>NC_067284.1:17457602-17763748 GCF_020740795.1 Apus apus | reverse complement strand
AAATACAGCTGATGTCTGCTATTATTACCTTGAAATGCTGTACAATGGATATTTCAGTTCTGTCATAGGCAAGCAAAACACACGTTAAAGTGGTAACCAAAATGACCTGGATTCTCTGTACCAAGCTACATTGTGCAGTGCTTGTCAGAAGAGGAAGCAAAATGCAAGGAGGTGATTTTGGTGATGAAAACTATACTATTCGCGAGCATTCCTGGGCAGTGGGCAGAAACTCCTGTGCTAGCTAAGTGTTATAACCCTCCCTGGCCCAAGCCAGTGAGGCTCAGCCAGCACCCTTCCCAGCAGCATGCCCACATGGTTTGCCAATAAAATGATCCAGAGATCATTCCCCGCAGGCAGTTTTCACGCAGCCAAGGCTGTGCTGGAGGCGAGAGGGATTTACTGGTGAGGATGCAAGCTTTCTGTGCCAGCTGCCCTTAGTGCCAGCAACTTTCCAGGGCTTGCTTAATTTACTAGTATAGGCATAAGAGCCAGATGTGCCTCTTCTTACTGTGGTAGCACCGAGGAGCTTTAATGAAGTTGCAGGCTCATTTTGTGCCAGTTGATCGGAAGCAATAAGTGACAGGCCAGTGTAAGCTGGCTCGGTTAATACAAATCTCCTGCCTTACTCCCTGTGATTCAGTTACACTCATAAAAGGGGAATGAATATACCTCATCAGCATGCTGTAAACTAGTTTTGTTTATGTTTGTGACATCACGATGATAAGCAGCCCAGAAAAGAGTTGGTTGATAATACTGCTAAACTAGAATGGGAGCTGTGCTTTCTTGTAACCCAGGCATGGGTCGCATGCTGAGAACCACAAAATATAGAATCATAGAATCATAGAATGGTTAAGGTTGGAAGGGACCTTAGAGATCATCAGGATTCAATCTCTCTTCTATGAGCAGGGACACCTCACACTAGACCAGGCTGCACAAAGCCTCATCCAACCTGGCCTTGAACACCTTCAGAGAGGCAGCATCCACAACCTCTCTGGGCAACCTGTTCCAGTGCCTTACTGCCCTCATGGTGAAGAATTTCTTCCTGATGTCTAACCTAAATCTACCCTCTTTCTGGTGAAAGTTTCTCCCCATCTTACCTGTAGGCTCCCTTTAGGTATTGGAAGCCCACTGTAAGGTCTCCCCAAAGCCTTCTCTTCTCCAGGCTGAATAGCCCCAACTTTCTCAGCCCTTTGATCATCTTCATGGTCCTTCTCTGGACCCTCTCCAACAGATCCATGTCTTTCCTGAGCACTTCAGAGCTGTGCACAGTATTCCAGGTGGGGTGTCACCAGAGCAGAGAGGCAGAATCCTGAACTCAAGGTGCGTGTGAGCTTGTGTTTGGAAGGAAGGAAGTTTCCACTTTTAACGAATCCAGATCTTTCCAAAGAGGATGAGAGTTTCTGTAACAATCACATGCCAGTCAATGGTAATTAAGAAAAGTTGATGCTGTGGCGCAGCTGTTTACTTGTCTAGAGCCTTCATTGGAATTACATGGCAAGTGGGAGTACCTGGCTGGCTGTGGGCTCACAGCTCTGTGTAGTGCAGGTCCTAATAAACTGTGCAAATATGTTCCTTGTTTATTTGTTGTCAGCAAATTGCATGAATGTCATTCAGCAGGTTGAGCACTTTGTAGGATCATGATGTGTTCTTTTTTATGAATAAGTCCAAAGGGAAGGAGCAGCCTTGTCCCCAAACAGGTTTGGCAAGGCTGCTGTTTTCGTAACAGCTGCAAATACATTCCCTTTGCATCCTGGAAGATGAGAATTGCTCTTAGATGGAAAGACAAATAATAAAGTGAAATGTGGATTATGAAAGGAATGCATTTCGGAAAACAGTGGATATTATACAGTTATCCTGATGGACAAAGAAAGAAGAAGAATTGTAGCTATTAGCATACAGTAATGAAATAATTAGTTGGAAATATAATTCCTGGAGTTCTAAATATAGCTTTACTATAGGTATCTTAATAAAATCTGAGCTTCATCTTAGTTGATATCACAATTACATAAATAGATCTTTTTTGTGTGTGTGTCAGTACTCTTGTTACAAATATTTTGCTCTGCTATTTCTCATGTCATTACAAAGATGATTTTTAGGTGGGAAACTTCACCATTTCTTTTAAATGGATTTGGTTCTGCTGAGTCCCACATCTCTAGACCATTAGACTAGAAATATCAATGTCTTCTTTAATGTATAATTCTGCAAATACTACAAACATATGTAACTTTTAACAAAATGTAGACGTTCGTAGTCATGCTTTCATAATTCTGTCCTTTCAGCCTCTTTTTTTTTTGACCAGCTGCTTTCACATCTCACTAAATAAAGAGGACTGTCTAGGTCATATTTAAAATAGCTGTTAAGACTATTAAGTTTCAGTTCTCCTAAGAAAAGGCTATTTCCTCTGTGAAGCACTAGCATGGTAAGGTGCCTTCACCTCTCTCTTCACTCAACTTGGAAAAAAACAACCTATGTGTGATGTAGATATCCTAGATTTCGCTGCATTCATTCGGGTTTAGGAGTTTTATGGTAACATATATACAACGGTTATTTTCTTCTTTGCACCTCCAATTCTATGTATCATAGGGAAAAGACTTTCTCTAGGGCTGTAGGTCTTAATGTGATGTTAATAATGTCACAGATACTGGCTCAGCACTTATAGCAAGTACAAGAGCCCTTACCATAGGCTGTAAAGGTTTTCCCATGCTCAGATGCTCTGGCAGTTAGCAGTGAGAAGCCAGTGGTTTGAGAAGGCTGAATGAAGGGCTAGGATCAAATCATACTCACAGATTAAGGCATAGGATGGAAGAATATCATCAGAGCATGCTGTCTTCAGGGGCATCTACTCTCCTTATTAAGGACTGACCTGAAACACATTGAACACAACAGAAAAATTTTCGATAAGCCCATAAATCCCCTAATATTAAGTATAAAAGGTAAAAGACATTAGTCTCTAGACAATGATGCTGAGATGTTTCTAGGAAGCATCTCTCCCACTGCATGGCTTGCCCCTTCTGATAAGTAGGCTGACAAAAATGGCGCTTGGATCTTTGTAGACCCACAGGTTACAACAGGGCTCATAACAGTTCCCAGTGCAGTTTGGTTGAGCCATACCAGCCATTAGTAAATATTAAAATGTTACAATGAGGCCTAACTTTTTAGTATTTGTACATCATGTTGTCAGCAGAACTGCCAGCTTCGGAATTTGTATCAAGGCAAGGGGAAAAGTATGAATATCAGCTTTGTCCTAACCATCCTTTTTGGCTTTGTGCTGCTCCAGAGAGTACAAAGGCAGTACTAGGGAATGGGTGGGGAGGCAGAAGTCTCAGTACTCATTTCTTTGGTGGATTGCCCATCCTAACTCACAGAAGCATTTTAGTTTATCAGCTCAAAATCAAATTTCTCTTTTCTGTGTTGCAAGTGTAGGTTTCACAAACATATCAGTTGGAGCCTGCTCCAGCTATGCTTTTCCAGCTTCATAGCTGCTAACAGAGATTGGGAATGGCAGCCAGGAATGTGGTATTTTTGCTGGATTCCAACTTCATTTTATATAATTTTCCAGCTGCAGTAAACCCATCAAATTACACCCTAAGAAATACTGCATAATTAGGAATACACATGCATTAGAAAATGGCTTATTCTTTTACATTTCTTCAGCCATAATTTTTATGTTACATATTTTAGCAGGCCCATCTAATACATTTTCTAATAATGTTCAGAGAGTAAAAAACACTAGATCACACATTGAAAACCCCAAAGGAAATGTGATGTTTTAGTTTTACCTTCATTTAATGCCACCTGCCTGTGAGATAAAGAACTGATTTTAAATTCTGATTAAATATCCAAGGCACCTTGATTCAGAATGTAGGTGTTTTAGAAATCCATACCCATTGATAAAGGCATTCACCTTTTTGTGCTGAATCTTAATTTATTTTCTTCAAAATCTAGTTAGACAGCCTTGAAAACCTGTCCTTGGGTAGATTCTCATATATAAGCTTATGCTGTCCTGGAGGTGAATTTTCTTTTGCCTTTTAAATCTCAGCCCTAGAACAAAAAGTGTCTTTTTAGCAGTGGTTCATTAATTGACTTGTAATGTTTCATTGATTGACAGCTTTAAAAGGAAAATTTTTTAGAGTACATTATTTAGTATTACCAGAATACTCTCAGCACAGCTAATGCTCTGCAAATAAGATTATTGGGATTCTTATTTGTTATAGGGTAGTAAACAAGATTAATGCTAATTATGACTGAAACAAAAGCAGCTTTACAGTTCATGTATATGACTGCTTTGTAGTGTGCAGAGCTTTTGTGAAAAAACAGAACAGGCAAAAGTATTTTAGCCAATTTATTTCTGAAGATGAGATGAAAAAAAATACAGGCCAAGACACTTGAAAATACTGGGAATATTGAGTTTAGTTCTGGGCATCTCATTATAGACATTAGTTATTTTTCTAATACTTACACATATTTCTTATGAGAGAACAGCTTAGGCACTGATTTAGAGCAGGACTGTATTCCCATTAAACGGTCACATCTGTGCTTTGGCTGCAAGTGAATATGCAATTGGGATATCGTTGAAAAATTATGCAAACATCACTCCTGTGTTTAAATTCCACTGAGAGTGTTTAGCTGACCTCGGTTCCAATTTGACTCTCCCATTTTTATTCTGGAGTCATTTTTTACACCAGAAAATCCACTTGATTGTAAACTAATACTTTCCAGTTGTAGGTTTCACATAACTAATGATATTTTTCTTGAAAAATTAAAATTGATCAACCTGACATGAATTTCTAGAAATGACAGAAATACTCATAGTGTAATACTTCTTGCGTAAGTTTCTTTTTGATGCCTTATGTAAAATATAATATGCAGTATCATTTGCAAAAATATTGACAAGGCAACCTTGCCATTTAAGGTAGGTCTACGTGAACCTAATGTTTATTATAGCAACTAAATATTAAGTAAATACGTAATTTAGTAATGCTAATGCAATAGTAATATAGTACTATAACAGTAATATAGGAACATTTACTATATTAAGCAAATATTAAGTGTGGCAATTATACAAATTTTATTTTGTTGAGCTGTCTGTGATGGGTGTTTTCCACTATACTTTTAGCAGTAGCAGTATAAAAAAACTGAATTTGGGGAAAAAAATTCTTTCTTATATGAGGAAGACATAAGATTTAGGAAGCTGATCATCAGTTACTAATATAGTACCCATTGTATATTCAACTGTTATAAAATTAAACATGTAACCAGTCTGGATAAGCCCACTGATGTCATACAGGCCCTTTTCCAACTGTAGTTCACTCAGTAGTTTAGCTGTATGTACCCTTATACTAATTAAAATCAGATTTAAAATTAACACTTTTGTTATTTTTTCAGGATAGGGCATATTGTGGTGGTGCTTTCTTGAAACATTGCCAAAGTGCCAGGTTGTGGTGTACCAGGGAGGTACAGATGCAGTCACCCCAAGTGAAGCACATGAACATCAACCCATATGGTTGATGGATGTTTCCACCACAGGGGTGTTTAGGAATGTGTAAATTAAATAGCTATTCTTTCTCCAACTGTGGATCTACTTTCATCTTAACACAACAGTAGCAAACTAAGTCTATACGACTGGCAGTGAAATGTATTATTCTGCCCCAGATAAATTTTTAGTGGGGAAGTCTTTACCTTTTCATTTTTTCATCATGTGATAGCATGAAAACTAAATTAAGTTTCTGTTAATCAGATTAGAACACAATCATTTTTTTACTTCTTCATATAGCATATGAAGAAGTTCCTTCATATGTTCCTTATTCCTACTAAAAAAAAAAAGAAAAGAAAAGAAAAGAAAAAATAATTGTGTTACATTTTCACCATATTTGCCATAAATCTAGAGGAGAAAATGAGACTTTCTAACAATACATATAATATTGTTCCACCATGCTTTGAAGGTTGTTGACATGGAAAGCTGAGCTGATCAGTGTAAGAGTTCACTTGGAAAGGTTAGTAGTTCAAGCCCAGAAACTCTTCTTAGTGTAATGGGAATGACTAAAGGCACAAACTAGACAGATCATGTTATTATTCATGCTACCAGGAATCGAAATAGCTGAAGTTACCCTAGGCTAATATGGTGGAAGTGCCAGACTTGTCTGATTAAATATTTTCCCACATCCTTTCAAAAAGATGATATGCACAGCCATAGAAGCAAAACCAAAGATACTGCAAGTTAAGAGCAGTTAAAACTTTCTGTAAACCTAATACCAACTATTCATTTAAATGCAAAATTTAATAAATATTCATTATTGTTTGTAATATGGATACAATTCTTAGACCAGCAATATTAAACAATCAGCTACAAAGTTATTCTTAATGATGCCCTAAAATGCATTTAAGTCTGCATTGTTCTATTGTTCAAATATCATCTAAATATTCTTGAGGGATAACCCTCCCATTGGGGCACATTTCTATGCCAGAAGCAATCTTAAAGGCTTGGATGATGGTCAGCTGATGTTTTTTTGTTAACATATTTGTTAAAGAAGCACCTCCTTTTAAACATTACAAACCTGCTCAGAATAGGGGAAGAAACATGCTTGAGAAATGTTTTAGTTCTGTGAAGGCTTTAAGGACTTCTTACTAAATTCATAAATGCAGCTTGTAAAGCTTCTGCTCCAGCTTCCACTGAAGTTTGTGACAAGTTTTTCTACTGACTTCAATGGCAGTCCATACTGCAACTGCAGCTGTCAAAACAGCTAAAAATCAGTCATGAGATCAGCAGGCACACAAGTATATATTAATCTTAGCAGAAATTATACTTTGGGCAGCTCTGAAAAGAAACCAAATTGACCTTATTGTCTCTGAACAAATGTGTCTCCTGCCGAACAGCACTGCGGAGGAAGTGAGAGCTGTCAGGACTGTTTTGAGCATTTAGGCATGTGAGTTGGCACTAAAACCATAAAACTAAAAATAATAAGAAAAAACCTTACAGAATCAGTAGTAATTTGAATGCTGTTTTTGTCTTCAGAAATAAAAAAGTGCCCATTACATTTTTGAGTGGCCTCCTAGGAGGTAACAATACCAGTTAGAATGGTCAAGAACACTGAATAACTAAAAATTGCTCACACAATTAAGGATAAGCCCAATACTATGTGTAGTTACCTAAGCATAGTTGCTAGTTATTCTGTGTATTGTCACAAGGGTGATTAACCTCCTTACTCTGTAATCAGGGCCTTTTGTGCAATTGGGTCATTGCCAGACAAGTGTGCTTATGCCTGAAGAGAGACATATTCCACTGATTTCAGCCAGGTGCTAATGCACTTTCTGAAGTGAACCAGAAAAGGAACTGAATTTTGCCTTTCACAGTTAGACCTCTGTAAGCATACAATTATTTTTTTTGTTGTTACTTAGGTAAAAGTAAAAAATCATTTGTAACACTCTATAAGCTTCAGAACAGTATTGATTTTAAAGTAATTTTCCTAGAAGGGCTGTGTGACAATAAAGGAAAATGTGCAAATTTTAAAAAAAAGAAAAAAAGTCCCTCCTCTTGTTTCCTTTCACTCCCGGTGGATTTTTGAAACCAAGTTCCTACTGCCACTGTTCAGTGAGCTATTTAAACCTGGCCATTACTTAAGGCACATTGTTAGTGTCACTGGGTTTTCAAAGTAGATGAAGCTGAGGACACACGCTTCTGCAAAGAAGCCACTCTAGGACATTCCTGCCACCACCTCTATACTCCCAACCACTTCCTTTCCCAAAGGCAAACCACAGTGTGTTGCCTCTTTTGTTCCACTGCCATGCGTGGGACCAAGGGATGAAAAGAGCAAGAAGGAGCTTCTTAAGCCATCATTGTGGCCAAAACTAGTGTATTGGGCCACTACGGTCCTTCAGATGTTATAAATATTTAGTGTTCATATCAAGATGCTCAATAGCAATCCAGAGAATTTGAAAGCATCTCGTAAAAACATCAAGTAATTAAAACTGCTAAGTCAGAATCTGTACACTGCCACTGCCATGCCATATCAGAAAGCTTAAATTGAGTAAAATAGTATTTCCAACAAAGTTCCTCAGCATGTTCTAAACTTTACACAGTTTTTAAACAAATATAAGCATGGTATTCAGCAGTTGAAGTTTAGCGGCTCCCATAGAAAACATAACTTTGTTTTAAATTTTATTTTAATGGAATTTTTTTGTTTCTTTTTTTACTTTGCAATAATCACTGTGGAAAAACAGAGAAGTATCATTTTGCAACAGTCTGGTTCTTCGAAACAGAGGGAGGGTGGGTGGCTGAGCATTCCCAAAATGTAAGGGCAATTTTGAGGTGGGCAAATTCCTTGCTGTGCTGCTCACAGCAGTAGGGTGGGAAGCTCCACTCCTGTGACTATCCCATGGGTGCAGAGCTGAGCCTTGCTGCCTATGCCCATGTGGCACTAGTGACTTGTACCCCACAAAGTGGCTTAAGCAAAGGGAGAGATCACTTGAGAGTCCCCATCAGATCAAGGCATGAGATGAGTACCTATTCATCCAGTCAAGGCAGCAGCAGTTTTGGAAGTAAAATATTTTCAAGTAGGAAATGATGGATTAAGAATTAATTTAGATTGTCTTGGGAGTTTTCCTTTGGATCTAAACTTTTATATTCCAACAGTATTCCTGTGAAACTGCTTGTAGTTCTTAACAATGAGGTGAGATAGGAATGTTAATGCTTAGCTGAATTTGAAACACTGAAAGCACATATTATTGCAGGCCACTGATGTATTAGTGTTATTAGCACGAGTACTTAAATCACAAGCATAAGACAGAAAACTGAATGGAATGTAAAATTCCCATGAGTACCATTATGGAGAATAAAGTATTTTAAACCATAATTCCAGAGAATGTAGTACGCAAACGAGCCGTATATCTTAAGATAATGGATCTTAATGTGTTTACATTTTAAATAAACCACATTTCTCTATCAGGGTTGTTATGAATTTAACCTTAGTGTTACTGGTTAGCCATCAAGAGTTTGAAACAGAACATCTCTTAAAGACAGTATTTGTCAGAGCAAGAATCAGAAAACTGGCATTTGTTGTCAAGATAGAAAAGCTCCTATACAGTGAATGGCTGAGTGCGTGAGAGATAGATAGATGATAGATAGATAGATAGATAGATAGATAGATAGATAGATAGATAGAATCTTTTTTTTCAGGCTATTTTTTACTGATATAATTGACAAGAACATTTATTACCATAACTTCTAGTATTAATTTTTTCACACATCTATACCCATTGGGAAGAAGGATAGAATGGATTTTCTCTTCCAAGACTGTAGGACCACTTTATTAGCAGTTAGACTATATTATGCAGGTTCTCTGGGAGAGAAGAAAAAGCCTTTAAAGGGATTCCTAGTCTGTTGCTTCGTTCAGATGTGCCCATTGCTGAATTTGTTGGGAACTCAGTACCTCTTCCTAATTTAAAATATACTCTTCCAGGTAGTCTGCAATCCCTGACCCATGGCCAACTGGTGACCTACCCATGGAATGCACAGATCCAGCAATTCTGAACAGGGGGTCTACATTTTATCTGAAACAGGCAGTTTAGCTCTAGTCAGATAATTAATTAATTTTGGGTAAATTTTTCTCCATTGTCCATACTGGCAGCAATTTTCCTGGAACTCTTAAAGACCCTGTGACAACTACTGTAATCAAGGTGCTCTGGATTTTCTCACTGGACAGAAATTGGTACCCAAGAATAAATGTTATATCCACTTCTGCTTTTTTTTATTCTTATGTTTATTTTGGTAGTGTCCGTCTCTTAGCAGCCACAGTTGCAACCTTAATCATGCCTTATTTCAAGTGCTGGCCTTGGTTTCTCTACTTGCCTGGCAAGACTGCAGACGTAGGCTTATGGATGTAGTATTTGGATGCAGTTATGAATTCTTCCTTTGGTCCTAAGCTATGAGCTGTGGTCTTACATAGAGAGCAAAAGATTCTATTATGGGAAAGAACTTGAAATTTTACTTAACTCCATTTGTTTTCTTATTCTTGTTGTTTTGTTGTACTTTAAGGTAAGACAAGGCTTTAATAAGTCTGTACTGATCAAAATAGTTCCTCCACTTATACTGAAAACACCTCTTATGACTCTGACATATAACATAAAATAATAATTTAACAGCTGACACTGTGTGTGTTCTTAATATCCGTTAAAACCAGTAGCTGGCTTGAGGAGAAAAGACTTTAAATCATGGGAATACTATTCATTTCTGATAATTCTCAATTATATTATATTATCTGTCAATTTAAAACTGCTTTGTGCAATGTCATATTTTATCTCTTTAACTTTAAATCATAACTTAACAGCATTATGTAATGTTATGTGTTAATAACCAGCCCTTTTGCCCAACTACAGTGTCGTTTTTTCAAATGCTGACTTATAAACATTGGCAAGGCAGCCTGTGTTGCAGCTCTTACTGTTTTTCTTACTGTTTTTCTTACTGTTTTTCATATTACAATCTGTACAAGTACTTTTTCTTTTTTTTCTCTATTATCACAACTTTAAAATAATAGTGCTGTAAAGTGCGTGAGAAATTCAGAGTAGAGCTTTGAACTTCAGGTTAAAATGCAACTTTGGATTTAGGGAACAGAAGTGAGAATAGCACCTGCACGAGCTGAGGAGTTTGCTTGGCCTATGAAGTGCTGCTCTGTCTTGAACAGGATCCTCCAGGCTAGCTTCTAGCTCTCCTAAAAATAAATACCTTTTGGAAATTAAATACATGCACTTGTTTGTTTTAGTTTGTTGTAGTTTTGTTTGTTTGTTGTTGTTTTGCTGTTTGCTTGTTTTGTGTAACAGGGGTATGTATATCTCTATTTGTAAATATTAAGATAGTATCTGGAAGTCTGTTGGAAGAAACGCTTTCTAGTTTTCATGTGATTAAAAAGCTAGAAGACAGGATATGACTTCTCATGTTCAGACCTTTTAGCAGAAATTAATCTGTGAAGTAATTTCCATACAAGAAAGGTAGGTCCTGAAGCTGAATCTAAGAGCTGCATCAGACCTCAGGGTGTTAATTCAGAAAAATAACTTTTAATAGATAAATGCCTATCTACTTTCTCAATTGATGTCAGCAAAACTGATGGTGGTGGTTTGGTAAGATAGCGCAATATAGTATCAGCTGTGTGTGGCAGTAAGCAGCAATGTGGATGACATAATTTCCCACTGAATTTTAGAGCCCAAATCAATTTGTTTAAGAATACGAAGTGTGTTATACTGCAGAAGCAAGAAAAGCCATGGCAAAGGGTAACAAATCTGCCACTGTCATTCTCCGGCTACATCATCCTTCAAGAGGAAGTTACACAGAAATCTTTTCTCTTCTTAATGGGGAAAAAAAACACCAAACCAAACCAAAACCAAAACTAACCAACAAACAAATGAAACGAAGAAATGAAACAAAAACAAAAAGCCAAACATAATCTGATCAGTATAAGCTTATTTTGTACTTCAGTCCTTCAAAAAGTGCTTCTGAAGCCTGGAGTATATTTTTCTGAGGGGTGTCGTCTTGTTTCATGGGTATAGCACATTTACAGGCCTGCTCCTGTCACCCAGACATATTAAATTTGCAGACTGAGCTATTGTTCAATTGTATCCCTTCAGAAGCTGAAAGATGTAGAATGAATATACTAGTTTTTTCTTACTTTGTAGCAACTGGTAATAACTTAAAAAAATGATTTAGAAAAGAAAAACACACTGCAATGTTGTTGACACACATAAATTGAAATGAAAAATTATAGAACTGTGATTAAATATATATCTAGTTTAAGGTAAACTAACTGAAGTGCTATTGAAACATTAGCTGTATTTTTTTATTCAAGAGAAAATATTCCAATGTTTTTTATTTATTTAGTACCAGAAGAATATATGTGTTCACAAGCATAGACTTTGTAACCAATATGATACCATTGCACGAATACTTGAAGAAGTTTAAATTACTAGGAACTCGGGGATTTTAAGACAGATCTGGAAGTAGTTATATATTTTTAATGTATTAGTTTCTGTTTGGGGGACACAGCTACTTAAGCAGAGTTTGCTGTAACTTGGCTTCTTGTGTATGTGATGGTTGGGTATCCCAGAGGGATGGATAAGTAGGAGAGGGGTGGATGATGAAAACAGCTGCTATAATTTTAGTATTTCATGATGATACTTGGGCTTCCTAACACCAATGCACATAGAAAAAAAGTGTGCTCTGCCAAGTGAATGGCAGAGTACAAGTGGAACTAGATCTCTCTCCCTTTCTTCAGGTAAAAGGCTGAAGAACAGGAGAAAGAAGAATATAAAGCTGAAACCAAAGGAATCTCAGTTATTTTATTTCTGTGCATTTATTGATGTGATTAAAAAGACATAACTGAGTGTTTGCAGTCTGTAAAAGGTGCCCTGCTAGAGCCTGATGATAGTATAAAGCATCTTTATATTACTCTGTAATAAAACTTCCTTATCGTTCCCCAATAGTTTTTAAATTATGGTTTCTGTCCACCCTTTACTCCATTTACTCCCTAATTTAGAGTTACATAAATGTTGTAGGCTTGCATTGCCTTCTGGAGTATACCTCAGTCTGCTTACAACCTGATAGAAAATGAGATAGGAGGAGTGTCCCACAAACTTCAAAGTAGAAAATGTGTCCCAAGGTGCAGGAGAATGGAGGATGTTGGTAGGGTTGTGGTCACCTCAGCAAGGGCAAAGCAGTGGCCAGCAGGAGGTTCTAGTTGTTCAGACAGAAATAGTGCTTCAGTGAGCAGCTTTGCATCCTGTGTTAATTGCTTTATATGGAAACAGAAATGCATGATTTATGAAAAATGCAGCACTAGAAAACAGTCAAACTGCCTTCTATCAAAACCTTGGCAGAATTGTATTTTCTTAAAGGAGTAGACCCGAAGTGTTAGTACCAGCTAGATTAGACAGATGAACTGGAAGAATGGCCCCATTCTACTATTTATCTCTCTTTTTAAGGAGAAAGAAGAAAAAAGTTGCTAATTGGAATCTGTCAAATGACAACTCTAAAAGGGGAAATAAAGCACATTACAATAAATTACATTTATTTATAATTATTATAAATCAGAGAGATTGTGGATGAAAATTTGTTTTCAAAAAAATGTGCCCCTGATGTTCTGTCAACTTAAATCCATATCCACAGGAATACTTTGGAGAAAATGTATACATTGTATGTTTTAATCACATCAAGGGACACTGTGAGTTCCTCAATTTGTTGGAAGTACAGAAACAAGAAAGAAACTGATAATCTTTATTGTACCTACAGATGTAGCTTGCAAAGGCATCGCTCCAGTTTGCCAAGAGGGCATGGTGGGAGCAGGGGGCTCCCCAGGGCTGTGGCAGGGCAGGGCCCGGCAGCCAGGGCCCATCCCACTGCCTGGGCCAGGAGCAGGGCAGCCCGGGATACCGGGGCAGCCCCAGCCCTGGGCACTGGGCACCTCCATGGGGACAGGGCAGGACATCTACACACCCAAGGCTTGGCTGCAGTGTGTGTACCTGTGCTGACAGAGCTACACCCCGAGGCCTGTTAGCTCTTACGTGCTCGACTGTGATGCGCCATGTTCCTGGAAAGTAAAAATTTCCCTGATTTTTCTTTTTATGCTATAATCCCTGAAAGCTTCACAGGAAATTGTGGGAAAAGGAAGGAACTTCTCAAGGTGTTGCAGACTAGTCATGTTACTTCAGCTGGAGACAGGAAGAGTTGCTGTGTAAGCAAGTGCAGAAGATCTTTCATGGAAGCAGTTGCTTCTTTCCCCTGAGAGCTGTTCTAAAGCAGAAGGGAGTTGCGGCCTCTGTCGCCTTGAAACGATGTGACCTTCTTTACAAAGGAAGGGCTATGAGGAAGGTTTGCTTTAAGGAGTGCGTTACTGTCATTCTGTCATTCAGAAGAGAGAAAAACCAAGTCAACTGACAGCCTTTCAGTGATTTTTTTTGCTTTTGCCATTAAAATTTCTCTCAGAAATACACTGGGTTTTAAAAACTTCTTTGGAAGAGTTCATTCTGACTTGTCTCTTGAGCCTGTCTACCCCTGTCCCCGTTAAGAGTCACAGGCAACAGCCTGCTGACTGTGCTGGGAAGGAAAAGGTCCTGCTGCCTTCTGATTAAGGCAGTTACTGAGGGAATGAGATCGAAGGAGCTGACCTGTGCTTCTTGCTGCACCTCTGGTCAACAGAACATCTTTTGTTATGAGAGTATCATCAAAGGATTTAATTTGTGACATCTTCTGAAGGTAACTAAGGCAAACGTGAAGGCAGAAATCTCATCTCCAAACATACTTTGTAAGAGGAGAGGAAAAGCATGGGCCTGATAGTAGTGGGAAGAAAAGTCTGAGATAGCAGTGGCAGGCCTGATTCAGCAGATGTGCTGCAGAACGGAGAGAAATACAAATCTTGGTCCTGACAGGATGGGAATTTCATGGTCAGTGAGCCAGAAGATAGTACATTATTCCCAGAATTAATTTGCTTTCAGGACTTAGCCCTTTTGAAAGTTAAGTGATTGAGGGCTAGATTCAAAGTCACTTATCTCCTCATTATTTCTGTAAACTGCAAATAAACTTGCATGATCAGACACTTGGAAAGCTGGAGGCATAAAGCAAAACACAAGCCATGTAACTGAGAGTATAGGTTCTCAGGAAGGACAGAAACCTGTTGAAGATCTTTCTGTAAACTGGTAATAATCCTATAATCTTTTACAAATATTTTGGAACTATAATGGTCACTAGACCAAAGGCTCAGAAATCACAGGCTCAGTTTCAGTCAAAATTTATACTTTTCTAATTCTGGCCTATTCTCTTTTTTATTTGTTGGTTGGTTTGTTTTTTTGTTTGGTCACTGTTTTCTGTTGTAGGTTTTTTGTTTTGGTTTTCTGTTGTTAAGCACAAATACCTCCACTTTTTCTGCTTCTGCTTGACATTATCTACCTCTGCTGAACTGGCCCTATTGCTTTTGACCCCGAAAAACAGGCTTGGCTTTGGTTTTTTTGTTTGCCTTAAAGTCTGGAGATGTTAACAGCTATGCCTACTGAACCCAAAATCAGGTGCAGCTGAAAACTGTGTATCAGAAGCATTTATGTGTGCAAGTCCTTTCTCTGAGGCATTGCAGAGCACAATGAAGCAGGCACTGCTTTTCAGCATCTAAAGGAGCTATCCACATAAATAATTTTAGTGTCATGTAAAGCTCGAAATTTTCTATTAACTTTCAGGGATCAACTACTGGCAATGGTCATGGCTGATAAGCCAAATTTAAAAGCCTTTATTTAATCTTTGCTACTTGACTGCCTTGTATTTTCAGCATAAAACCCCCAAAACCTAAAACTAATTTGGCCAATTAATTCTTAATTTCACCTCCACCATACTTCAAGAAGAACTACACAGTAGCTCTTAGAATCCATCTTCCTCCCATAGGCATTCAATAATGCACCTTTTATAAGAAAATCCGCTCTTTCTGGAGTGGTGGCTTCTGCCTGTTCCTGAGGAGGTCACTGGGAGCAGGAATTCTCCTAACAACCACGTTTGTCTTCCTGAGACTTCCCCAGCACTTCCTGACCACAGACATTCCACCAGCCCAATCACCATCTAGCGTGAGGCAGGAAAACACTGCTAATTGATTCAGTGAATAATGTTGCTTTACTTCAGATGATAATCTGCTTCTATAAATCTAGAGCCACATGAAAAAAGCTAAAATATCAGATCATGTATTAGTTATTTTATTTAAGGCGTGTATTTTAAGCACTTTACTCCTCTTGTCTGACATGCTGGCTGCAGGAAATTACTTCTCTGTTCTGTGAACTGCTTTATCTTAGGAAGGTAGATGGGAATGGTTAGTTTTCTCTGTGATTTATGTGGTTTGATATTAGTACATTAATTTTATCCTCTATAGATGGGTCATGCAATATCTCAGTGAAAATCCCTTATTTTAACAGTCCAGGCTGTTCCTATCATATCTCCAAAATATTGTTTGAGACTGGGGATACATGGTGACTACATAGCTGTCACAGCCATGGCCTTTTCATGCCTAGGCATCCTAGGAATGTGGAAGCCTGTGACCCAGGGAGGCAAAGTTCTGATCTTAGATGAGATCTTGGGAAACATTTGTAAATTCATTCCATGCTTTTGTTGGATTATATAACTTTCAGTATTCTCCGAGAATATTTTCCACTATCATGTCATACTGTGAACAACTTTCCACGTGTTGCTTGTGAAGATGTCTCTGGAGCTGGTATGTCATTTGGTGCTGCTGAGCGCTGCTGGGAAACTTGGGCTGTAGTTGTTGAAGTGAGCAGCAGCATTAGCCCTACCTGTGCTTTGTCACATGCTATAGGATATATGTGTGAATGTCACTTTCCCTAGTTCATGTGCTGAACTTAGGGCTGAATTTATGTGGATTTAATATAATTTTTAATTTGGGCTTTCTCCTTTCTCACATTGCTGACTCCTGTATTGATCTACTGAAGGACTTTTTCAGAAAGCCTTCTGTTTCCTGGGTGCTGGTTCTTACAATAAATAAAATTACACTGCATTATACTGAAAGTCCATAAAATGGTTTGTGTTTTCCTAATAGAAAACCCCTACGTAAGATTTTTACCCTTTTTTTGTCTTTTTAAAGAGGAAAAATCTTTGCCAAATACATTGCCAGAATTATTGATTTATCTATGACAAAAATAATTAAGTTGATATCTTACCACCCAAATAAATCTTTTATTTCTAGCTTAAATTGTGATTGATGCAGGAAAATTAGTGCCAGTTTGGCAAATTCCACATTTATTTTTACTTTAATTTGAATAAACCTGAGCATAAGGTTGGGCTGAAAAGATGAGCGTGCAGATTGGGATTACAGGACTTGACATTCTGACATCTGCTGCATGATTTTCTTCCTACTCTGGCTGTGCTATTGCTGCTGAAGAAGCTGAAAATATTATAATGGACATTAAAGGACTGGCTGGAAACTGAAAATGCTTCTCTTAAACTGGTGCCAGGTGGTAGTTAGCTTATCCTCTTAGCAGTGGAATGTTCTCATCCTTTCATGGAAGATTTTCTTCTCTAAATATGAGTATTCCTAGGGAATGCGTTTGAAGTCGAACATCTTAAATCTAATTTGCACTGGTTTAAGAATATAGGACCTTGCAAGCCCACTTGTGTCCCTGGGCCATTTCTCAGCTATTGCAGACACCATTCCCATGTAACTAAGAACTGACAGTGAGTATCCGGAACATCATTCTTCATACACCTTGACTCTTAACATGTTCTGAATGCCTGAGGCTGTGCAACTTGTTGAAAAAAAAGAAGTGTTATCTGAGTGCCTGGAAAGCTGGGGATCACTGCAGTGTATCCACAGAGCCTAAGCTGGGTTTGGGTTAGGCATTCCTTTTCATAAAATAGCCACTCCATGATTATTCTGTTGCCTTAATTAAGTGACATTTTGAACTATTAGTTTGTGCAGATTCTGGCTCAAACAGGAGTTACTAAGTGACTGAGGATTTCCAGTACACTGTTTTCCAGCAGCTGAAAAGTATTTACATTGTTGAAGAGAATTACCTCTTCTGAGAGGTTATTTCAAAGTCAATAACGTAGTAGTGGGGTCTGCTTACAACAACAGGCTTTCATTCCTGTTTGCCCTTGAATAACACTGTCAGGAGACAAAGGGGTATGAAACATTTCAGTGGTTTCCAGTGGAGGGTCCCCAGGAAGCCCCTGCCCATGTTCCTCTCACTGGTGGCTCTTACAGTACTGAGTAGTTCCCACACTTTGAGACCTCTTGCTGATTGCAACTGTGAACTCATGATCCAGCAGGTACAGATGGTTAAGAGAATGAGCCCTACTCGCTTCCCATCCTATCAGCACCTCCTGGTACAGCATGTTTTCTTACTTTCTGTGATAAACATGTAACAATATATATCCTTTCCACTTTGATCCTCTCAGACATGTAATTTAAGTGATCTCAAGAGAGGACACAATATGTATAAATGACAAGAGATGTGTATGTAAGCCATTGGCTATATCAAGACTCTCATAATGTTCTTAAGCATCCTGTTGCATTGCTATCTGCTGCAAATTATTACTATTTATGCTGAACAGCTACTATAAAAAGCAACATCTATCAAGGTAAATAATAATTATAATAGCAGCCTGGTCTAGTGGGAGGTGACCCTGCCCATGAAGTGATCTTTAAGATCTCTTCCAATGCAAACCATTCATTATTATATGATCAAAGAGACTTTAGCTTTACAAATTTGCATTTATGCATGGTTGGCATTCTGTTCTTTAAAATTAGATGCATTCTGGTAACATTTTAAGTTTTCCTTGGAACAAATGTCATCTGTCTCCCTTTTGAATGTTATTTAATTACATAACAATTTGTTGAAATGCTAATCCTACAGGGTTAAAAGCTGGTTAAACTAGTGACAGATGTTAATAGAATACAGTCTGCTTGCTGAGGATAATGGTGTTGTAGGAGTGCAATTCACAACATGCTTCAAATTTGAAGTTCCAATGTGTGTTGTTACTTAGAATTGGATTTATTTGTTGATTGGAAGTTTTGCCTAAAAAGAGGGAGGAAATATGGCTTATTTCCCTTCTTTTTTACCTCTTCTGTGCAGTCAGAACTATTGCTTTATAGTCTTCAAGCAGAAGTAGGTAAACAGTAATTGGTTATAAGATACTAAATGTTGATCAATTGTATTGTTGTCTCGGGTGAGCATTTACAATATTCTTGATGATGTTTTTTAAAAACCTGTACAAAATCCCTTTTCCTATTTGTTTCTTCCTTATGAATAGAATCAACATACTGATTTCCTTCTCACCAGAGTATTAGCAGTTTATATGGAAAAATAAATATATGTCTGTTGGGATTCATAATTTCAATTCATTGAACAATTTGCTGACAAAAGGTGGTGTTCACCCTGAAGGTCAGCACAATGTTCTGTTCCTCATTAGCCATTTTATCAAAACTACCCTTGATGTAAATCTAATTGATGGCCAGTTTTGAAATTTTAATGTTATTCAAAAAGGCTGCGCACATAACCAGGCCATGTTCTGCCCTGGATATGTTTGTGAACCTCCCACTGATAATAGTGGGAGTTCTGCACATAGAACATGGGACGGAGGCTGGCCCTTGATCCTTAAGCCATTAATACTTGAAAATTAAAATAAAATTTTAAAAAAAGGCAGTGTTCCACATCCTGAGTTTCTTACTGCGACTTTCACTTAGGCTAAACCCTCACTGTGGTCACCATAAATTTGATTTCAGGGAGACCTTCAGAAAATACTCACTAGCTGATGCAGTGTTGCTGCTGGGTGCTCAGGATTCAGCCTGTCTGCTTTTGGGATGACTTTAAGTAGGAATAAGCTTAGACAATTTACTTGTCTAAGTGACTTGAGACCTATTCTAAACTCTGCTTTAAAAATTAGACACTGAGTCCAAGAACGACTGAATGGCTGTGTGCTACTAAATTTTTAAGTCATCCTTTAGTACTGCTTAGACTGCTAAATAATGTGTCTTTTTAAATGTTAACCCTGCTTCTCATTTTAAGCATTTTGAGGATCTTTGTTTGCAAATACTTTTCAAAGTAACAATTAATATTTCTGCCACAACAGACCCATTATGTTTACCACAGTATCCAGATAGGTACTTGTGTGACTTTTTGTAGAAGAAACTTAAGATTTTAAGGACGTTTAACACCTGAGGAGATTGCTATTTTTTTCTTAGTTTTTTACTGAAAGATTGTTGGAGTACAACTAGTTTTAAATTACTTCTATTGATCTTTGTGGGTCTTGAGGAACTGTGCCTCTCCCCAACTTTCTGCTCAACATACTGTAAAGGGATCATGTTACAAAGTCACAGTCACTAGAAATGGAGCAAAACAAGGTAAATGATTTTTCACTTTGCAAGCTTAAGCCAGAATACAGTATTGGGATGCTTTCTGGAATAAGTGTTTTAAAATATTTCTTTGGGGATGAATAAACTTTTATATGATGTACAGGGCTGTATTTTGCAGCCACAAACAGATTAAACTGTAACACTCCACAGAGTATTACATGTGCAAAGCTGAAGAGCTGAAAGGAGGGTTAACAGTCTAGTCTGCAGAAAGCCAAATGTATTAATGCTTCTGATAAGCTGTACAGGAGTTAACTCCAGTTGTTTATATGGTGCACCTCTGCTCCTTAAAGAATGAAATCCAAACTTCACTTGGAGATTTGCCATTGACTTGAGTAGGACCAGAATTTCACCAAATGCTTTAAAGCCAATGACTGTTAATCCTGGGTTTACTGTCTGGCCAGAAAAGCAGCTACTGTCATTAACTGGAGTGGTACATGCCTTTTGTGAGTGAAGTCCCTTTGCACAAGGTGTGGCAGTACTTTTATTCTTCTATGTGTAAACCGAGTTCACAAAACACATGGCAACTTATGAGGACAGGCTGAAAGAGTTGGGGTTGTTTAGCCTGGAGAAGAAAAGGTTCCAGCGCAACCTTATTTCAGCCTTTCAGTGTTTAAAAGGAGCCTATATGAAAGATGGGTTCAAAATTTTTAGCAGGGCATGTAGTGACCGGACAAGGGGTGATGGTTTTAAACTAAAGTGGCTAGAGTCAGTCTAGAAATAAGGAGGAATTTTTTTCCACTGTGGGTGGGGGGACACTGGAACAGGTTGCCCAGAGAAGTGGTAGATGCCCCCTTCCTGGAAACACTCAAGATCAGGTAGGATGGGGCTCTGAGCAACCTCGTCTATTTGAAGATGTACCTGCTCACTGCAGGGGTTGGACCAGATGACCTTTAAAGGCCCCTTCAAATCCAAAGCATTCTATGAATCTATGAATTTTACCCACAAACCATGGTATGTAAAGTTCCAATTGAGCTCAGATTTAGAAAAAAAATTGTACAACTACCCTCTGCCCTTTAAAAAAAGTTTATTCTAGACAATCTAGACAAACAGTAAAACGTGTGATTGTACAGAATTACTGATAAACATAAATGTTTAAAAGGGAGCCAGAGAACTGACCTGATAACAAAGATACAAAAGGCAGGAGCGGAGAGATCAGGGAGCTGTATCGAAACTGGTTACACAGACCTTTTTTACTTTTCCATCTTTCTTTGCTGTCTTCTGTTTAAATCCAGAATACCTCAGGCTTTATTAGCACTGTTCAAAAATAATTTGAAGAGTCTTGAACAAAAAATCCCTGTATGTCTACCAGAAACATTAAAATCTGCACTTCAAATGTAGGTATAAGTGAAAGAGAAGAAGAAAACCAAGAGCTTGGAAACTTTTTGATCTCTTGAGGCACATAAAACATTTTTGAGTTATAAAATGGATTATATTCCCTCTGGAAGCAAAGAAATAATTAAAAAAAAATACAGTATCTAGTAAAAAAAATATAACATATCTTTATGTTCCATTAGTCGCACTGTATTTATGAGGATTTGCCATGAAGATTGTTTTCTGTGATACAAATTTTGTCATATTCCCTGCTGGTTTTGAGGTGGGGGGGAAATTAAACATTGACAAACAAACAATTCCTTCCATCTCTTAGTCTCTCTAGTAGATAATAACAATAATGACAGAAGCAGTGTTTATTAAAAGACGCTCATGCTGAATTACATCCTCAGGCTACTTTCTGATTTTAGACATGCAAGCTTTTCCCAGAAGCCTAAGAGATGTTTCTGTAGTTGGCACATTTTTTAAATGAGAAGGGACAGACAAGAACAAATGTAATAAGTGCCATGTCTGACTGCTAAATCTGCCATTTGTCAGAAATCTGTTTTGCAATGACTAATCAGCAATAAAGGACAGAAGTACAGTGCCATTTATGGTTCCTAGGCCTCTGATTTTAAATTGTAACAGGGTAGGAAAATTACGTGTAGGCTTCAGAACTGTCACTAAAATCAAAGCATGAGTAGATAGATTCAGGACAGTAGCTGAAAGTGCATACATAGATACATTTTAAAGTTACATTTTGCAGTTAAGTCTTTGTTTCAGTACAACTGCGCATCTAGTTTGTTTCTTTGTTGTAGTTCTTTCTGATATTTTTTTTTTTTTTGCTCTTCAGTGGTGCTTCTGATGTACAAAATCAAATTTATCTTTCCGTACCAAATACGCAATCCATTTTTACCTAGTAGTACACCAAAAGAAAGTGAACCTTATGCTCAGTCTTAGGCTTCCTAATTGCTGATGTGGGGAGGAAATGGCTTAATGTAGTTTTCCAGACTGAAAAATGACTGTAATAGCCATGTGGAATTCTGTGTGTATTATCACTTGGTGACTTCCATATAATATTTTTTCCTTTTACAAGTAAGAAATGTTTACTGCTAACTGCCAACACTATGCACATGACATACAAACCTAAAGTCAACCTGGATTCTATCACTGAAACCTATCACTTCGCATTATATTTGAACCCTTACTCATAAAGTTAGTAGAAGTTAATGATATAAGAGAAGGCAGGAATTATAGAACTTAGATAAAATAAAGGCATTCTCTTGATGATGTGTGTGCATCTTGATAGAGTCCAGTTCCCTTTCCCATGCACTGATACTGAAAAAAAAAACAAAACTGGGGAGGCCAACATATGCATATGAATACACAGAAGGAATAATCCTGTTGATAAAGACTTTTCAAATGGACATCTGTCTCACAAGGACTGTTGTGATGAAGGTTCAGTTTTTCATTTGTAGTCACTTCTCTGGACCTAACTGGTGTTTTAAAATGGGGTTCATTATCTCCTGATGTGGGTGGATATTGCTGATATAATGTCACCCTGGAGCCTTCTCTTCTCCAGGTTGAACAACCCCAATTGTTTATTAATAATTATATAAACATTTTTTTCATCAAAATTTCTAACCATTAAAATTTAAATTATTTCATGCTCATTAAATAGGTTCGTGAATTTTTGTGCTTAACACCTCTTCCAGATTGGAATAACAGGAAAAATTATCTGGAAGCAACCCTGACACCAGTCAGAGAGAAATACTCCTGATGTGTTCGGAGCTAACCTAATTCAAAATGAGAAATTATTGTTCAGGCTCCCCAGGGATCATTGCTGCTACTCAAGAGAAATTTTTCTGCCTCTTGTATATAAAATTTTCTTCATTTAGGATATAGACTTGAATTTGAGATCAAAGAGAGAAGGGATATGCTAGAAAAAAGGAGAAAGGGAAGTGGCATCTAAAGGAGACTTCACATGCTTCTAGGACAGACACCAGGAGGTGTGATGTTAGCAGATATAAATATATCCATGGTAGCTTTAATTCATTTATTTCGAGTTTCGATGGCAATAAAGATTTTCTGAGGAGTTTTTGGCATAGCCTTCCCAAGCCCTCCCAGGGTGCTGGGTACCTGGGCTTTTGAGCCTATGCTGGTATTTGGCAGGAGACATTTCCTGTGGTGGTAACTGAGACAAGCTGAATTCACAGACTCAATGTATCTAATATGTTGGAGAGGAGAGGGAAAAAGCAGTCTGTCTAGAGCTGACTAAATAAATTAAAGATTTATGAACAGAGTAATTTGGGAAGGTCTCACTTTGTATATATATTATGACTAGCAATGCTGAACTCCTACCCAAGGGCTTCAGAGTGTGTATAACTTCGTTGTCACTATGTGTGCTGTTACTCCATCTTGACAGATGACAAAGAAAAAATTGATATATCCAAGGCTATTAGGCAAGTCTGTAACAAAACACTGGAGAATACTTTTTTTAAAATAAGAACTACTGACTTCATACAGGGATTCATATACCTTTTATATATGTGTTACTCATAAGGATCCATCTGATTTTATGTAGTTTTATACCTGAATCTTACCAGATGCATCAGATCAGAGCTGTGCCAAAGTTTCTGTGAGGACTCAAATTGTTTTTTTCTCTTCACTATCATCTTTTGTATCTTTTGAGTGTATTTTTTTAATGAACACAAAAGGTGGCTGTCAGCTGGCCTAACACAAACCCAAGAAGAGTTTAGCAGTCCAAAGCTATCCAAGCTGTGTGGTTGGGGGTCACTGCAGTGGTGAGTCACCTCAACACAGAATAAGCAGGGAGAAACACTGGATATATGTGGGGGGCTTATTTCTGCAATGTAAAGGAAAGGAATTACTTAATACCAGCTTCATGCAGCAGCTGCTAGTCAAGACTTTAGTTTTCTGTGATAAAAAGATGCTGCAGTCTAACACAAATGACTTGCCTTGAAGCTGAGCACTGTGTTTCAAGCAGAAGCAGAAGGCGAATTTTTAAAATAATTTTAAAGTACAACAAGAAAAGTTTTGTGGGATTTTTATCTTGGTGTAAATATTTCTTAGGCTATAAATGAAATATGTTTGGTTTCAGGGAGAGACACAAATCCATCAGCAGAGACAATAGGCAGAGGATGTTTTGTCCTTGAATAATTTGTGCTTTTCTATGACGAGCTATATTTAAGAGCATTTAATGAGAAAAATAAAATATTTATGGATTCACTTGATACCAAGTGTCATTGATGAATGGTCAGCTGTTGTCCAAAGGCCTGGCTTTTATTATTGAGTTATTTAAATATGTATATGGGAGTACTAAAAAGATCTGAGATTTGTTACATTTACTGAGAGGAAAAAATGTCCTAGATTTGGAACGCATCTGTTTTTCAGTTCTTACTTGACTTCAAAATCAAGGCCATATTGTATTTACAAAGGACGTCTAATCACAATCTGCAATACAGGTCCTACCTTATGAAGCAAAATATACCTCTAGTTCCCAGGGAGTTTAGACAAACAGATCTGCCCTAGCTTTACTAAAGTTACAGTTGAAAAGAAAAGTTGTCTGAGGAAGTAATACAGCTCTGCATGCAGTTGACCCTTGAGAGACAAGCTTCAGTTATTATTGTGGCTCTGAGCAAAATCTCTCAGGGCTTGCTTGTTAGCAGGTCTTAATCAGCAAAGTGCCATTGGCTCCAGGACCTGCAGAGAGTGAATTTTAGTTGCTGTGTTACTCACTCCCATATGTGTAAAATGGAATAACAATCTTCTAGCATATAAATTTGATGTGAGCTTATAATAGTGGTGTGCTCTTAATCTCAGAAGAGAACTGTAGAAATTTGTGTGCAAAGTATCTGGCTTTCATATGCAGGAAGGAAGCCAGTATAACCCTACAGCCAGACAGACTCCCTCAAAATGGCAATGCTTAATGCTGGTGTGAAGCATTTCTCTTGTTCAATAGATCAAAAGCTTGAACTCTGTGTTGCTTATTGGTTATTTCATCAATGTGAAAAAATCTGTATTTTAGTGCTCAACTCTATACTCCAGACAACTACTTCCCAACCCCCCATTTTTCCATTGTGTTTTTTTCAACTGTTTTTCTTGTCAAACTAGGCAATCTTTCTTGAATATGTTAATATTTACCACTGAATTCTGCTATCATACAAATAATGAATGTTAGTAAAGCATAACTTTTCTTCTATTCCTTATTTATATTTTCTTATTATTTTCTGTATGATAAGTCTTTATCCTTCAGTGCAGAAATGGACAGTTGCACTTTCAGAAATAATTGTTTGCTACTACTGCTCATAGGAGATTAAGGGCATCAACATCAGAAACATCTGTGTGATTAGGTCAAACTGCAACTTCTAAGTGAGTCTGTTCAATTGTCTGTGAAACTGGCACAGATGAAGTTTGCTGCTGATTTCTGTGGAAGCTTTAATATGCAGTGATAGAAGATTTACCCTCTGGAAACTTAAGCAATACAGACAGGTAGGACTGTCATTCCCTTCTAGCTCAGCCAAGGGCCAATTCATAAATAACATAATTTTATTTTATACCCACCAGGTAGATAGATACATACAGACAAGTTTGCTAGATTTCCTAATAGGAGACTTCTCAAAAATTGTTTTTAATTTAGTCATGAAGGATGCCACTGCAGACAGCCTTTTATTTTTGTAACTAATCAAGACACCTACCTATCCCCCATGGTAGCCAGAAGAAGAGCATAATCTCAGGTGTATTAATGATTTCTTCCAAATATACTCTCCTCAAATCTGCTGTGATCTGTCAAGATTGTTGTGAGGTTGGTACAGGTCAATACCTTCAGACTTACATCCCTCAAAATAATGAATTCTTAGTGGCAAGAGCAGACAGAACAAGCATTTTTCTGTGGGAAAAGTACATTTTATAGAGCAAAAATATAATAAGAATCAATTTACCTTTGCACAGTTTTAATACAACGTAAGAATACAAAACAAATTATGGACAAAAACTGTGTACTTTGTGTAATTAAACATTCACCAAAGCTAATTTAAATGACTGTAAGAAACAGTCTGAACCCCAAATGTCTGTTACCTCTGTACTTTTAAAACACTTGCTGCTACCATCCTTACTTAGTAGGTTTTGAATCACTTGCCGTTACTACTTTCTTTCAAATCTTTGAAGTGTAGATTTTCACCTTATTTTATAAAACTTTTTAGTTATCAAGATAAGCAATATTTATCAATGGAGTGTGAAGGTAAAAGATACTTTATGTTTATCTGTCATGATCCAACATATGTAGGAATTTTCATTTCCTCTAGTCAAATTCAGGCTCCAAGGTGAAAACTTGGGGGAGTGGTGAAGACCTGAATTTAATTTAAAGGAAAGCTGAGTATATCCAAGTATTTAACTGGAAGTTTATTCCATTAGCTTGCTGTATTTCTGTCCCCCACTCTGCTGACAGAGGTACTGCCAAGATTTCAAAGGAGATGGTAACAGCACCTGTTAAGTGAAGCCAGCACAATGCAAGAATTTTAGATCAAGTGCCTGTCATGGGACGCCAAGAGGCACAACATATCCCTGGCTGTAAATATTTCAATTTCTTGTCCCTAATAGCTGTTTAGTGATGGTTTATTGGTCTAAGTAACTGCTTGCTTGTCTGTGCCACCGCAGACACTGGTGGAATGACTCTGGGTGGTTTGTGGAAGCACACAGGGTCTTTCTGTGCAAGCGCACAGAAATGGACAAGGTAAAGTCTTGGCTTCTGTATGATCATGAAAATTATCTAGAAAATGAGACAGAGAATAGCTTTATAGTGCTGCCCCAAAGCAGAGACAAGCACTGCAAAAGCTCAAACATATCTAAGTAGGAGTTAGGTCCATCTTACTGCTTAGTCTAAACTGCTAAATCTCTCTCTTCAAAAATGCTAGAAGAAAATCCAATATACATGGACTGCTACATCTTTTTTTTCATTTAGTAGAGTTGTAAAGTATGGACTGTTGATAAGAGAAGTGAAAGATATGAGAAATCTATTCTGATGAAGTGAAACTTTTTAAGGAATTTTGTTTATTGTACTTAAAACACAGCTTCTTATTAGTCTCTTGAAATGTTGTTTAGGCCTATTACAGAATGGAAATTTATTACTAATGTTGCCAAAAAACCCAGATGTCTTCAGTAAATATTTGTTAGGTATTTGGAAGGGAAAATGTATCCATTACATAAAATTTGACAAAGGATCAAAGATTTTAAACATTATCTATTAGGCATAAGAATTATTCCATTAACAGGCCCTGCTGCTTGCTCCAGGTCCTCAAAGATGCAGATTTCTACTATTTTGATTGTAATTCCTCATCATTTCTTAGAATTCAGGATAAAGTGAAAGGAGTCTGATATGCCATTGCTTGAAAAGTGCAAGTGGGAAGAACCAGATTTCTACTAGTTCTACTGATTCCAGTCCTGGGCAAAATAATGTGTATCTATGAGTGCTTTAATGGAAAGAGAAGGAAAGAACAGGGTTCAAGAAGAATCTGTCTGATAAAACTTTAAAGGGAACTGGTCCATGGAGATTCATAGTTGAATGAAGGTGGCATAACAGACTCATGCAGTACTTTGTGTTCAAAAGTCTGTATAACTTTATAAAACCAAATACAAACTTAGGTAAGGAATTTGATCTGTAGCTGCAGAAATGTGTATCCTTGAGGACAGCACCCTGAAAAGGCTATTGAGTTCATTCTTGAAAAAGTGATGCAACGAAAGGTAGTCACTAAATATTGATATATATGTACATCTAACACATGCTAATTCACGTAAGATTCATATACACATATATGTATATGTCCATAATATAGATGGCATATATATCTATAAATAGGCATAGATAAATACATTATATATAACCATGTATCATATGCATGCATGTGGATACAAACACTATCAGATAAATAAATACTTATATTGTATTGAATGTTTAAAAAGAGCAATAATAAACAGAGGTGATTTCAGCCATGTAAGGTTAGCGAGGAAGGTAACTTAGCAGGTAAGTTGATGACACTATAGATCTTCATGGGGAAAAATATCAGGTTACTGAAAACTCACTAAATAAGCATTTTAATAGTGCTATATGTTGTAACATATACATAAATATATTCCACAAAATCTGTTTCCTTCTGTGCATACCAGACCAAACTCAAGGTATAAGCACATACATAATTTAATTACATCATAGGCATTTTAAAAAGAGCTCTGTCTCCTGCATTAGCAAAGAAATAAAAACTTGATATGAAAAAAACCCTCGAACAACAAAACCCAAAAACTATGATACATGTATTACTGATGTATTTTTTTTTTAAAGGGGAAAAGCATTCCAGCACTAATCTTATGCTGAACAGGTTAATGGCAAAATTGCTTGTGCACTGACATGCTTTAAAAAATTCAAACTGATTTATTACTGAACAGGACAGAATGTGAAATGTCTTTAATAAGCTTAGTTAATAACCTTCCCTATTTTTTGTTTAATCATGTTAGTAGTGATTTGAGCATTTAATTACATTTCCAAAGGTCTTAATGGGACTAGCAATGTTAGCTTATTGCATTTAAATGAACCTGAAAAATACAGGCCATTACCTTCCTTGTGCAGCCTCATACTTCCGACAGGACATCAGCTTTAACAATTATATGTCTGCTAATTAATGCTATTTTCACTAGCATTGAGCATATGTATGAGAAACGTAATGAATCTACCGTTTAACTTTTAAGAGATTTTTCAGAGGTTCCTAAATGTGTAAATGTGAAAGGGAACTAACTCACACCCAAAGAGAGATAATATAATGCAATGTCTTTTTGTTCTCATCAGTAGAATTTGTTCATCTAGCTGCAAGCTGCCAGAGGACAGATTTATTCCTGACATAACCACCAAATTCCAGAATCAGCAGAGCTATGCCAGCCATTAACTTGGCCCTAGACTATCTAAAATTGTACAAAACCTGCAAGACCCTTGATCTCCAAAAGGCATTTTACTCATCAAACTGACTTCAGTTCTTAGTCTTAGTCTTTGAGCCCAGCATGGGAAGTCTCTGAGACTTCAGAAGCTGTCTTGTGATTAACAAGCCAAAAGATATGTGTGTACAGTGTGCAGGAGTCATGGAAATGGTGTTTGCACAGTATCATATATTCAACATGAAGATCAGTTCCCCTTTTCCACAGATAGCTAATAACTAGGGTTCTCTGTAGAAATGTCTGTGGACTATGAACTGAAACTAATTTAATGCACAATTTCATTCCGATTTGAAACTAACTTTTAGCTATGCTTTTTTTTTTTTTTTTGAGATTCAGAAACAAATGGGTGAAACCATCTCCTCTGATTTGACTTACGTTGTGGAATTCTGTGCTTCTGCTTAGTGGTCAAAAGTAGAGCCAAAATAAGACAGAAATATTCTCACACTCTAGAAAGATGAAGAATTTGGCTAAGGTGGATACCTTGGGATAACCAGGTAAATAGAATTTTCTACATCCTGTAAGTACTGGCATCACCATAACCATGCCAGGCAACTCATGCCAACTTCTACATACTAGGTTGGGATTGGCTGTATTCTGCTTCAACTTGCAGACCTTTATATTTTTATTAACAAACAAAAGCAGTTAGAAAGCTTCAGGTTATATCCTTGGCTCTTTTGAATTCATCAGCTGAGCATCTGGCCCAACATTCCTGGGAGACAAATACACATCTCATACCCTCTGACTATGAAAAATGGCTCTTTCATTAAACTTGTGTCTAATGATACATAGTAAGTAGAACAATGTGGGCAGTACACCAAGTGAAAGTTAGCTTCTAGTCACAAGGTATGATAATAAGAGGAAAAAATACCTATATAGTATATCTATTATAAAAGAGGTTGCCTTTTTTTACTTGTGTTTTTAAAATGGAATTTTAAATGAAGAAGAGGCTAGAAAGCTCTAGTTACACAGGGGTTACAAATGGAATGTTCTAACACTCAGATGTAGAATTTTTTCAGACAGACTTAGCCTTTTCATTGCCATGGTTCATGCCCTATGTGAATATTTGATTGCAGTTCAGACATCATTCAAAATATGCGGAAGGAAATCTTGCACAGTGTGGCTGTTCCTTAATGAACTGCCTCTTCTGCTTCTGTGCCATCTCCCTTGACTAAGTTTACAATGATTAATTTCTGTGAAAGCTGAACATGATCTTGCTCAGGAGCCCTTAGGGCAGCTGTTGAGGTGTAAAACTGTGTTAATGTAATGCCTGCAGAGAGCAGAGATAAGAGGGATAGAGGTGAAGCTGTGGCACATGTTTTCTAAAAGCAAAATGTAGTTGTAATTGGAACAAGCTTTTTATGTGAGGGAGCAGACAATACATATCACCTAGATAGTTTAACTTTTCATCTTCCAGCACTTAGGTTCAGCAGCACAGAATGCCTCAACATTTTGTGTCATGCCTGTACAATAGAAAGTAGCACAGTGCAAGATTTTGGATATGGGAGGAATCACAGCATTTCAGTACTTAACAGATTTTCTCTGCTGGTTTGGGAATTTGTCCTCCAAAAGTAATGAGAAAGGAAATGTTTTGTGAAAGTGCAGAAAAAGAAGAAAAAGAAAAGTGTGCCACGTCTACAAAAATAATTTTGCTTGAAAGGTTTTGACTGATTTGGAAAGACAAGGGGGGTGACAAGGTAAGCAAGTCGAGTCTTCAGTGCTGCTCATTTTCATCTGCCCCTTTTGAGAAAATATTCCTTACTGTTTTCAGCACTGTAAAAATACAAGGATTTTACAGCTATTGGAAAATAAAACAATTTAAAGGGAACAGCATACTGGAAAAATACCAGTCCTTCCAGACCAGTAAACATTCCAGTATCTCTTCAAGGATCTTGTTAATAAATTTGTGCCAAGTAGTAATTCTAGTAGCTTTATATATAAATAGTAGGAGAGGAACAGCTATAATACTTTTAATTCTTCAATTATTTTGTACAATACAAAGTCCCTTCTTGAAGAAGTACTTCCACTTTGCAGGAGACTGATCCTCCCACTTTGTTTGACAATACTTTCTGATTCATTCATGCAATATTCCTGATCACAAATATACCAGTGTTCTATCTTATTAGAGTAAGTTTCATGGAATGTAATTTTATAGCCTTTGCTCCTACTGCAACCCAGTTAAATGTTTTCCAAGGCTACCACTATGTCCACATTGTGCAAGTAGTATATAGGAGTTTTGTTTCTGAATGAAGTGTAGCATTGAAAGAGGAATGTAGGTGGCTTAAAGGCTTGTTTTTGGACTTGGCTGCAGTACTGAGGCAAGCAGTAAGTATCAGAGGACACTCTTTGCAACCATCTGCAATAAAGGCACAGATGAACTTAATTTTAAAATAGTCCAAGCTTTCAAGTTCTTTTAAAATAAACTGCAGAGCCAAATATAGTGCTGTCTAGGAAACTGAAATGGCCATCGGTGCAATGCAGACAAAAGCAACATAGCTGCATATTGAAATCATGACAAGCTTCTTCCTTAGCTTGTGGCTTATTATAATGATTTGGTTTACTTATATTTACTTTTGCTTATGTTGTATACTTCATTTTTATCTCATCTCTCTGCAATCAGAGTTCTCCTGGGTTTAGTTTTTTTATTCTGTAGGGATATTTCATCCATTACTTTCCTTGTTCTGGGTACTTAAATGTGAAACATGTTTGTTAATAGTAAGAGTACTTTAACCAATTAAAAGGCAAAGATTGATCTCACCAGTTGTTTATACATTTAAGTGAGCTCCTGTGTAAAGAATCCCATCTTCTGCTAGATATAGACATATCCCCTGGCCAGCTGGGCATTAGGCTTGTTTTTATGAGCTCTCCAGAGCAGTTTCTATGTTAGATTTACCTCCAGCTGCACACTCTATGGAGCCTCTGTTGGTGTTAAGATAGACATGTTTCTAACCTTTTAATGTAAATTAAACTGAAGCAAATGTTAGGAGAAAACTCATTCCCTGAAAGAGGCACCTCAAACATTGTCATTTTACTTCCGAGCAAGAAACAACTGCAGCAGAGTCACGTCAATGATCATGGGTAGCTGGCCTCACAATTCCAAAAACTTGTGTATGGCCATTCAGTCATGAAGCTTGGACCTGCTCAGACACCAGGACAGATGCATGCTGCTGCCATGCACCCATCTAAGCATACTGCCCTCCAGGAGCAGAACCAGGGCCTGGCAGAGGTACTGTATTTCCAGCTATTCCCTTCTGGACAGCTCCTTAGATTGTCCTTAGGAGAGGTCAGTCCTGCATGAGAGGGCTCTTTCCATCTCTCCATTAGTTATTCAAGCAGAAGGTTAGTGCACTGAGTGATACTACAAGATGTCTGTTTTGGGAGAAAAAGGGAAATGGCTCTAATCATTAAGTCTGAAATGAAAAAACTATAATAGCTTGGTTGTAGCATTCTTCTTTACTTTCTCTTCCTTCCCAGCCACTATTTCTTGTTACCTTTAGGCACCAAAAAGTATTGGCCTTTTTTGGGGGGATGGAGCACAGAGGAGGTGTGCAAATAGCTTTAAGATACAGCTCTTTCTTACAAAGATAGCAAAGCTAGAGAGAAATCCTAAAGAGGGCAAAGTGGCCAAGAAAGGTTTACATGCTTACAATTCACAAATAGAAAGTTGCATTTTAGTAAGGAATTACTGCAAAATAAACTGCCTTCTGTCAGGGATCAGCATGGGCTGACTGTACAAGGATGTGACCTCCCTGCTGGGTGCACCCCTCTGAGGCTGAGCACCAGAGTGGTAGTGGTGGGACCATCAACAGCACTAGGTGATGGGCTGGGGTCGGAATCTGCCAAGGGAAGCTAAAGAAGCTGGAGCCAGAGGCCGGGCTGGAGATGGCGCGTCGCCTGTGCAGAAGAACAACTACCTACCACCATAGGGGTGGAGCTGGAGGGCCCTGCTGCAGCATCACTGGGGTAGGGACTGGTGGCCTCGGGGGGGCTGCAATGAGGTCCTGGACTGCCAGCAGGGTGGGGGGTGCCCCAGAGGGGCTGGGCAGGGCTAGTCAGGGCTATTGGTGCTCTCAGTGCCACCAGGTCTCTTTTAAGCAAATTTCTTGCTAATTGCCATGGCTTGTAATGGTTACACACTGAATGAGCAGTGAGTTTTAGACAGAGTAAAAGACCGTTGATGAGCTACTCTGTGTTTGTAAATGAGAAGAGGGAGAAAGAGACAGCAAGCTATCAAAAGATGATTGCTAGGGAATAATAAAGGGAAAGAGACCTTAGCAAACATGGCAATTGTGGCTCAGGGACTCTTGCACAGTCTATAACTCAAGCTGTGGTGAGCAGCAAGCACGCAAAGGAGGACTAGACAGCTGGCTGGGGCACAGCAAGAGGCAGGGAGGCAGATGACACTGTGGGATGCAAAATAAACATAAAACAAAGATTCTCTGACAAGCAACCACTGCCAGAACAGGGAAGCCAGACTTTCCAAAAGACACCTTGGCAGCAGTCACCTTGTGGCTGGGTGAAAGCTAGACAGAGCATCCTGCCGCCTCCTCCATCCTGTTTGCCTCCAGCTCTGCCTACTCTGTCCCTACTTCTTCCCTCCTCTGCCCTGGGGTTGTGCCATTGCAGATGTTAGTTTTTCTTTCTCTTCTGTTAGCAGTTAGGTTTCTGGCTTTCTGCAGCCTGCAGAATTCAGTAAGAACATTTGCAATAAAAATCAGCAAAAAAGTCTGAGCTTTTACCGGTATTTTCCAAAGATGTCTAAAGCAAAAGCTCTGCAAATATTGTAGAGAGAAATATAAATACTGTAGCAAAGGGCTATAATTTTACCTGAAATGCCAAGTTCTGTAACCAGCATAGTTTGGTTGTACTAAAAAGCTAAATGATAGACTGAGATACTGCAGGAAACTGTAAGTATCTACATATGAAAGAGATAAATATTAGAATTGTTTCTCAAAAGTGTTGAGTAGAGGCATTATCTAACAGTGTGTTGCAGCACTAGGACGCAATAGCATCTAATAACTAGCAAATTGTTTGAAAGTCTTCATTAAAATACATTTCAAAACCTGAACAACTGAGTGTTTAAAATATTAAATCTCAACATTGTTTTTCATGTTATTGTGTGAAGCAGGGAAATAATATACCTGCAGTATCTTAGAAGTTCTCATGAATAGCCACAACTATCTTAAACAATCTAAAATATGGTTTTCTGGTGTTGGGAAGGTTGGTTTTTTTTTTGTAATAGCATTTACCAGGAACTCATCTGAATGAGATTAAACTTCCCCTGGCAAAAGAAGAGTTCTGCTCTGAGAATAGTCTGCTCCCTAAGTGAAACTCTATGAGCAATAAAGATGTTTTTGTTCCTGAAAGTGTTTATGCTAAGGATTTTGCTGGCATTGCTTTGTCACAGGAGGGTGTTAAGTAAAGGTGTTAAGTGAAAGTGTATTAGTCTAAGTGCAGGAAAGCCTTGTTTAGATGCTCCTTCTGAGAGTTAAAGTAGTGAGGAATTAAGACAGCTTTGTTTGTGAATGAGGGACTGCACCTCAGGGATTAATACATTTTTACTGATGCATTTTTATTTTGCATGTTTAGTTAATTCAGCTTAACTTTCCAAACCATACTGGTGTAGGCAGATCTCGAGGGACAGAGAACTGAGGCTTTGGAGAGACCTATTCAATGGCATTGTCTAAGTGATGACAAGATGAAAGATGAGTTAATTGACTGCAGATTTTTATTTTTGGTAAATTTGAAGAGGCATCTTCTCTATGGTTTTGTGTACACAAGCATGTTGAGGAACATTAATTCAATTTAAATGAAAGAATTAATTCAGAACACATTAAATAACTTAGCCTGAAAAGCCCCCAGTAAGGTCTCTTTAATTTTGAATAACAGAGCATAGTGTGATGTGCTCTTCTAGCTATATGTAGCTTGATTTTCTTGGTTGTATCTTCTACATAAGCCCTAAAAGTATGACATTAGTGTTTCTCAACAAAATCAATACTTTGCTGTTGGGCTTTCTAAGAAGAGCAGCACACACTAAATGTCCAGAAATGCAAGTAGATCTATTTACGTGAATTAATGTGGATTTTTTTTCTATGTAATTTTTAAAACTTGGAGCTCATGAGAGATGTGGGGCATAGTCATTGATCAGTAAAATGTTTTCTGTCTTTCTGAAGAATATTTCTTGTATGAGGAACCCTGAGCAATACCACTTTTTCAGCTTGATATTTTGATGTTGCTATGCTGGCAGAATGAGTTAAGGGACACCAAAATTGCCTCCAATAATCATTGTTGATGAGCAGCAAATTTGGACTGTTTTGTGGTTTAAAATTTTGCATGGGCCCATTTGTTGGCTGTTGTCACTCTTGCTTACCTTTGGCAACTAACTTGGCTTCGTGAACTTCAAAGTCTCGTCTCTTAGCTCCATGCGTAGACAGAAATGAAAAAAATAAGCTTTTTAGAGAGCAGTTCAGAGAATCTCTTTCTCTTTTGACTATGCAAGAATCCAGGGGCTATTGCCTGTGTGAAAAGCCTCCTCCCTTTTTCCCAATTACTGTTCTTCCAAAAAGTAAAGCAGAAAATCAGTCCTAAAAGTTGGTACTCTCTTTACCCAGTAGCTCAGCCTAGACCAGGAGCCTGACTTTCGCTGGCAACAGTACAGTGCCTGATTGAGATAAAGGTTATCACATTTGATTAGGTGAACTTTGTCACTCTGCTTAGCATCAGCTCTCAGCTTAGAGGAAGGTTTGTATGAAGAACTCAAAAATAATAATCTTTCAATTATACAGCAACTTTCAGTTGTTCACTTAAATACTTGGTCTTCGAGATGGAAGAATGTCTAAGAGGCTGCCAAACAGGCTGCAGCTGAGTACACACTGTTATTTAGTTTAGCTTTCAACAGGAAGCAAGTTGCACAGTGTGAGATTAAGGGCTTGATTAGCTGTTTGATGTATAATGTAGAAGCGTGCCTCTGAGGATGTGGCCTCAAAGAGCACAGGACCACTTGCTAAAAAGAGTCATAACATTTCTGTATTGAACCTGCTTTAGCAGCTTCGAATGTTCCCTACTAGCAATGGGACTTGCTGCAAAAGCAGTATTTCTTTATGCTACCTACAATTCTGATATATTCTGTTATATTCTGATCAGGCTACTTATGTGCATCTGGAGAATTTGCAAGGGTTTGTTTTGTGGTGGTTTTTTTTGTTTTTGTTTTTGTTTTTTTTTGTAAAGATATCGAAGAATATAAATGGTTCTACAGTAATTTTAAGTATTAGGAAGGTATTTCATAATTCAGTAGTTTCAAAGGTAAGTTTCAGAGCTGGTGTGTTGCAGAGCCCCAGGTACTGCATGACAGCAGCCGGGCAGTTGTTTGTTTTACTGAAGTGCCTGTTCTAAAATGGACAATTTGAGCAACAGATACACATCAGCAGATGAAACATGGCTGCTTTCTGTTCAAGTCTGACAGTCTTGCTTCAAAAACTACAAGTGCTGTTGAGGTCATTACAACCTTTCCAGAAGAAAATTAGCTACAAGACAAGGAATTGACCCGTTCTCTTTCCAGTCACCTCACACCTCTTCATCAACTCTTGAAGTGTAAAAACCATTCTGTGGTTCATCTCTCCAATCTGGTTTTAGAGGGAATAGTAGGTTTACCTGCTTCCCTTGGTGGCTGAGAGATGTGATAAGTGTCAGTAACGCATGTTTAAGATCCCTGAATGGGAAGGTGGGTCTTAGAGCAGTGCCTGATGTTATTTTGTGAGAGTTTGCTGAAGCCTCCCCTAAAGGAACCTGATCTCTTCCCCAGATACTGCCTGCTGTTCTGCTTGTGGTTTCCAGCACATGCAACAGATGGTGCTTAATGTTGTATACATTCCTTATATGCAGCATACCCAGAAATTAACCTTCTCTAAATTGCTTATGTCAGAAAATGTTAAAATATCACTCAGTTATGTATACTTGCTTTCCAGTGCTGCTTTCATTCCTTCTCTAATTTTATTATGTGCTTCTAAAAATACCATTTGCGCTTTTGGTGGCTAGTAGCTTAGACTTTTGCCTTTTCCTTTTCAAGAGTTAAGAGGACCATTATAACACGTTCTTCTGTAGTTAGGAGTGAACAGAAAGTCTGTTAAAGCCCTCCTCTATACAAAATTTACTACAATGCTATTTTTGGATATCTATTCTTAAAAGTTTTTGGCTTAAGCTATTTAAAGAACTGTAACAGTTCTCAGCATTTGACTTTGACTTTTACAGTGCTTATAAAGCTGATGGAAAACGGGTGCTAGTTCTTCTTTTTCATACCATTATTCCACCACAGCACTATGAGTCTCAGAATCTCATTGTTGTGTTGGACACTGGTATTAGCTTTTTGCTCAGTAACAAAAATAAATTGACCAGTCAAAAACTGAAAACCAAATTGTGCATACTAAACAGAAAGCCAGTGAATTTACCTTGATGTTGCACTGAAGGCAGAACTTAGGTTGTCCCAGTCTTTCAATCAGAAAATGCTGCTGCTATGATAAAAGCCTTGCTTACTGAAGTACTTTTCATATGTGAAGATTAAGGAAATTAAGATCTCATATTCTTTAAAAATGTTTGAACCATGCAATGAGATTTATTGAGATGCAGATAGTTAAACCTGATATAGGCAAATATGTCCCCCCCCTTGCCATTAAAGAGGGAATACAAGCAATTGGACCTTTTGAGATTAAAAAGCATTTTCTGGGAATGTGAAATGCTTGTGGATATGGTAGAAGGTTGGGATACTGTAGAGTAATCCAGATATAAGGAGGGTGGGGAAAGGGTTTCCTTATCACCACTGAATATATTCAAGATGGTGAGGATGACATTAAAATAGACATAACTAGCATAGAGATAAATTAACTCAATCCCTCATAGCACTGAGGTTTATTTTGCAAATGGAAATAAATAATCTATGCCTTCAATGTGAATTAATAGAGTGGTGCTGTGCTCTTGGAAGCACATCTCCAGTTCTTCCTTAATTTTTGTTTTAACCTTGGGTCTTGAAACCATACTAGAAGCAGCATATCTGTGACACAAGAAAAAAAAAAGCAAACTACTCTTTTCCTCAATTGTAGTGCAAATTAAATACTTGTCAAGCAGGAGAATATGCCTAAAGTTATAAAAGAATACAAATAGAAAGATTACTAAAAGCTTCTGGATAACGTATAATGATAAAGGACGGTAACTATAAGGAAGGAATATGTGAAAAGTTTATAGATGATGAGTACACGTAATTGGTACATACAATGATTCTTGTAGGAAAACTAATAGGAACATTTAGGGCATAGCAAACATCAGACTGAAGGAAGATACGATCCAGAGTGAGGTTGGGCAAAGCAGTAAGAAAACAGAGTTGACGTAATATTGCTACAGGAACAAGGGAAAATAGAGCACCCAAATGAAATCAAAACAGGGATGAGGAGCTCACAAAACCCTTTTCTTGGCGAGAACCATGGAAAATGGAAGCACAAAGAATGTATTTTGCTTAAGTGCAGTTTGTGATCTTATGCCAGGATTGCTTTGCTTTCAGTGATGGAGATGAGAAGGTGACAGTTGTGGCTTATGTGGTGAGATCTACCAGGCAGCACATTTTCCAGGCTGAAAAATTGCTTAAGCTCAGGACTGGTATCACAGGAAACACGATGAGTGTGAAACAACACGGGTAGATGCATTAACCGCTATCAGTACTGCACCCATTTCCCCTTTCCACAGACAAAAGAAAATCAGAATGCTAAACTTCAAGAAAAGCAATGTCAGTGTCAGTGAAATGTCAGTGAAAACAAAGCTCTATTACGTTAAAAGTGGTATCAATAATATTAGTAATAAGTACTATTCATAGCGATAGTAAGTAATATTAGTAGCAAAAATAATGGCAATAAGAACTTCCAGATGCATCTGTACATATGAATTGTGTTTTCATTTTTTAAATAAATGGCAAAAAGGGCAAAATCTGCAAACCTGCATTTACTGACCTGCCATCTAGATACTTTGTCACTATTATATCATCTTTTAAAAAGCCAACAAAGAGGAGACTTTTTAGGAGGAAATGTTACACAGGCCTTGTCAGTTTAATGACTGAAGGCTAACTGCCCCTTCCTTTATTTTGTGGCACTAAAATTTAGTGCTATGCTTTCCTTTTCTTCCAAAAGCCTAATGAATATTTTATAATACTCCTTTGAGGTTTAGTGACGACAGCAACGAAGCACCTTCCCCATCCCCTGTGACCTTTTGTCATCTGGGCTGCCGCACAGCCCGGCGCTCCTGCTCAGAGGGATGGGATGCAAGGATGTGCTGATGCAGCACATCCGACGGGTTGGCATGTGCTCATATTTTCTGTGCCTGAGGTGGACAGGGTTGGCTTTTTGTTTGATGGAGCTTTGAGTAAATTAAATTTAGATATTCTTTATGGAGCACATTCCCAGAGCTTATTCTATTGTTGTACCTTGCTCACATCCCTTGCTTTCTAAGCTCACCTCTTCAGGCTTATTTATTTTTCTGTAGATCTGTGTTGTTACATTTGCCTTACTCAAGTGACTGTTGAGCCCCCATGGTCCTGTTTCCTTTATTCCTTTGCATCAAGCTCCTTTATGCTTCTCCTGCCAGAGGTCTGGCACTGTACACAGCGCTGTAAGGGAAGGAATGAAATACATGGGAAAGTCTGGCAATGGGGACTCAAAAGCTGGATATTTGAAATTAGTTGTTGGTATAGTGTCTGTGTGTACCTTTAGGCATGACACTTAACTTCTCTGCATTTTTGTTTCTTCTCCTTTAAAGGGTTTTGTCTAATATCCTCCAGGAGTGCTGTATAAATTAAATAATTCTTATACATGAATATATGTTGATGTATGTAGTCATTTGCATACTAGAAATGTTAGTTGAGTATTGACTGAAACCATTAAAAAGCACAGCAAAAATACTGCATTTCCAACACAGCTCTTCCCTGCCATATGAATTTCTTCTTATGTGGCAGGAGGGTTTCCTTGTAGCTGCAATGTATGAGCAAACCAGAATTTTTTGCATGCTTTAGTCTTTGGTCAAATCAAACAAAATGGGAAGAAGCAGACTTCCATCTTTTACCAGAAATGTTAAGCTCTGCGTATTTTCTTTAAAGATTTTTGAGCTGTTAAAGCATGGAGATTACATTATTTCTCTGACATTTTTTATTGGTGGCTCCTGCATTTGAAATTATTGCTTAAGGAATTAGGATAGCTTAAGCATCTTCCTTTGATTTAGGCAGCACACAGCCTTTCACAGCCTTTCACTCCCGCTCTTTAATGCAGTGAACAATAAATTTATAGGATAATTTATAGAAAATAAATACACTACAGCAAGCTGAAGTTTATGGAGTATTTTGCATTATTTTAGTAAGATTGTGTTAGTAGAAAGTTAATGCAATTGTTAGCACTGTAATTACAGATTGCTAGGAAGCCAAGAAAAAAAATTAATACCTCAGAAATAGTGACTTGGGGGTGAAGAGTTCATATGAACCACTCAGTCTTGCTAATATCAATTCAGAGAATTATATCCCAGAAAACTGCTTTTTTTCTTAAGGGCTTTTCACTGTTAAAGAAGCTGATTTCCTTTCCCCTTGTCCTTCTCCATATGCTGGAAGCTATCAGAGGACCTCTCTCATGTTATTACATCCATTTCTTAGGTGCCTTGGGCCCCATGTGGCAGGTTTCTTTTTCCATCATGTCTTCCAGGATGGATCCATGCTAGGAATTGTACTTGCTTGCAAGCTTAAAACAGTAACCAAAGTAGGTCGAGCAGTCATAGCCCAGTCTGTGCAAGTCTCTGGACAATGCATCCAACTTTCTGCCCCACATCTGGGTGTAGGGAAGTGTATTGATCCTCCCTCCAGCGTGCCTCACCAGGCACGGATAGTCCCATGTCAGACTTAGCCAGGCTTTCCTCTGAGATATTTTTATTTTGAGTTCAGTAGCATTTAACTCCAGCACTTATGACCAACAGTGGCAAGGCAGCCGAAATGTCACAAGCACAAGAGTGATCAGTGTCTCACCACCCTCACAGGAAATAATTTCTCCCTAGTACCCAATCTAAATCTATCCTCTTTCAGCTTGAAACTCTTCTCCCTTGGTCTGTTAATACATGCCTTTGTAAAAAGTGCCCCCCCCGCCCCAACATTCCTGTATACTACCTTCAGGCACTGGAGGGCTGCTATAAGATCTCTCCAGAGCCTTCTTCAGGCTGAACAACCCCAACTCTCTCAGCCTGTCTTTATAGAAGAGGACTTCAAGCCCTCTGATCATCATCCAATGCGGCAGTTTTAGCTAAGCCACTGCAGTTCTTCCCTTTTCCTCCTCATCCCTTGCTCATCTCCCTCAAGCCCCTGGTGGGGAGCAGAGCTGGCACCATCCACAGGCTGTCCTTCTCCTGAAGGGTCAGGGAGAGACTGTGATGCCCTACCAGAAACAGTAGTGCCAGAATCGCTGCTGGGGAGAGGGAGATTGAATCTTATTGCAGAGTTAAAAGGGCTTTTAGACCTTGTCATAACAATAACATTATGCCTGTCTGTGACTGTGAGCTATATATCTGGGCACTGAATCTTTAAATTCTTTTAAAAGAATGGGACCAATTAAACCTTTTATAAACTTCCACAGCATCGACAAGGCTGGAGAACAGCAGAACCAGTTCCTGAGATAAAGTGAGATCTTAAGGGACCAGAGCTTCTGCAGTGTGTTTCCACTATACTCAGCTCAAAGCTTGCTGTTGTCACTTAACCTTCACTGGCATCCCAGCACTCCTGCAATGAGTTTCATCCTTTCTCTGCATTAGGATTAATAATGCATCCATCCTGTGTGGTAGGGTAGGGCAGGCACTGAAGCACATCCAGGAAGCAGATCATTTATCGGGCTCTTCTATAACCAGAAACATCAGAGAATGAGAACAGGGGAATGAAATATCCCTCTTTGGGACACATATGTTGTTTGTTGTAGTAAAAAGTCCTGCTTCATTCTCCTGCATCACCCTTTGAATGGGGGTGAGTGTCAGGGACACCCAGCTATTAGTTGGGATTGACATTTGTTTCCTTTGTAATTGTTTGTGATCTGTCAGCATGGCTTCATGCCTATTCCAAATACAAAGTGAAAAAAAGGGATAACATAGATGTACACATTCATGAAAGTTTCCAGGACGTTCCTGCAGCTATAAATTCTTGGATTCATTTAAGTAGAGTAATTAGTGAAGTATTTAGTTCAGGAACTTGATGTGAGTGACTACTGTGTTTCTAAAGCAGACAATAATGATGCTGTCACTGAGAGGTCAGTAAAATAGGAATAGACTTTTTCTTTGCTGGAACATGGAGCTAACCTAAAAAGTTGGCTTATTTCATTATACTAAGAAAATAATGAACTTACAAAAGTCCAAGCCATGGTAAAGAATACTATATATTTTCAATGTGTATAAAAACCAATAGTCAGTACATAGACAGGGAGTAGTTCATCCTTCATTTTTAGGGAACTTTATAAAGGAGAAATTTTGAAATATAAAGAGCTTGTGAATCTTATTCACTAGTGCTTATTTTGACTAACTAATTTTAAATTATCTGAATGAAATAACCTTAATGATCACCTGATATATATAGCATGGTTATTGATCACAATATCATTATGAGCTTGTTGGGAAATTTTCTGAATGCATCTCAGGTCTTCTACTAGTCTTATTTGTGCGTACATACGGTGTGATGGAGACGGATGCGAGTGCTATTGTCAGATAAGCTTGCCTGTATACTTAGAATTGATGCCAGGGGCTTCTTTATGTGAGCTCCTGAAAGAGTGAGAAGTATGTGAGCTAATGAATAAATGCTTTTCTGTCAATGTATTTAGACTGTTAATTTAAAAATCCCACCACACTGACCAAAGAAGTCTAAACCAAAATAGAAAACCAAAAGCTCTTAAGCCCTGGGACTCAAGCCGTGTGAGTGAGAATTTTATAGCTGCTTCAGAATGCTGTGAACTTCTACTGGGAAAATGCTCAATATCTAAAAAAGAAAGCCTTCTTGCTGTTTCAATGTGTCAGATATCTCTGGCCAGAGTCCCGCTGAGATTGTCATGTACTTTTTCTGTGACAAATGAGTTTATGGAAGTTTCTAAGAAATCTGTTCGCATTCACCTCTTGCTTTTGCAAAATCATTTTGATTATATTTGCTCTTACAAAGGCATGAGCTTCTTTTCCACATTTGCTTCCCTTCTTCTAAACATTTTTAATACAATGTGGGGTTTTAAGAACTTGATCTGTTTAATTTTGAATGGTTTTTTATGTTGGCTTTATCTGAAGAATTGAACTCAGTATTAGCATTCAGTTTAGAAAAGAGAATGGAAAAGAGAGAAGCAGTGGAAAAGAAAGCTAAATTATGATGAAGAAACTAATGAAAAGACAGAACAGAGAACTGAATGCACATCATTGGGCAGTTTTAGTCCTGATACAGTGCATGGTATCTTATATTTCTGTCCAGGGTTTCTTAGGCTACACACCTTCTCAGAAGCTGCACATCTATTCTGCTTGCATACAGCAAGTCAGATACATTTGGCACATGTCTGATTTCTCAAATCTATCACCGAGGACACAAGAGATCTGCGTGGTGTGACTGACTGATGCACCACCTGAATGGCTACTTCCATCCAGAAATCCCACAAATGACTGAAAAAAGAGCTTCAGGTATCTGAGCTCTTGTAGCTGCCAGTTCTCTATGCATTCTAGACCTGTTTACTTTTCAATGCTGTATGAACTCCAGTAAGTATAAATTTCAGAGGGATAGTTTAAAAGGTGACATTACTAGAAGGATGGGCTTCAGCTTAAGTTTAAGATACTTTATCAACATGCAAGTAATTATCTGGAGACACACTAAGCACTTCATTCAGTTGCTTAAAATATGGGTACCTAGTGACATTTGGAATGTTCTAGAGTATCTTAAACATCTGTGTGGCATTGATAGGTATGACTCATGATCCCCAGGAGATTTTCAGCCTTCTGGTGCAGTAGCTGGAGGCTGAACATAATTTAAGATACCTTACATGACACTAGCAACAGAGTAACACCCAGGTGGGTAAGCTCACCATGCAGATCTTGTCATACATACTCAATAAGCCTGAAGTTCAATTTGATTCACTCAAAAATCTACTTCAAGGTTGGAAGTTATCTAAATATAAGCATCTAGTGCCAGTTGAGAAACTCTAGGATATCCAGTCCATCAGTATGGCACTCACATTGGGGTCCTTCAGCACAAGAATGAACTAATCTCTTGCATGTCCAACAAATCAAAACACATTTATAGTAACTGAGGTGCCATTGGTTTTCTTACTGAGTTTATTGCCATCTAACCGTGATACCTGGATCATGCCTATATCTTCTGTATAATTTAAGATCTTGATGGTATATTTTAAAATTATGAATCTAACATCTCTCACTGACATACACAGAAGAGCTCTAAATTGAAATCTAAATAGTTAAGAAAAATGCTGCCAGAGTATATCTTTTGCTGAGTCATGTTTGAACCACCTGCCAAAGATCTTATGATTTAAGAAAATGACCAAAAGAAATATTTTAAACCTATATCAATGTGATAAATCATTATTAATAATAACAACAATAATCAGACACATACATTGCAATACAGATGTCTGTATGGATGGTTGAGAGTCTTTACAGTCGATGGAGAGACCCTTTTCTATAACGTTTCTACATTGCCACAGGGTTTAAATGAAGGGGCAGAAGAAAATAAACATATTTATTAAAGATAAATGTATCAACAGATATTAAATACAAAAATACTATGCTTGGTACTGGTAGTCCCTGTCCTGTACTAGAGTCTAAGGAAGTATTCTGCGTGCTTACTAATCTTATGCACTTATCTATGCTGTTACTGAAAGTTTTCAGACACAAAGGGCAGATGGATTGTGGCTGGGACTTGTGTCTGCTGTTATGCACAACACAGTTCATTCCCTAATTCCTAATTTAAAATCTAAAACTTGTTAAACGTATCTCATCCTAAAAGTACCTGTTATTCAGGGGACCACAGGCAGCTAAACAAGCTGCAGATGTCTGTGTTACAGTTGCCTAAAGATGAATCATCCATCTTGTGTTTCCAACATGAAGAAAAGAAAAAGCAGTAGAAATGTGACTTAAAAATAATTTAATGGGCTGTAGTTTAAATTGTGGCAGTGAAGAGCAAAACAGCTGCTAACAGAGAGTGAAGGTTACCAGAATAATTGGTGATTCCTACATTTTTTGTGCGCATAGAACAGGGTCCCTATTGATTAAAGTGTTTTTCTATAGCAAAAATTTATTACTTGACAAAAGTATAATACGTTAGTAAGAATTATATTTAGAAGTCACCAAATTATGGTTTGCATCAGTAATATAATAACCATATGTATGATATTGGGATTTTCTGAGATTTCAAATGGTGAAATAAACAAGTCAATGAGGAGGGTTCCCTAACTGAGCAACTGTTACGACTCTTACACCACGCAAATAACTTTGCAACTCACTACGTAGTCTTCTCTTTGTAGGATCCATCTTTCTTTTTTTTTCCAGAGAAAACTTTAAACTCTGTTATGCTGAATAAGGATGTAAAGAATCAAATTAGCCGTAGATTTTACATGGTTCATGTGGAAATAATTTGTTATCGTCATTTAGCTATTTTGCATCTCTCAATTAGGGAAAATCCTAACTTGCCTAGTAGGGCTGCAAGGGATTTCTGCCCTGGAGAGCTACAGTTCTTGGAATAGGAAGGGGGAGCATTAGTTTCTGTGAGAACAGAAATAGGTAAATGAATAAGATTGAGTGGAACCAAACCAGGTCATGGAGGACGTTAGCCGCTAATGTGTAGCCAAGAGCTGCTCATCCTGGCTGTTTCTGGCCTTGCACAGAACCAAAGCCACTGCTGTCTTTGAAATAAGAGGGTAGGATAAATACTGATATTAAGCAGAGCATGGTTTAAAGGACTGACAGATCAGCTTTTATACACAGGTGCCAGAAGACCATCTGCCTACCTAGTTTTAGGTAGGGTCTTTTGAAGGGAGGAAATGTAGGGACTGTGTTTTGAATACTAAACAAGGAATAGATACTTTGTCACTGAAATTGTTACATATGTTACATGTGCATAAAATGTAGGACAGTAAATGAGATTGGATACTGATTGCATTATACTGTTCAATGTGTTATTAAAAATATGATAATAAAATTGAATGTTAATCCATGCAGAAGAGCAAAGGAAGAAGCCTTCTTGAAGTCACATAGAAAGTGCATCTTTCCTATAGACAATTACCAACATGTTTTTTTCTCTCACTTCTGTAGAGAAGACAATTCTAAATATATGTCTAAAATCTTTACCTTGCTCCATAAAAGTCAACTTATAGGGGAAAAGGTGATTTGTATATAATTTTGCAAGTTTCACATGGGGCTCTTTGAGATTCTGCGAAGTTGATGTGGCAAATGAGAGATGCTGGGTCAGCAGCACATACTGACTTGTGTGTGGTTGGAAGAAGGGTTTTCATAGGGAGTGGTAGTTCTCAGACTGTCTATCTGCAGTGTTGTATTTGCTATGTCACCTAGACAATCCACTGGGAATAATTTCTCAAGGTTAGTAAATGCCAGACACTACATTTGTTCCTGGTCTTTTTAAGGTTTGTTTGGTTGTGGTTTTTTTCTGAGGCAAGTCGTTGGACTCCCAGCTCATCACATTCTTTAGGTATTCTAGATATATTTTTTCAAACATCTTTACACTCCACCCTTGAACCTTTGTTTTTAAAGTCTCGTGCTCTCACCTGGACGGGCAGAAGATAAAATCTTTGACCAGTGACTATTCCACTGAACTGCATCAAAACCAACATGTATGGACCACAAAATACATCCTAATAAAATGTACCATCTTTTCAAAAAGGCTCAGCACAAAGGATAGCTTGGATGCTTGGCTCCAGTAGTGCAGTAAAATTGTGTCTGACATCTGTTTAATACCACTACGTGGAGCTTAAAAGTGAAGGGCAAGCCTAAGGATTCAAGCTGATGGAAACCTGCTGCCAATGCAGTGTGAGTGCTCATGTAGTTTATTAATCTTGTCAGTTGTTATTACCTTTTTATCTGGATCCTGTTAACTTAGGATTTGTATGTAACTCATGGAAAAGATCCGCTTTTGTTTTCTTTCTTCAGATACGAAAAGTCTGTTGGCATGAGTCTTCAAAGGCATTAAGTCAGTAGCATCATGGAAATTTGGCTATGTTTTGAGCACTTGAGTAGCTATAAAAATTAGACTAGGTTATTTTAACAGGCTATTGTTCCACAATCTATCTCATCTTTCATTCTATGTTTTTTTTCTTTTTTCTTTTTATAACTTTCAAGTCAGTTAAAGCTACTTTGCTTTTATTCCACAGTTCAGTAAAAGCTGTTACTTAGTCTGTGGGACTTCATAATTTCAACATTATATATACACTAAGTATGCCAAAAGCACATAGAAACACAATACAAACAGCTGAGACCTTTTGCATGTGGGAGAGTATCACTCTGTAATGGACAAATTCTCTTATCTTTATTTACTTAGAACAAAATTAAAGAACTCAATATGCTTATGCAATGGAGGACAAAATAGATTTGATCCTCTATTTCTTTTTTTTCTGTGATTCAGATACACTTGATTGTGTATATCTTGGGTTATTTCTTTGCTGTTGACCCTTGGCAAGTGTTCTACTATCATCTAATCTTTGCATTTTCTCCCTTAATCCTCCTGACAGGAATAGAAGTGACACTTACATATCATAAAGCAAAGCTGTGATCAGCACCCATCCATGCTCCCAGAAAGTTCTTCACTGGAGAATCTAACTGCATTCATGCTGAGTATCTTTACAATCTTCCCTTTGTGAGTCCTCTGCTCTCATCTTGCTATTATTTTGGGGACCAAAATTACGCCTTCAACTCTTGCTATCAAAAATATTCTTAGCTTGTTCAATGTGTAAAATAATTTTATTACCACTTGCAGTACTTGAAGATAACTGTTGATTTGGTTTTTATTGCTGCTATGCAATATTATGTAAGAAGCAGCTTAGTAATTATTTACTTTATTATTTTTGTGTATTTTTAAATTGACCTCTCTTATATTTTGTGCCAATCAATTATATAATTCATTATTACCAGTACTGTACTACATAATATTCTACCCTTAGTTTCTTTCGGTTTGCTTTCAAAGCAGTCTTAACAAGAAGACTTTCTGGGCTTTAATTCATCAAGGTTTTTAAAGTGAAAAATGAAGTTATTTTTTTCACAGCCCACACAGAGGCTCCATAAACATAGTGCTATTCCCCTGCACTCCACCTCCAGCTCAGCAGCATCAAGTGTCTCCTCACTGGAAGCTCTTTTCAGAGTGATACTCAGGGCTGGCAAGTTAATCCAACTGTTAATAACTTGGATGGAAGCCTGAAAGATATAAAATGCACTAAGAAAAAACATGGTTTTGATTTCTTTAAATATTTTGGGATTATGATTACCTGTTAATGTCATATCCAGGCCCATGAGACTCCTTCCAGGTCCATGCTGCCTACATGTGGAATACTTTTCAGACACACTCAAGAAATCACATCTTACCTCCACAAGATTATTGGCTAAAGTCTGGTTCCTTGTCTTTCATTCAATACTGTAAAATGCATTTTTTTAGCAATAGGAAGATTTTTAAAGCTGTACACTTTATTTCAATCATTCTTTGGAGTTGTGATCTCTTTGTTTTAAACACTATCACTAATACATCCCTACTCCCATCACACATTATTTACTGTGTGATGTAAGTGAACACTCTTATTTAACTGTAGTCAGACCAAATTTTCTTTAATAATATCACATTTGAAATCATCTAAATGTTCACCAGGGGAAAAAAAAAAAAAAGTAAATTATTATCATGTTACTTGGGTTAGGTTTTTAATGAAGACAGTAGAAGGTGCAAAATTTGAGGAACTTCTCAAAAATCTCACTAAGTACATATTTCTGTCTTTTTCAGCTTAACACCCTTGGAACTGATCCCTTCGGGTCCTAGCATTTTTGCAGCCCTCACAAACAGGAAGCTGGTTCTTGGTATCAGACTTGATTCTGCACTGCTTCCATGCAGACATTCCTTTGACTTCAAGGTTTGTCTTGCATTATTTACCCTCATGTACAAAAATACTTACTATTTCAAACACTAGAGCTTTATGAGAAGAGGCTGGAAGCTCTATTAAGAAAGTGGCTTTTCTCTACTCTGCCCTTCTAAGACCACCTCTGGAGTATTGTGTCCAGTTCTGGGCTCCCCAGTTCAAGAGGGATAGGAATATACTGGAAAGAGCCTAATGGAGAGCTACAAAGATGATTATGGGACTGGAATATCTGTCATATGAGGAAAGGCTAAGAGACCTGGGGCTGTTTAGTCTTGAGAAGAGAAGACTAAGAGGGGACCTTATTAATGTCTACAAATATCTGAAGGGTGGATGTCGAGAATGGGCCAGTATCTTTTCAGTGGTGACAGGACGAGGGGAAACGGCACCAAGTTGCAACACAGGAAGTTCCACCTCAACATGAGGAAAAACTTCTTTACTGCGAGGGTGACGGAGCACTGGAACAGGCTGCCCAGAGAGGTTGTGGAGTCTCCTTCTCTGGAGACTTTCAAGACCCATCTGGACACATTCTGTGTGACCTGTCCTAGGTGTTCCTACTGCAGCAGGGGGGTTGACTTCATGATCTTCAGAGGTTCCTTCCAACCCCTATGATTTCTAAAAAGCTGATTATTGGTATGCTGTATTTATTGCTGCCTGCAATGTCATTCAAAGTGGAAAGAGACATTTGGAAGTACTTGCTGAAACACTGTCTTCAGCATCTTCACAAGACGTTTACTTACTGAGCATCAAGATGTGCCATATATAATCTTTTATTTCTTTTGGACTCCTTTCTATTCATAGAGTTGCAAGGACCTACAGTAGTGAGAAATGACTCCTCTGTATTTTGGGAGTTCACTGATGTCATGTAACCTAATCAATATTCGGTATAAACCCTGAGCTTTATCGTAATGCACAACAATTTCTTTGTTGGTGTGGTGATGGTGTAAGAGAGATGATGTAAGAGAGAAATTTATTTTGGATATTGTACTGCAAATTGTACTCTCATACGTGAAGAATCTCGGAATAAGTCAGCAGCAGCTTTTGTGGATGCTGGCTAGTTTCTATGCAGTCAGCCTGGGTAACGATAGTCATATAATTGTGCCAGGCTACAGCACAAGTATGAAATACTCAGCCTGTCTGGAAAGCTGGGTGAGTAATGGGACAGACAGCCTGAGCTAACCTCTGTGCTTCTTTGGCTGCGCTTTGTCAGAACTCGAGCTAGCTTCTTTAAAACTGACCTTGGCAGGCTGACGTACACTATGGTCTCACTTTGACTTCACACCTTTAAGTGCAGTGAAGGCCCATCTTTGCTATGGTTTGCTGCAGTGAGCACAGCACGTTTCTCAAGTGCCAGATTTGCTGGGGGAAAAAAAAAAAAAAAAGAGAGAGAGAGAGAAAGAGCTGATTTCTTTTCAGGAAATCTTAATCCTATTAATGTCAACAGCAGAACTCTTCTTCATTCCAAGGGATGGGATGGCGCCCTGCAAACGTGGAACTTGTGTTTCTGCATCTCTTAGCAAGTGTAAAGCATCTAAGAAAACATCACATGAGCCTTCTCTGTATCACAAAGGCAGTCAGGAAGGGACCTACTTATGTTAAGCCTCTTTCCTTACTAACCCAATGGGACTGAAAAAAAAATCTACAACGTTTCTATGGTCTTGTGTTTGGTAAGGAAATGAACTCAGGAGGACGAATTTGCGTGAGCCTAAAAGGTTGGTGACACTTTTAAGATGAGAGAGGCAAAAGGAAAATATTGTGTTTGTGCCTGACAAAGTAAAATCATTGATGAGGGTATTTTCACAGTTAAATATTCAAGAACTTGGTACAAACTGTGTTGTGTGTCTCTGTTACTGAAAACAGGGCAATTGCTTCAGTCAAAAGTGAACACGTCCAGTGTTTGATTAGTTACAATACCAGAATTGATGTCTTGTTTATCCAAATGTTACAAATTCTCTGGTTTTCAGTTTTCCTTTTGCGGTAGCTGTTGCCTCTGCTCTGCAAATGTGGTTACCAAAATGTGGTAACTATATAAATGAGGGAGAGAGCCTTTGGTGATACTGATGCAAAATATGCAAACAACTTCAGCTAAACATAGCTTTACCATGGTTTTGTTATATAAATGTCAACTTGAAATTAAATGTTATGGAAACATTTCTTTTATCTTCATGGACTCTACCAGCTGCACACTTACAGTTTTCCCAAGTACAGTTTACATTTATGATGTTGTTTAAATCTATCACATACATTCAACATGCACAAAAGGATTTTTTTAAAGTAAGCTGTTTGCATTTGTGCAGTAATTACCTAGAATCCAGCTTCAGTCTTCTCATGTGCAAGACAAGTTTGTTCTGACTCCAGGGAGACCAGGAGCCACTGGAGCTGGTAGCAGCAGTTTGATTTTTCCACAGACTAATTAATGATCTGAAGACTTCTTATACTTCTGTTGCAGGACTCACACTGTGTCATCAATTTACAAATTGTGGACAAATTTTCTCAGTATATTAGCTAATTAGACTTCTCCCCTTGAATATTTTGCAGTGCCATTGCAAAGATTGCATTATTTCTCTCCATACATCTGAACTGAGGCCTACCTAGTAATGGGAATAATAAGAAAAAATGGTAATTTTAAAATAATGTCCCAACTAACTCCTCTGATCAGGCAAGTTGCAAATATATTTTAAACCAGTAGTGTCCCTTCACTTAATAACAATATGTTATTGTCCCTGTGGTGCAAAGTGTAAATGTTAGGTACTACACATACACTTAAAGCACTGGATTAGCTCAGCCTTATAGTGTAAGCTGTCTCCAGTCAACAAATCTGGTACTGAAGCTACAGAAGCAGGCAGACTGGTATTATTCCAGACACATCATCATCCCACTGTGAGTCATGAAGAATAGACACTGGCATTCATTAACGCTGCCAGCCTGCCTGTCCTGACATGGGCTGGGTTCAGTGGTCATTGGAATAGAATTTGGAAATAGAGCTCACTTCTGTCTGTATGTTCCCTGGTTTCTGAAAAAGATTGATTCTGTACCCACATATAGTGAAGATTTATAAAATCAAGATGCGAACAGAGCACATGAACAGGAGTGGAGATTAACTGCTTCTCAGGATGCCACACAGAAGTGGCATCAGGGCAATTATTAAATAATAGATTTAAGCAAACAAATGAAAAGATACATCTTCAAAAATCTCAGGCTTCATACATCTTTCTCGATTTGTATATACATCCTAAAAATACACATGGACTCCTGAACTTTCATTAGGCAACCTGATAGCAGCAGAGTCTGTCCAGGTCCATGGCCTGGGATTTGGGAAACCCTTGAGCCCCAGCCTGTTGGTAAGGAATTGGCTTCATAAGGGAAGAAACTGCTGGAAGGGCTGGATAGACTTTGGTCTGGTCCTCTGTGATAGCAAAGCACTTCATTGTAGAGTTTGTTCCATGACAAAACAGACATGCATGAACTTTCATTACTAAGGTTACATTTATTTATTTTTTAATTCTGGGGAAAAAAAAAAATGGTAATTTATATAGCATTTTAAAGAACATTGAGGTGCTTCATTTACCTGTTAGCTTATGCACATTCAACCAACCAAAGGCTTCCTGAAGCACTAGGCAACAGGTTGTAACAAGAAAGCAAAAATAAAAATATGGGAATAAAAATTGTCAGTTTACCTTTAGGCTTTTGTAAGTGTTTTCTATCTAAAGACATTCTCATTTTATTTTTTTCCTGCTATTGCAAAATTGAATTTTTCCAAAGAATCTTTGATAATATTGTCATGTCCCCAGCAAATTGATTAGAAGTGAAACTCGGGCATAAGTGCTTCAGTTGATGGCACCAAAGTGCCAACCAATACTGTTGATTCCTCTCTCCCCTTTCCTCAGAGGCAAAGAGCTGCCAGAACAATTAGGGAGAGGCTGCAACTTGCTGTTAAGAAAACATTGTAACCATGTGGGCAGTCAGGTGCTGTATCAAGTTGCCCAGAGGGGCCGTGGAGCCTCCTTCCTTCCCTGCAGATGCTCCCGTCTGAGCTGGACACTGCCCTGAGCAAGCTGATGTAATTGAGCTTGCTTTCAGCAGAGGGCTGGGCAAGATGTCTGCTGGAGGTCCCTTCCAGCCAACATGAGACTGTGGTTTTTATGAATTCACTTTGTAAAATAAGCCAGTGTGACTTTAGTTCTGTTAGAGATTAACACGATAATTTTATCAGACAGGTCCCTGGTTATTTCTTTGCCTGTGATTGTCTGAGCTCAGTGGTGCTCTGGGCATACTGCAAAACTGTTTATTTCATACAGTTTTATAGGAAGGCTTGACTAAATGATCTTGTTAAGTTGAAAAGGGTTTCTATTGCTTTGATATATTAGTTTATTGGGTTACTTCTTTATGTGCTCTCATATGACTGGATGGATACTGTTACATGATTTTTCAGTTAAATTAAGATGCCTAGTCCAGCATTTATGCTTTAAGTTTACCTAAATAAATGTTCATAACAAGTCACAAAATGTACGAAAAGAAAAAGGTTCAGCTAGAAGAACTTGTTTTTTACAGACAAATATATACAACATTTTTGGCTTACCCGGAACCCAGTCTTTCACTTGTCAAGTGTCCTGAGCAATTAGGAGACAGGCAGGCATGCATATCTGCTGGAAAAAGAAAAGTACGCTCTCACTACAAGGAGGTGCAGTCAGCTGGTGTATCTCAGCTAAGAATGATTTCTGGCTGTCTGAACACTGTGTTTGTGTCCCATGCATAAGCTTAAGCCACTCCTAGCCTAGGAAGGACAAATTTTCAACTCTCACAAGCTTCTCACATACGCTTGAGTTAACATCTTAAAGACAGGTAAGCATTTTAGACTCTAGGAGACTCAGAATTTGCAGATGCCCTACAGTGCCTGTCCTGTGCTGATTTTTGGTGTGTATCTCTATGAATTGTAGAAGGCCAAAGTATCACGTATTTCTGCTCTACATTTTTAATATAGAGAAACAACACTACTGTATCACTGGATGGAATTGTCTGAACTGAGTACACTGAAGACTGTAAGATGCTGGTGGTGGGAGTCCTAGAGGTGCAGGAGAGAGATGTTCCCTTGGCCCTTGCACAGCCAGGAATCATTCTTACTTGTAATACACCAACCAACTGCACCCCTCTGTAGTATGAGTGGTGTTTCTCTCCTGCCAGCAGAGATGCATGTCTGCCTGTGTCCTAGTTGTTGAAAACCACAGTCCTCTTCACTGGGACATTCCATGTAACTACTTAAGGCTAGTATTTCGTATATTGAAGCTCCAGAAAACTGACTTTAACTGAGTGGTTAACGAAGGGATCTCCACAACTTCTTCTCCAAACTTGATGCATACAGTCAGTGTTTGTAAGTATGTACTTGCAATCATCTCTGATTGAACTATGCACATAGATCGTAGAATCATAGAATTGTTTGAGTTGGAAGGGACCTTTAAAGACAATCTAGTCCAACTGCTTTGCTGTTGCCAGGGTCATCTTCCATTAGATCAGATTGCTCAAAGCCCCATCCAGCCTGGACTTCAACACTTGAGTAAGTGCTTACAGGATCGGCATCTGGGAAAGGAATCTGCTCTGCTAATGTAAAATTAAAGTTATCTCTCTTCCCTTAATATGTCTAAAAAGGCAAACTTGTTTCCCACTAATTTCTGAGCAGGATTATTTTGGCAAGGGGCAGAAGCCACTGTAAGATAAACTGCTGGAAAGTAAAAGCACCTTCATGTGTTGTTTCAAAGAGACAAGCAGCAGCTTTAATGCGTTTAAGAAGCTCAAAGGGCAGATTTTTCCCCGTATGGAAAAATAAGTGATTGCTTTGTGTATTTAACTCTCTGCATAAGCATAATAGTTGTTCCAGAGCCTTTGCAACTCAGCATTTAATAAAATAACTCATTATCGAAACAGAAATATTATTGTTGCCAAAGCAATGTATAAGCATACCATTGGCACACAGAAGCCAGACGTGTGAGCAGCAGCCGACTTCCTCACAAACATCCCAGGAGAGGTGGGTCCTGCTGTGGGCACACAAGAGTCTGCTCTTCCACACCACTGCCACTGCTGGTCTGCTTTAGCAGCAGGACATTCTAGGGACTTCAGAATGTCTTGTTTGATGCACTGAGGAAATTATGTTGCCCTCTTTCCAGTTGCAGTGATTATGAGATAAAAGACCCTGAAAAATAGGGGAAAATGAGTCGCATCGTTGGGCTTTAGCTGGCGGTATTCGGGCAGAATAAAGCCTTATTTTGAAAAGTTAGTGTTACGTCTTGCTTTAGGACACTGCAAGAGCTGCTCTGTTCTCAAAGCAGTGGGTGATATAAAACCACAAGCTGTTTGTTTTACCAACCTCAGCAAGGTGTAGTTCTTGACAAAAGGTGTATCTGTTCTTCGTTTTTAAACTTGAGAAACTTAAAGCATACAAAGAAAAAGGTGAATACCCCATTCCCCCCTCCCTGACTTGATACTTTTTGCTGCTTTCATGTTTATATCATATGGATGAGCACAGAGAGAGGAGATAAGTGTTGCCATAAATACATTAAACCCAGGAAATTCTCATTGTCATTTGAACCCTTCAAGATGGAATTCTTCTTTTGCAATCTGACATGCTTCTGCCATCAGGTCCTGGGCTGTTAGTACTGCTGCCTAACAACAAGAAAGGGCACCTCAGATTCCAGAAAGCACAGAACTTATTTAGATTAAAGAAGACAAGACTAATGGTGAGGTATAAAATGGAACACCCTCAAGCTAAAGTGCAGGGATTGATTTTTAGAAGTAAGTTTAATACTAACAATGCATTATGTTAGAAAAATATTCTGTGTTCCATTTCTATCCTTGTTTACTACTGGGAGAAAACTATAAAAAAATTATCAGGATTTTCTCTGTACTGGTGATATTTATGATTCAGCTCATAATTCCCAACACAAGCCATACTTCCACTGAAGTCAACTGTAAGCTTTCAGTAAAGACCAAAAACCCAGCTGTTAATTAAAGGAGTGAATTAGATAAGAGAAACAGACCTAGATCTTGGTACATTGAAGAAATTTTCAAAAACATTTCTTCTTTATGCCATTATGACATTATTCTGACAAGTTTAATGAGTTCTGGCATTTGTGGCTGCTTAGATTTCTGTAGTAGTTGTGAGGGGTTTTGGGAGTATAAGGTAGCCTGGACTTTCAAATACTGTTGTTATGCTTACCCTTGTTTGAAATTTTGTCATGAATATATAGTTTTCTTCAGGGCAAACTTAGTGTCTCATCCTCATGCTCCTAAATGCAGTGTTTAAAGGTACTGTTCTGTATTTCAGGATATTGTTGTTCCTGTCATAAACAGCCTGCTGAATGAAGGCATCATAAAGTGAGCAGATTAACTGGTGTTGGTAATTTTTAGTCATTTTGTACCATTGTTCCTACAGTCATCACAGGCTGATGCAGTACAATCCCAATGGACTGTGTCATTTCCACTTTAAATACCTTTTTCTGTTAACAAAACAAAACAAACAAAAAAAAAGTGTAGTTTATTGTCATACCCAGCATTCTAGTAACACGTGAGATGCAATAGTATTTAGTGACAGCAAATGACCTGGAACCCCTGTGCAAAGCCAAGTATCCCATAGATTCTTCATCTGTAGCATGAAATTAAACATTGCTGCTGTAGTAATTCTGTTATTTTGCTTAGAAAGCTATTTCTGAGGATTTGTACGTACTGCTTTGTTCACATGTCTGGAATAATAAAAAAATCAGAGGTAGGCAAGTGTTACTAAGAGACCTTCTTGAGGGTTATGGTGAAGAGGAGTTCCTTTTACTCATGTACTGCAGCAGTATATTTGCAGGACTATGTTTGAGTGGTCCTTTTCCCTGATAAACTCCTTTAATTCTTTCTTACGGGCCACATACCACTGAAAAATAAATCTTAAATCAAAGCAAAATCCAATACATAATATACTACTGGAGAAAAATAGGAAAAAGATGAAGATCAATTTATGTTCCTTAGCTCTTCAAAAACAATGGAATCTTTTTAGGTGAAAATGCACAGTGGATCCTTGGATGCCTCCCACAGTATCAGCCTACCACAGTCATATTGGGCTAGTTGTCTTAATCCCAAATGTTGCAAGAAATTTAATTCCAATTTTTTTCTTAAAATAACCCAAGTGCGCACCTGAATTTGACTTACTAAATTTTCAATGGATTTTGCCTTCTTCCTTACCTTCAATTGAGATGTAAAAAAATACTGAAATATCCTCATTGATCGTAAGTTACAGCTCATGTTTTAAATGTTGGGTATGGACTTAAGTATAATAATGTTTTTTCAACACAGTAACTTGACATCCAGAAGCATCTGTCCATATTAAAAGATATACTGGCAAGTCCAGAGAAAAATTTCATCCAGACACATGCTCCCAGACCATACTCAGGAATTGTCTAGGAAAATGTTGTTTGTACTCAGGCCTAGAGGATACTAGTGGCAGTCCTCATTATTTAATGGTGTAGACCATCAGGAGTAACAGCCCCATTCCCAGGCACAGTGTGATTTACTAGTCTAGCTGAGTCACACCAAGAGGGATGAACTCCAGCAGCTAAGTTAGACAGGCTTTTTTTCCCAAGCCAGTGTGGTTTCTACTCATTTTAAGCCTCCAGTGGCACTGTTGGCCACTGATGGACAATTAGATAATGCAGGTGAGTGATGTCTGGCCCCATTACCATCAATCACACCTTGGCTTTGGCAGAGCCAGAGCTGCACTCTCAGCACTGAGTAAAGAGAAGACTCTTAGCTGTGGCATAAAAACTATTCAGCAGTGCTACCATTCTTTTGTTCTTTTGATTTTACTCTCTTACTTCGTAAAACCACAAATGTGGTAGTGGCAGTATTTCTGTCTTAAAATCTGAAGACCTGAAAAGCTGATTTTGAAGTGGCTTATGCTGATGATTACCGGAATGCACTTCTTTCTTACCTATCTTACACATTTCTTATATAAAGGTTCATTTTTCTGGTTAGCAAGAGATCTGAGTACAGTGTGCTAGCAAACACATTTACAGAAAAAGGTTATTTGAGTATTTCCCTTTGCCCTAGATTGTGGACAAGGTTAGAATAAATAGACTGCAATGGAATAAATGGTTTTACAAAAGACGTTATGCAGTGGTTTTCATTTCTCCAGCTTCATACTGTAATTCCTTTCTTTTTCTCCTTTGCATTATATAAAGTTTTATCTTAATTCTATGTGTGTTCTAAAAAACATTCTAAATGCTGCAACCAATGCACAGTGATAAATACAGCATAGTTTCTATTCATATTTTAAATTCATTTTCTTGGGAAATATCTGTGGTGAAGCAAAGGTTGCCAGGTGAGCTGCCAGACTTGTCGCTGGGAGTTAGGGCTATTTGATGCAAAATAAAAAAAAAGGCCTACATAATTGTCTAATATAGATTTTGTTTATTAAATTAAGCATTCACATTTGAAAATTTTGGTCTACCAAAGACCTACTCTTCGGGTTTGATAAAAGGAGTGTTTTGTCATTTTCTACATATCTGAAGCACCTGTAAGTCAAACAAGGATCTTGGCATGCAAACCAGTATCACACCTCCCAATCTTTAAAATAGTTAAAATCTGAAAAAACACATGCTTTATTCTTAGTTTTGTGTCAAAATCATCTTCTTTTGAAGCCCGTGAAAACCTTCTAAAAAATATCTAGGTCACAAGTATCTCTGAGCATTAAAAGCATCAGAATAAATGTTTCTTGTTTGCTTATTTTCTCTTTTTTCTTTTCTTTTCTTTTCTTTTCTTTTCTTTTCTTTTCTTTTCTTTTCTTTTCTTTTCTTTTCTTTTCTTTTCTTTTCTTTTCTTTTCTTTTCTTTTCTTTTCTTTCTTTTCTTTTCTTTTCCTTTCTTTTCTTTTCTTTTTTCTTCTTCCTCTTCCTCTTCCTCTTCCTCTTCCTCTTCCTCTTCCTCTTCCTCTTCCTCTTCCTCTTCCTCCTCTTCTCATTTTTCTTTTCTGCTCCTGTTCTTGCTCAAGTAAGAATGATGCCTAGAGATCTTTATCTTGGTGGTTTTTTTTTTCTCTAGGATGAATGGATTATCAAATGTGCATTTAATGACACTGTGATCCATGTCCCATAGGTATCAGAGACATTTTATTTGCTTGGTTTTGATTACGCCTCTTGTTATAGCCTTGTCATTACTTTGTCAATATAAGCCAAATACAATTAATTTAGCAGACATTAGAAAAATATGACTCTTTAGAAACATGACACTTTTTTTGACACTGCAGACTTGAACTGTTTCATACTTGATTAACTGCTTTAATTTTTAGAATACCTAAACATCCTGTAGGAGAATGAAAAATAAAATATTATTTAAATAAAATTTATCCATCAGAGCCTAACAAAACTCACCTTTCTAAACCAGTTGCTGCAAAAGCAAGTTCAATTCTTAAAAAATTTCAGACATTATATTCAATTCAAATATGTACATTTCTGAAAAACTTAACAATTAAACGAAAGAAAGAACATATTAAAAGATGGCACTGCTGCAGATTTCTTTTTTTTTTCATCTCAAAAACTGTTTCTAAAGTTTCCTATCCAATTTGTATTTGCTTTAAGACAATGAGGTCTTTATACTCCACCTCTCCACAGACAAGACTGTGATGATGTTTCAGAGTAAGAGGCAGTGTGGTATCAAACCCTTAATGCGCTGCACTATTCCACTTGAAGAAAAGGTTGAAGTGAAAGTCATTTTAAAGAAAGTGAACAGGAGAAATTTATGAGCTTTTTCTATGGGAGAGCGCTTATTCTCCATGCAGCTTTTGTCAAACATTTTTAACAAATTGTTATAACCTTTGTCATATCTCATTTTCTTGCATAAACAAGTCATATTGAAACTATAAATGATGGAAAATTTAATCCACATGGCTTGCGCTATCAAAACTGTTAAACCATATTCTTTTCCACCGTGTCAGCAGTGCATTATCTGCTTTATAGGAATGTTGAAAAGATTGCTTTTTAAGGGATATACACAGGACCTGCCTAAATGTGCTTCTCACGCCTGTACTAGCTGACATTTTCACTTTCAGTTATTCCTGAAGCTAGCAAAATGCTCCAGCATTTATCTTTCCATATCCTATCAGAGAGGATATTTCCTCCCACCTCTGATAATTGTCTGCTCAGAGACACCAGAACACGCACTGAGGCTGATGGAGCTTCTGCTGCCTTCCTGCCTTGAGTGTGCACAACTACTCCAGGATGCAACATGGTACACCAGCTCTCAGTCCAATAATATCATCTCCTCAATGGAAACTTAGTGCCTATGAAATTGTGGGTATGTCTAACAGTAACTCCTACTCCAGGAGATGCTGATTTTCTCTGTCCTCACCAGCTCCATGGCATGCTGAAGCCATGAAGTCTCCCTTTCTCACACACCAAGAGGGGTGAGAGTGCAGAAAGCATCTAGGTAAAGCAGGGACCTCATGTAGGGCAACACAGCAAATATCTGTCTCTCTGCTTTTGTGAGAGCCATTCACCAAAACTAATAGTCCCAGTGAAAGTGTAATAGTGCTGTGAATGACTGTCTCTTTCCTTCCTTTCTTTATAGGGTTTTTACTGGGTATTGTATTCACTTACCTAAATCTGTAATGGAGCTATTGGTGCCATACATCCAGTATAGTCTTCAGCATCTTCATTTGTCTAATGCCTCACACAGTTTTTATGCATTCAAGAATTAAAAAAATCATTTAAAGGTGGTACTTTGGTACTCGACTAAACAAGATCCTGCACCCTGTTAAGAAAACATAGGCTCTGCTCCTGGTTGTGAGAAGGAATTATTTATGAAGGAGTTCTAATAGCTTCTTTGTAGACCAGATCTCATAAATGCAAAAAAACTTTCTGTAAGTTTGCAAGCAACTGCTTTAGTTCTGATTTTGTGCTGGTGGGAAAAGTCAGAGCTACTTTTTGGTCATAGTTAAAGTTGGCAAAAGCTTTCAAACATTTGCTACCTTCCATACAAAATCCAGCATAATGGCACTGCCAATGATTTGCAAACAGTTTTGGTCATAAACTTGAAAGTTCTTGTATTTATGGGGACTAAATCAGACCTCAAGTAATACTGGAACATAACTCTGGTGGTCTAATCACTTAATTATGTCACTTTAACAGTGATACATTTTTATTATTTACAGAAGAGGTCATAAAACTCTTTGCAGATGTTTAACTTCTGATTATTTTAATTCTAGTAGTAAATAACATAGCAAAGTAGTTTTTAAAGATCTTCCCTGAGTGTATTTTTTATGCTTATGATATTCCCTGAGTAATGTTTTAACAATAGCTTTAAGCTGAACATCCTTTTCCATATGTGCAGCCCTTAAATCACAAACTATAGTAAAATTCTGTTGCAAACCAAATAAATGGAGAATTGGTAGTTCCTAATTAACCAGTAAGAAAAGTTTATGAGAGTCAGATTGAATAAATATCAAAGCTTCTGAGTTATACTATCTTTCATAAATTGGCTTTTCTCCAATTAGTGTATGCTTTTAGAAGCAGGGCAATAAGATGAAAGGATCTGCATCAAAACTGATTACTGCTGAAACAAAAGGAAAGTTGCTGCTTTTGATAAAATTCAAGAGTATGGCAGTGCTTGAATAATTTTAGGGGAAGTTCCTGCCTAAGGCATATGTTTTACTGTCTGATACTGTATGCTTGAGGAGAGACCATCTGTTTTTTTCAGCCTGAACAAATATATGATCCAGACTGAACCACTAGAGGCCAAATATTGTTGCTGTGTGTTTTGCTTTGTGCTATACCTACAGTAGCATCCTCTTACATAGCACGTATCATTGCACACAGTTCAAATGCTGGCATTCAGAAATACTTTTTCCTCTGCTGAGGTTTATAAAACGACTATCCAGGGCTTCATGCAATCCTCTACACTTCATCGGTCACTGGAGAAATAGTTCATGATAGGAAAGAACAACTTCTGATGCGCTTTGACCACTTTGGCTTTTGAACCTTAGGGATGTATTTTTGCTGGACAGATCCTTGTGTCACATGCAGCCAGGTGAAAGGCTTTGCTCTATGCCCCGTGCCTTCAGCTCTTGATGGGAAAAAAAGAGAGGTGCTTTTGTTGAAAGGCCTGAGTAAACAGATTAAATTTAAAAGGGTTAAAAAGTGAATCCTGAGCATTGATTTACTTTGAAGGAAAGCACATCAGTGATAAACAAACTACATTAAATATACCAGGATACTTAATCCTTTTACTTTCATTGTTAGTGCTGTGTTTTACAGCACTTAAATGTATTATTTTAGTTTTGCAAGGCTACTAGGACTGGGTTTCTCCCCTCCTCCAAAGTGCTTACAGTCTAATTTTAGAAATAATATGCTGAATAGCAGTAAAAAAAAATGTTCAGTGTTGGAGAGAGGAACGAGGGATAAAGGGATAAGATTTGAATGCAAACATTTTTCATTTGTTCCTTAATATATTAATTGATAATAATACTTCATTCCTTGTTGAGTTTCTGAAAAAAAAAATTAGAATGAAAGGTAATAGAGGTTTGGAGAAACATCTTTCCAAGACAGTTCTTACCTATGGCTGTAATGACTGTTCCTGCTTTTCATAGATAATGTGCAGAACTGTGTCTACCAAGTGCTAATCTAAGCTGCACCTGGCTTTCCTGAATATTTACCTTTATTTTTATTAATACACTGCTTAACTGTACCGGTTCCCTCTCGTGACTCACTTTTCCCATCTATCATGAATTAACACTTTGCCCACAGGATCTTCTAAATCACAGTTCTGAGGAACTATAGCAAAGCAAATGGTGGATGACTGGAGGATGGTTTTGTGTCTGCAGGACTGGGCTGGGACTGGGTTCAGATTTATTCCGCATCTAAAGACTTTCTGTGTAGCCTTAGGCAAGTCCCTTACCTTTTCTGTGCAGAGGTCTCCAACTGTGATATGGGAACAACAAGCTTTTTTTTTTTTTTTTCCTGGTGCATCTGTTTTCTATAATTATTTTACAAGAGATCTCTTCCAAGAGAAAACTTGTAATGTGTATTTGAACAGGACCCAATACAACCGGGCCTCCAATTTAGTTGGTATTACTGGAATACAACCAAAACAAGAGCAATTTTTAATACCTAAACACAAAGGAAGCAAGAAAATATAATTTCAACTGATTCAGGGCTAAAGACATTCAGCAAAAGGAAATGACATCCTTTTACTGTAAATTCTTAGTCACTTATTAATTTTATTTTGCCCTCTATGCAAGCCTTAACAAGGAGAAACCACATTTATGCCTATGACAGTAGGATGTAATTATAGGGGGGTTGTATGTGAAGACTGTAGCAGCTGAAACTACTGGTAATGTTCTGGGAGATTTTCCTTTCAAAAAAAATGGGGGGAAGGGGAGCAAAATTGCTCACAAGGTGAATTTTTGTCACTGGATTGAGTTTATTTATGAAACCTTTATTGTATATATGCTGATCTTTATCTTTCCTCAGTCTGGAAGATAGATTGCAGACTCTTTTATTTATGATTCTTGGTAGAGCTTATATGCAAACTCCTACCAGATTTGATTTTTAGAGCAGAACTTCACCCCAGCAGTTGGGTTATATGCTAGGAAATGTGCCTACAATGTTTTATCACATTGCACATGAGATACAGAAATGTTGAACAAGTGGACTTAATTTTTGTCTAATGTACTGGGTATATTACAGCACTAATATTATTAGAGCACTATGGAAACTCTGTATGTTATAAGGGAAAGACCATTTTTAGCTCCTGAAACACAAGTGAGGAGAGATGCAATAATATAATAAAGTTTGTATCCAGCAGTTAGAATCATAGAAGACTTTGAGTAGAAAAAGGCTTCCTCAGATCACCCAGTCCAACTTCCTTCTCAAAGTGGAGCTCACTTCAAAATCAGTTCAGGGCCTTTTCCAGCCAAGTGCTGAAAATCTTCAGGGACATTGATTTCACAGCCTTGCTGGGAAACTTCTTCCAGTGCTAAACCACCTTCACTGTGACTTTTTTGTTATAGCTAACAAAAATTTTCTTTCCTGCAGATTAAGTCCTCTCTGCCTTCTTTATAACCAGAATTAGATAGCTGAGTTCAGCAGTCAAAGCCTCCCTTTGTCCAGGCCAGACAAACCCAGCTCTGCTCAGCCCTTTCTGTCTGTCATGAGCTGCAGCCCCTGACCACTCTGGTGGCCCTCCACTTAGCTTGCTTCAGGCTGTCCATCTGTGTCTCATGCTGGGAAGTCCCAAACTGAGCACAGCATTCCAGATGTGTGGTCTTTCAGATGCCATGCAGTGAAAGCTTATCACTTCCCTCAACCTGCTGGACAGGTTCTTGCTTGTACAGCTCGGTGTGTGGTTGTGTTTCATTGCCATGAGAGCACACTGCTGAGAGATGTTCATCTTGGCCACTAGAAGCACCCACACACCCCCCTGCCAGTACTTTTCTTAAAAACTGCTTTATGCCTTCAGAATTATTATGTTGGTTAATGGAAACATCATATTTAAGAGCATATGCACCCTCTACATAGATCAGTAATTTATATGTTTTTTCCTTTCCCCTGGAAGAGGTCTGAGTCCCTTTTGTATCAGGAAGGAGCCATTCGTACCTTCTTACAGATATATATCTGCATGAATTACTATTAATTGAATACCTATTCATGTTGGGTTAGAGCATCTGCTAACAGGAGTTCCAGGAATTCAGACAAAAGCCAAAGGCCTTTGTTGGTTGACTAATTGCCCAGCATGACTGGCAAATGTTTTAAGAAGGGAATTAGGAAAACACTGATAGAATCAATTATTACTACTTGCAAAATCCAGTGCAATAATTAAATATATAGAGCATGCAGTGCCTTGCATTCATTCAGCGTGCTGCCTGGCTGCTGATTAGTCAGTTCATGGTATTGTGGGTGAAATGAACTTCTCTTCTGATACAATTCATAGATCGCTTCACTGGCACAGTGGTATTATTATTAATGAAGCAGTAAAACAGGAAAGGATATTCCTTATCATCCATAGTATAGGCTTCAGAGTGATACCAGCTCTACAGGCTCGTGTCTGTGAAACCCATGTGTGCTGTGTGCTGTAAGCATCAGACATGGGATATGCGAGAATTTCTACATTGATACCGGGTGTTTTCATCCTCCTCACAAAGAGATTTAGCAGCATGTTGGTGCTTTGTTTTGCCTGCATATATATTTGTCAGTACCATGAAACATGGAAGCTCATGCAAGCTGAAAATTGCGGTGTTTTCCCAATTGTACTTGCATGACTTGTGTTAGGCTTTCTTAATTCATTCCTTTGTTTTAACTTCTCCCATGGCTTGTATGATACTCAGTTTGTTCCCAGAATGGTGCCTGTTCATGTAGGGCAGTGATGCCATAACTCGACTACCTCTCAGCTTCTGGTACTTTGTACATTAAGTCTGTTGCTCAGTTGCGTCAGATGGGGAGTTAGATGCAACATGTGTCTTAGCTCCTTGATAGCTTATACGGCAGATATTTGTGATCATTTGTGGAAGAAAAGATTTTTCAGACTGGGGAGAGGACTCTCCCATTGGTGATGTTCCTTTAAAGCCACAGGATGGCATAAAGGTACAGCATCATGATACCGAAAGTAGTGTTTGTGTATATTGTGTCATTTTCTCCAAGAAAATCTTGCTTCTTGTGTTTGTTTCCATTAATTCTACCAGAGTTGCTCAGAGCATTTGGATTTAGTAATAGGCTGTTCTAATGTCTTCAATGAACAAAGTTAAGTAGAGATTGAACTCTCATCTATTAATGAATTCTGATCATTGATAGTCTTCTATTAATGGTGGATCAATATTCTATTAATTGTAGGATCAATATACATACTGGATCAGGGTTCTGAAAAATATTAACAACTATTAATATTCTTTCTTTTTCAGTTTTCTCCTTGTGTTTGGTTGCTTGATTTTGTCCGTGTTTTCTACTATTCCTGAACACACAAAACTTGCTTCTGGTTGTCTCTTCATTTTGGTAAGTGAAACTTCTAAATACAAGACAGTTTTACAGATACTTTTTATATACACTCAAATCTTCTCCATCACCATGGAGAAAATGGCATAATTCCTGAATGCTTTAAGAAACCAGACTTTTCATCAGAATGGTGAAAAAAAATAAAATAGAGGATTCTACCATCTTTTTTCTTTAAAAACAGATCAGATTGTATGAAAGTGTTAATAAAAAACTATATTGCGTCCCCTTCTGTGCTTGAGAATTAAGGTGGTTTATAACTGGTAGTTTTTCTACTGCAGTTTAGCAGTGACTGAGCATGAAAGACCTTTGATGATGCTGCCATTTATAAATTCAGTATGTAATAAGAGGCACTTATACTTAAAATAGGAAATAATTTTGGTATCTTAGATACCAATTTGTGCTAGCTACTGGTAGCTACTGACATTTTAGTGGCAGCTGCTGCTGTAGGATGTGGTAGTTTCATTATTTCTTCATAATACATGCTTTTTGTATTATGTTTATCTCTCATTTTTATCCTTCTGAGATAGATGTAAATGGCTTTAATCCCTAAAAGTGCTTAACATTTTTCATGCATTGTATGGAAGCCACTTTATTCATCTGCTTTTTGATGGGCCATTTAGTTCTCCAAGTGATGGCCTGAGGATAGGCAGTAGCAATCATTAAAATGTCACTATATACCCAGAGTTACCATGGTTATTTCAGTTCCATGTATACCACAGACTGTGGCTTGTTAGGTAGTGCCTGGGGTGAAGGTGCTGTTGACAAATGCCAACATTTTAATTGTCATCACTGTATGTATCTGAAAACCCTGGTCTTCAGACCAACTCCCTAATTAATTATGGCATGAGCAGGCTGATAAGCGTAATTACGGTGTATGTCTCTACAACATAATGTGCCACTGCATCAAGATACCAAAACTAAATGTTGAGAGCTGGCTGGGTGCAGATGTGTGGTGTTCTGCTCCATTTGATGGTTTGTTAGCAGGGTTAATTAGAGCAGGCTGTGTTAAATGTGGTATTTTGCTTCCTAGCCATATAAATGCTCTTTCTTTTACTGGAGAAGAGGTCAGGTGGTGTTAAACCAGCTAAGAGTGATCAGATTTAATCTTCCACACTTACCTACTCCCATTATTTACATATCTGAACGACACTTTGCAAATGGAAGTTTGTTTTAATATTGTACAACTAGTTATATTCTTGCAATCACTGTACTAATTGCTAAGATGTACTGGTACAGAAAAAAGGAACGTTTCATTAGTCTGAAAATAGCCTATTTCTAATAACAGATGCTTTTGTGGCAAGTTTCCCTGTATATTTATGCAGCTTGGTTATAGAGACACCATTTGTTCTGACATAAAATATGCATTTCCCATGAGCCACATACTTGTTGATTGTGTTGGTATGCTTACAACTGCTGATTTCTCAGCTTGCTGATAAACACATTCCCTGTGCTTTGCCATGGCTCTCCCAGGAGCCTGAATGTGGAGGAGCTCTGCAAAGTCTGTGTAGCAGTGTCTATTGGTGGAGCTGCTCTGCTCAGGGATCTGCTGCAGGAAGCTGAGGTGCGTCCTGCTGCTGTGGCTTCAAAGATGGAATCTGTTCATCTTAACATTTCTGACTGTACATCCTGTGGCATCCTCTGGACACAGAATGGGCCTTAAGGAGGAAGATGGTTAATCCTTGAAGCATCAATGCTAGCCCAGTTCAGCATTTCTGTGCTATCGCCTAGTGTGTTCAGCAAACCCTTGGCAGGAGTAGACCTAGTGATGACAAATTTTACGGCTCCTGCTGTGGGTCTCTAACGGAGAAAAATATAAACACAGCAAAGTATGAAGTTCTAGAAGAAGGCTAAAGCTGACTGGTTTGTTCCAGTTTGCTGATGCATGGTTTGCTGATGCATAATTTGCCCCTTCTCTGCATACTGAATCATTAGCTGATATTAGCAATGCTATCAAAGCAGGCTTTTGCAACCGCAAACCAAGAGAAAAGTAATTTCTGCATTAGCTCAGGAGCAGCTGTTTTGGCTGTGCCAATACATAACTGCATTTACTAGAGTTTTTGCAATCTTTTCCTCACAGTGATTCACACAACTCTTCCAAATGTGTCCTTTAGTAGAGACAGTTGTATTAACTGTCAGAGGTCTGGTTTAATACTGTTTTGGTTCGTGCGAGAGAGAGAAGATATATGTTTATTTACTAACGAAGTACCATAGAAATACAACAATCCGTAGAGCTGCCTGCTGGGTTTCTGTGAACTGTTTACTTTGAAGATTTATTCTAGATGGTTGCCCCTACAACCATGTTAATGGGCTAAATAAAAGCTAATGTAATGTTCCTTCACATTAATACCTGAGCTGCTGCCTGCATTGGCACCTGTGGCTTTTGACATATTGCAGCTATTCACAATTGCACAGGGAGGTTAAAGATGGAAGTGTAGATGAGATGAGCAAACCTTTCCCTCCTTCTGAGAAAGGCCAGAGGACCAGAGAAGCTCATTGTTCTGTAATCAGTCAATTCCATTTATCTCCCTCAGCCTCAGACTCACCTTGCAAAGGAACAAAGAACATATCTCCTAGTCACTGCATCCTAAATACTCTCTCAGAAACATACAACTCTGTGCAGTAGCTCAAAGTAAATAATTGGTTAGGCAAGCAGTTTCAGCTGAGGGCTTCTGCACTTCAGCAGAGGTTAATGGACTTGTCTGCACTGCAGGAATGCCCGAGCTCTGCTCCCAGAGCCAACACAAACCTGCCCCGCCGTGTTGTGCCATGCCCAGCCAGGCATCTGCGCTAGGGCTACCCTATTCCCACACACCTACTTATCAGGGAAACACATATAATATTTTCATTTTATATTCAAAATGAAAGTTAAGTGTGTGTTACATACAGAAATACTGGCTTGTTACATCAGCCAATAATTTGGTTAGATTTTTCTCCAGAAATACTGATGGTCTCCAGAGGGAGAGCATCAGATAAAACTCCTTACACCCACAATTATAATTATGCCGTAGCCTCATCCTTGCACACTACTTCTGGCACTGAAGTTGTAGCAGTTATATACCCCAGACAGACAGTAGAATAAAGTCTACTTCAACATCAAAAAAAGCCACAAAAAGCTTAAGAATCCAGCTAACACAGCAAGAAAATAAACATTGGTGTATTGCTAATCTACAAGTACGTTTGTTGGCACTTTACCAAATAATAAACAGAAAAGAAGTAGGACTTAGGCTGGGAAGGCAAAATCAAATCTTTTGGAGAAGATAGCCAAGAAAGAATATATCTGGAACTGGAGGTCATTCACTCTTATCACCAAACTATCTATGTTTTAAGATTATTTTCAACTAAAGCTATGTGAATAACTGGTTCACTTCTGGTGTTTTGCTGTCAATTCAAGAAAATAAATAAAATGTTTCTAATTGACCCACAAAGATTTGACAAATCCTGAAGTCCAAAAAAATTCTTGAATCAAATCAAATGCTTCATTTGACCTGGCTTAAAATCTGTATTTGAGCAGTGTGGAACTCTTGGCTTAGAAGTAAAATTGAGACTGTAGGAAAGAAATGTAATTTTATTTGAAATGACCAGGTATTCTATTATTTTCATAATTTTATATTTTAATCTGGATGGAAAGATTGCAAAACTCAGATTAATTTCTGCAGAACTGAGTTTATCAAATTTGTTTTGTCTTTTTCTCTGAAAAAGACTGGGGTAGAAACCTGTGCCCAGTTTTGTAAGATAAGGACCTCTGAAAACATACTCTAGGAACATATTCTTCAGGCAGAAATAGCTCCCAAAGACATAAAAGCAGACAGTGTGCAGAAGATTAGGGTAGCTTCTGTATGTACTGTGGTCACTTACACAAATCCAAGAGAGAATCTAGTAAGTGCTTCTAGCAATTAAGATCTTCTTAAGATTTTTCTCTTCTAACATTTTCCCATAAAAGAAACGTAGACAGAGGATTAAAACATGTAGGATATTGTTGCCCCGTAGCAGACAAGCACTTATTTAGTTTGTCTGTGCTCTAGGGGAGCGAGTCCATCCACAGAGATGAAAGCATAGACATCCACTACAAAATTTTAAAGCTGGGCATAGTGGATTTTTAAAAATGGAGATGGGTAGTGCTGCATTCAAAAAGTACCATTGATCAGTTTAGATTTATTGTCCCAGAACTCAGATAAAAGATCACCAGATATGAGCAAAGGACTGGATGTATGGCTCTGTAAGACCAGCAAACAATGCATAAAAGCAAAAATTGAATAATCTTGAGATTTACTAGGCTTGCCAAAACCCAAAATCAGTGTTTCTCAGGACATACTAATTTTCAATGTTTTGTTTCATCCTAAATCAAAGCAAGATTTTGGAATTTCAAAATTTCTGTGTAGAAATCTCTGAAAAATTATGTCTGTTAGATATACAAAACAGATGTTATCAAAGACAGAATAAGGGAAATGTAATGTTGATAATGTCATGCCTTCATGTCTTCAGTTTTGTTTGGATTCATGTACAGTCGTATTATAAGAAGGTGAAAACATGAGCACAAAACAATTCAACAATGTCATAATAAACTGTTAGCTTTGAAAGAAAATATTCTTACCTTATCAAAATGAGTAATTTCACATCTTTGCTGATTAAAATGGTACTCTCCTGTTATGTATACTGATTTCAACAAGTCAGAGTTTACTGTTGTTTTAAAAATTTGGACCAGGTCTCATTACAACTGCTAGAGAATTTTTGAATGCAAACAGAATTGACCTCCCACTGGAAATGTAAGCCCTGGGTGCACCTTTCTGAAACAAAAAATTATTAGGAGGAAGTCTGGCAGGAGGCAAAACCATAAGTGAAATGGTGAAGTTTAAAAACAACAGTAGACATCCCCAAAGCTGTAATTCTGTCAGAAGGCAGTGCTGGCACTATCAACCAACCAAGATCTAAAACAAGTAAGCAAAAACTGTAGCTGTGGAGAGAGATAAACTATAACAAATATTTCATAACAAAGGAACATGGCACCACACATAAAACTGTAAAGGTATCTATGAAAAATCTGTTGTCAAGAGTGCTGAGGATGATAAAATACACTTCAAACCCATCAGAGAACAGAGACACCTCAATACTGGCAGAAGCCTATTATCGATATGTTTCTGGACCTGATTACATTATCAGTATTGTTTTGTCCTTTATTTACTTTTACTCTTCTGTATCAAGCTGAAATAACCTTTGTAAAGAGAAGGATGCAAAATCTCATCTTGAACGGAATAAATTTTCTCTTGTAATTAAAATATGCAATCTATTATTGTTCTACTGGGAAAGCTTAGATAGGCTTGATGACTAAAGATGACTAAAACAGCATTATTATACATGATCTGCAATCAGGCAAAGAAAAATCCCATAACTGAATCACTTAAAGAAGATAGGATAACTATGAATAGTTATCTATCTCAATGCTGTAGCATTCAATAGCAAATGCAGTAGAAGACAACACAGAGTTTCAGTGTCCCTGCCAGAGCATTTCCCAGGTTGGCAAAACTACCAACCAGGTACACTCCCAACAGGATATCTCCATTTCCTGTGCAATGTTAAGATCACTGGAGTCGCCACATATCAAGGGCTGCTGGATGAAATACCATTCATGAAATTGTTTTCTATTCCCTCTAAACAAACAGGGCACATACAGAGAAATGGCTGGTACTGTGCAGTGGAGAAAGATGGGTAGAAAGAGCAAACCCACAAGCAGTATGAAGTGTTACATAACTCATGACCTGCTACAATTTTAATATTAAAGTTACTAACCTGTAGCAGGAAAGTCAGCACTGATTTACTTAAATATGTATATTATACTGTTTTATATTCTTGTTCGGTGTTCCTATACGAGAGCTGTCAGCTGGCTTATTTTGTCCATGAGATTATATGGCTATCTGCAGAAAGTCAGGAGAGAAGGTACTGGTACTGTGAACAATCAGTTTCTGATTCCCTTTGATTCTGAACACATGGAGGAGTAGCAGTCCAAGTTGGGGAATGCATTCTTAAGAGGGAAAGGACTGTCCATGTTATTCAGAAAAGAGCCTTTTAGTCAGCCATTCCAAGGGCCCCTTTCTGTAAGAGAACACGGAATCTCTGTGAGGAATTTGAGATTAGAAGTGGAAAATGGGGAGGATTAGATGTTATTGATGGGGTGTCAGGATTCAGATTAATAGGGATAGAATTCCTTGAGGCAGAAAAAGCAGGTCTCCTTTTAGGCTAAGCTGTGCTAAAGGCCCAAACCAGCTGTCCTGGACCTCCTTTAAGGACAAACAAGCAACACTCCTTGCACAACAACTTCTCTTCCAGGACATGTCTTCCTTCTTGTTGTATCAGTTTAAGTAATAAGAAGGTAACATGATAAACCACTTCCAAGTTATAAGTGTAACATTTTCCATAGATATAGATTTGTAATAGTTTATGCTAGACCCTTCAGTATTGAATTTCATTGGCTTTGTGCCAGAGTTCTATAAGAATCCAAACTTGTTATATGGAGTGCAAGAGCAAACTCCTTAAATCAGGCAAAAAACAGTTTCTATTGCAACAGTATAAATGGATAGATATCAAACTCTCTATCAGAAATTCAGACCTGACCCTTCTTAGGGAAATATTGATTTGCCAAGTGTAAATGCAGAATATGTCTCCAGAGAAAATCCAAAGTATGTGGTTATAAATTATATGTAAGGAAAGCAATCTACAAAACACTAAATTACAAAAGGGAAATAATGCTGAAAAAAGGCAGAACATCAGTGATATGAAAGCTGTTTGGAAACCTAGGGAACACCCACCATCCAAGTAACATACAGAAAGCATAATCCACTCAGTCATTTTGCACAGATGTTACAAAGCATGCAAACAGCTTGCTACAGTTAAATATGAACTTTCCTCAAGTGAGAGAAGAAATCTGTTCACAAGATTCAATGTAAAAACTGGGAAGTCAAGCAAATAGGTATCAACATACAGACAAATATCAAAATTATCTGTAAGGATCTGGAGCAGACATACCTATAATACAAAAATCCAAAAAGAGTTTGAAGAGTAAGTAATGGTAAATGCACAGAAACACACTGAAACTAAGTCCAGTCCTGATGACTGTGAACTGTGAGTGTGCTACAAAGCTGAATTGGCAAAATATGTACTGGCCTTTTTAAACGTGCAGGCTTCCATGGAGTGCCTAAGGAAAGGGTGTATGTCATGGACAGGATAATAACCTTGGTATCAAATCTGAACCAGACAGGAATTGGCTGATTGCACCATATGAAGATACGATCACAGGAAATGTGTGTCTCACAAAGATATATGTATGTTTTTGAGAGGATGTGGAAGAGATCTGTTCCTTTCTTTTTCTGAGAGACCACAATTCCATAAGCCTTGAAAAAAAGGTATTAGGAAAAGCTGCAAAACATCAGCAAATGGCATAATTTGTAAAACACAAGACTTAGTGTACTAGCTTTCAAAGTCCAGTTATTGGACTGAAATGAGTGGATCAAGTAGTCATTTTCACTCAACCTAAGGAATTGAATAAAAATATTGTAACCAAAGACTTGACAGAAATATTTGATGAGATGACAGAAGTTAGTGTCTTCAAGAAACTAAATGCTTTAGCAGGATTTTAGCAGATTATGTAAAGTGCCTTCCAAATCTAGTTTGCCAAAATTTGCCAATTGTCAGAAAACACTTTCTTAAAATTGCTTTCTGAACATGTTTCATACTGGAAATATTTCAGTGTATATCATCTCAGATGCCTGTAGGTCTCCCAGTGGTCAAAATGTGCACTGAAATGCTCCTCAGGAAGCTCTATTAATGGGCTTTGAGAACTGGGAAACTGCAAGAAGAAATCACTTTAAAAAAGAACACAGCAAATATGATTTACTGAGTCTTTAGGATTTAAAAGCACCAAATATGCTAAGATCAAAAAACAGAAGAATGACTATCCTGTCTCGCTTTTCTGTACAGCACATCAAAAGTTATCAGCTAATTCACATACATGTGTTCAGCCATAACAATTAGCCCAGCCTTCTTGCATCAGTACAAAATGAACATGGATGCCAGAGTATAAAAGGATTCAGAGTTTGTACTGGCTGGTACCTATTTCTCTTTTCTTTTGGACATAGCGAAGATACCAAATTTGTCACAAAGTTTTCAAAAGGAAGATTTGGGATCCGTGTTGCTGCAGAGATGTGCTTGAATGTCTGGCTGTAACATTTGCCATTAGAAACATGACTATAGCAGGATAGACATGATGGGTGGGGAGGTCAAGATTTCCCATTGCTCTTTTCCCAGTTTGAAAAAGAGTTTTCAGTGATCACCAGGGTCTTCCTAGAAGAACCACATCTACCAAAAGCCAAAAGGAGTTTTGGGATGTGTTTGCCCACACATGCACTGACATGGTAATCACAGCAACTGTGATGGCTGGTGTCTGGGAGCTCAGCTGCCCAGCACATGTGTGCCATTCATTCCTGTGGCACCAGCAGGTCCTCAACAGCCTGTCCATGGTGATGGTGTGAAGTGACTCTGGTCATCTGGGAAAACAGAAGGGTGGCTTGATCTTTCATGGATGCTGAGAAAGGTTAGCAGTTTCAGTGCTATGAATCATGTGTTGGGTCTGATATGGTAGATACTTGTATTTACTGTATAAGAGATTATGAAAAACATAATTAATTAGCAACTAACTAATTCTGGTGTGTGCTTTTACTGTCTGATTCAAAACTGGGTTTACTTGACATAAAAATGCTGGGCTTTTTTCTGTTGTAAGTGAATAAAGAAACATGACTGATAAGTGCCATTTCAAGTAATAAACTCAAAAAAGCTAAAAGGTAGCTGGATAGCAGAATTCCTATATAACGTATAGCTAATTAAAACTAAGCATATCACTGGGATTTTAGTAGTATATCAATAGACTCATAGTTGTGTATTAGATTAAAAGGCACATAACTGAATTTTCAATAATTGTCTATTAATGTACAATCGACATGGGAAATCTTAATCATAATTTTTAAAAAGTGTGTAGTCTAAGTATCACATTTATTATAAAACTGATAAATGACCCCAAAGTGCGTAAATTTAACTTCATCTTTATTGTGTGTTGCACTGGGAGCTGAACTGAATGCTCTGGTTGTGATTTATGCACCATTTAGGGTCTATTCTGGGATATGTTTTTAGATTTATGGCCACCTCTCCCACTGTTAAACTGCACTTGGAAAGAATTAAAGCATTAGATCCTTATGTATGTATGTGCATGTGTAGGTACACTTGTTAGCTGTTTAGATGCAGGATCTCCACTTCTAATGCTGAATGAAGAATAATACAAATGTGTATTCAAATTATACTATTATTTTTAAGAATAAAGTATGCACATATTCATATCTGTTGATATAAATCTGGAAACTAGCCAGCATAACAGAAGTGTCCCTAGTTCTCCACCAGCTTCTGCATCACAACTACTTAAAGCTCAAACCTTCCTCAGATTTCTCTGAGAGAGACTAGTGTCCACTTCCCCTCACAGCCCTACAGTATCTGCAGTACCTGTTTAAAGTGTAGAGTGCAACTCCGATGCTCTGTACTTTGAATCAGTAGAGGGCTTTTTGCTTGAGAGAGGGATACAGAAGATGAACTGTTATGTTCTTGCTTTAATTACATGAGAAAAAAATCTCCTACTCTTTAATGATGAATAATAAAGCATTGCTGTTTTAATAGTATCAGCTATTCATTGGAGTAACCAGAGGAGGGCCACAGGGATGATCAGGGGCTGAAGTACCTCTCCTATGAAGACAGGCTGAGAGAGTTGGGGCTGTTCAACCTGGAGAAGGGAAGGCTCCAGGTAGACCTCACAGTAGCCTTCTAGTACCTGAAGGGTCCCACAGAAAAGCTGGGGAGGGACTTTTTACAAGGACATGTAGTGATAGGACAAAGGGTAATGGATTAAAACTTGAAGAGGGGAGATTTTAACTGGATATTCAGAGAAAATTCTTTCCTTTGAGGGAGGTGAGACACTGGAACAGGTTGCCCAGGGAAGTTCTGGATGCCACTTCCATGGATGTGTTCAAGGCCAGGTTGGATGGGGCTTTGAGCAACCTCGTGTAGTGGGAAGTGTTCCTGCCCATGGCAGGGGGATTGGAACTAGATGATCTCTGAGGTTCCTTCCAACCCCAACCATTCTATGATTCTATGATAAAGACATTTTACTAGCTGGTGACTTTCTTAAACTAGTCAGCCATAAATTAAAGGATGAGAACATGTTTATTCTCCCTCTTTTCCAACTTATTTGGAAACATTAGATGGCTCTGTTTACGAGTTTTTAGGGAAGAGGGGGCACTTCCCAAGCTCTATTCTCGTTGCTCCTCCTATTTCTGCTATTGTGCTATTGAAGTGAATCTGGGCTGATTTACACCAGATGAGCATCTGCAGTGAAGCGCAGTGCAGAGACGTTGTCTTTAAGTACAGAAACACTCATCAAAGCTTATTTCTGGGAATTAATTTGATTTTTTATAGCCCATTTCCCTGGCTTCTAATGCTGTCAATTGTAGACCCAGTTCTTCTGTGATCTCAAGGCAAGCAACTCCTTACATCAGTCTGCTTCACTGTTGTCCTACTTCTCTAGCCTTTAGACTGCTTAACAACACAATTTCCATGCAAGAAATGCAATTAAAATAAAACAGAGCCATTGTCTTGTGGGCAGATTTCTTATATCCAAACTTCAGCTCATTTACTCAGGTAAAATAACAAGAAGCATCCTCAGAGAACAGCACAGAGTGCTCAACTTTGGCCCCTTTCTCATCTCAAAAATGGTTCTAATTCCCAGAAATGAGTCTACGACCAAGATACCTAATTTCAGGAGTAGCAAATTATTTAAAATTTTAATAAGCACTTATGTAAATGAACAAGAAACCTATGATAAAAGCAGATTTTTTGCTGTTAAAATGTTATGCTCAGGGAAATCCTTATCATTAAAAAAACACCTGAGAAGCATATTAATGTGGACAATTTCAACAAGTCATCACTTGTGTCCTAATTAGGTAAGAAAAAAAAAAGGAAAAAAGTGCTCATGGTAGCTGGATTGTACGAAGTATGCTTGATTTCATTATCGACCCTGTTCATTAGAGTCCTCCAGGACCATCTGTAAATAGAAATGTTGCCCTGGATGACCTCTTGTTTTCCTTTCCTGCCATTTACTGTTCCAGTGGCAGAGCAACGAAGGCACATGCAGCTGTAAAAAACGTCAGGAGCAGAATGGCCCGTGTTCCTTATGCCAAAAGTGACTGAATCTGTGTGTTTCAGTCTTGCTTCTCCTGCATATGCGTATTTCCCCATGACAACTGGAGCTGCATATGCAGAAACATCTCAGAATGAAGCGTTCATTAGTCTGGATGAACTGTGCTTTGAGGACGAAGAAAGACTTTCCACTGTCCAAACCACCAATGCATCTGCCATAGTAGTCACTGTGAAGCACTAACTGTGAGCTTAAATAGCCAAAAAAAGTTACAGATTGTGGTAGCTGTGGTGCAGGGCCAGATATAGCTGTGATTGCAGAAGGATGACAAGGTAGAGGAAAAGGGAGAAATGGCGAAGGCCAAGGCATTCCTGCTCTACCTCAGGAGTGAAGGGTTTCCAGTAGGCATCAGTGTGCTGGAGCATGTCCAAAGAAGGGCAACCAAGCTGGTGAAGAGCCTTGAGAACATGGCTTATATGAGCAGCTGAGGGAACTGAGGCTGTTTAGTCTGAAGAAAACGAGGCTGAGGGGAGACCTCATCACCCTCTACAAATATCTGAAAGGACGCTGTAAAGAGATAGGCACTGGTCTCTTCTCACAAGTAACTGGTGATAGAACAAGAGGAAATGGCCTCATGATGCACTAGGAGAGGTTTAAACTAGACATTAGGAAGAACTTTTTCATGGAAAGGGTCATCAGACATCGGAACAGGCTGCACAGGGAGGTGATTGAGTCACCATACCTGGACGTGTTTAGAAGTCGTCTAGATGTGGCACTTGAGAGTATTGGCTTAGTGCTGGACTTGGTAGAGTAGGTTTAATGGTTGGACTCAGTCTTAAAGGTCTTTTCCAACCTAAGTAATTCTATGATTCTATGATAAATCTGAACTTGTTCATCAGTTCTAATAGAATCTTACTGAATTTTGAAGGAAGCCAGATTTATCAACAGTGCAGGATTTTCCCATTCTGATGTTAATGTTGTTATTCATATCACATAAGTGATCCAATATTATATGTAGGACAGTGATACGTGGAATGCATCATTTCTACACCAAGCCTACAAATCGTATGAGGTCTAATTATTTATTCTATCACATGCCTTTCCAATTATGTCCGGATTTTCTGTTTCAAGTACTAAAGGAACTAAAGCCAAGGTAATTAAAAGCCTAAATTTATGCTTCATTTTGCAATAAACCATTCAAAATGAAATTAAAAAAAAGTATCCTGATCTTGTTTGGGATGCATGCTTCCGATTTTTGTCCATGGAAAACCAAGAAACTGGTGACTGTGCAGCTGCCATAGGAAAAAAATAGTGTCATTCCCTGGCCTGCATTAACCTTGACAGAGATTTTACTTTACATTATGATCAAGCACACTGATTACTAAAACGTCCTTATTTTTTCAAGGAATGAACAAAGACATTTCAGATTGTTTCACCAAGAAAAACCTTAAATTCTTACTCCACTCTCAAAAAAAAAAAAAAAAAAAAAGAGAGAGAAAACATCCTTTTGCTCTTTTTCTCTCTCAGAATAGATACAGCTCCATTAATTTTCTCTTTGCAATAAATGTGTGTGCCTTTGGGGTTGGACTAGATGATCTTTTGAGGTCCCTTCCAACCCCTAGGATTCTATGATTCTTATGTGAGAGACAAATTTGGTTTCTGCCGCTGACACACGAGGACACCATGTAGTACAAAAGACTCTCAAACCTGTGCTTTCAGCACACAGTGCTTTTTTTTCATCTCTGTGTAACTGAGAAAGTATAGCAAATAGTAATTGCTAACAGTAGTACAGATGATGAATACTAAAATGTTTAGCACTAATAGGAAACAGAATAGTAAACTTCCCCCCAAAAGTACCTCTTTTTGACTTCTACCAGCAATTTTGTGATACTAATTTAACTGAATTGAAGCTGTAGACTCAATCTTTCCAGGATCATTGAGTACTTTATGTTCAGGCCAGTGCTCCATCAGAGGCCCTACTGTGTCTAGAGTGTGGCAGAGGACACACTCCTGCATGTGTGGATCAGCTCCCCTAAGATGCCTGTGACAATGTCAGCGTACTTACCAAGCAGAAGGTGTTGCTCATACATCTGTACACACAGTGTGTTTTCCAAGGAAATGAGAAACTTTAGTCCAGTTAAATGGGATGAGATTTTAACAAGGAATAGATTTTCTTGGAAGCAAAGAATGTTTCATGCTTTGCTGGCCTCCTGTCCTTCAGCATCTCTTACCCCTGCCCCAAAAAAGAAAATCAGGAGAATCAGACATCAAATGGCCTGGGTGCCTGCCATCATCCCTCATAAATTCAAAGACATCATCTAACAATGTGTAAACCAGATTTGAAAACTCATGATATAACAACCACTATAAAAGTGGTAGTTAAAGAACTAAAATACATATTCTTTTTTTTTTCCAGTTGGCTTCTTGTACATTTTATTCTTGGCCTACAGAGAATTTCCTACAAGGAAATGTACCACATAGTAGCCAACTATTGAGAGTTATTGTTACTATATGGAGAACTTTATCACTTTTGCACAAAATCCTTTCTGAAATTGTGCAATAACTTTGTCCATGGAATTAAGTCAAATTTTCTTGTAGTAGAATGAATAAAAAGAAAACCATAAACAATCACACTCATTTTTCTATGTGTTCTTTTCTAACAAAAAATGTGATATTTCCTTTAACTGCGATTTAGGAATTTAGTTTGGAATTTACAAAACTGGAAACCAAGACACGGAAGAAGGCTTTAAAAACTCTTTCAGCATGATGTAGTAATACAAGCTGACATGTTTTTTAGGAAGGAATACTATATTTTCAAATTGTTCTGTGACAGCAAAAGCAAATTAAATTCATACTGTTTCAATGTACTTCCAGTGATCACAAGCTAGTAAAGCACCATTACATAAGCAGTATTCATAATGCCATTTGTTAGGTAAATTAATGCCAGAGTTGATGTATGTGGTATTTACAGCCTTATTGGCTTCCTGAGTTGTCGGGTCTCCCAGTCTAAAAACATGGAAACTGTGTATTGGGAAAAGGTCAATATTTGATCAACCCTACCCTTGAAAATATTCCTCTATCTGATTCATTTGCAGCATTTCTTTATGTTATCACACTAGTCCTCATCTTGTAGACATAACAAATTAATTGGCTGACAAGTAATAGCTTTCTCCTGGACATGGAAATACATTCAGCTGCCAAATAAAAAATAACTTTCATCCTCTTCTTGACGAACTGCTCAAGAAGTTCCTTCAAGTACTTTTCTCCTTTTATTGAACACACAAAATTTTATGTTATCATTTCAAAATTTATGATGGCATTCTAGAAGACAGTCTAAATTAAGTTTATAATTTCATACTAGTGTGTATGTACTATATCACTGCATATTCTAGGGATTTGTATTTCCTTAAGCTATGGAGTTTAATTGTGCTTCAAGCTCTATTTCTGAAACCCTGTTGACTACACTGTTGCACTGAAAAAGTTCTTCCAATAAAAGTTGTATAACTACAAGTTCATGCTATTGAAATAGACAATCTTAAGTTTCCAGTATGGAAAACAGGCAAGCCAGAAATAAGGCAAGTTATTAAATGCTTTCATTCGCAAGCTGTCCAGGGAAATTTATGCCTAGTATGAATGTCCATTTGCTATCTTACAAAAAATTACACGCCCATTGTATTTATTTCCTAAATTCTTCTGCATCAGCTTAATCACTTCATCTGTATATTGCTACAATGAGAATATATCTAACAAAACAATCAGCTTTCAAACTAAGAGCTACTTTTAGGGATGTGGATATATAACGTATGTTCTTCACTAGCTGTCTAAATTACACATGGTCTGGTCCTCATATCTAAAGTCACTGAATATCGTGTTTTGGTATTTTTGAGTATGATTCAGTCCTTCAGTGTTTCATAGTTAGTAGCCAGTCTTAGAGAATATTTAATGTTATTCAGGGTAGATTTGGACCCTTCACCTGGGAGCTCTGAGGACCGTGCTTTGTGTGTAGGTGTGTAATCATCCTGGGGAGCAGAGCCCCAAGTTTGGCTTGGGATCTTCAGGTGCTCAAGGTGTTGTACTGCTATACACACACAGTGGTTGGAAGGTTCCTGATGCTTCAGTGTTGGTTATCTGTAACGAGCATTTTTCTTATTTTCTATTTCTAGGAATTTGTCATGATTGTTGTCTTTGGTTTGGAATTTATTATTCGTATCTGGTCTGCTGGATGCTGCTGTCGGTACCGGGGATGGCAAGGGAGGCTGCGCTTCGCAAGGAAACCATTCTGTGTCATAGGTGAGTGTCCCAGCTCAAATTTGTTTTAAGATAAAGATAAAAGCCTCCCCTTCTGTTTTGCTGCTGAATGAAAACTAAAGCAATCAAACCCAGTGTAAGTCCAGAATAGCTGTCTATCAGCTGTCATCTGCCCAAGGCTTTTCTACACCTAATATCCCAAAGTCCCTAAATACCAGTGAGCCCATGAGTCTTATGTTCTGCGAAAGACATCTTGCTATGCATGTCATTCAGCTGGCATGTACATGGAAGAATGAGGGACTGAGAGCTAATCTTGAATAAATCATGGGAGCTGTATGCATTTAATGGGCATGAATAGTAGACATCTTCTATAGATATGCATACATGCCATGAACACATGTTCACACATTCAACACATTGTGTTCTCCTTATTTAACCTCTGTGATGAGACATGTATCATACAGTAAGTTTGAAAACCTACCTAGAAATGTCTTCTGACAATTTTGCTGCTTCCTGTGTTGCTGCTCTCTGCATGACAATCCAGATATCTGCTCTGCCAGTGACCCTGACAGAGGATATAGCATACTTCCACAGCTATTTCAAGAGACTCTCCCTCCTCTTCTTTGCTCTAGAAATTCTCTCTAAGAAAGGTGAATAGACCCAAAATCAGTCAAAAACTGTTTTGAGAAGTGATCTGCAGGAAAATAGTTTCCCAATAAAGGCAGGAATCAAAGATGGCTAACCAAATTAATCTGATCATTTCTTATTTTTCTAATGGTTTGGAGCAAATGCTTTTAAATGCTGTGAAACCTAAGGATATCAATATTCCAACCTCTTTCTCTACCAGCTCCTCTCTCCAGCCTTTAATTTCATCTGCTTGTATCTTATATTAATTTGCAGATTGATTGGGGCAGGAAACACATTCTCTTACACAGCAGCTAGCACAACAGTCACACACTTAAAGCAGTTACATACACAGCTCTCAGTGCAAACAGTAAATAACAATATTGTTATGTAGATTAATGCAATCTTAGTCTAAAAAAAGATTTTTCACTGTCCTGTGATATAGCAGACTGCTGCACTGGTTAGGGCTAACATGTAAAGCAAGCTTTTGCCTTCTTCCTCATTCCCTGGTAAATCCACACATTATGCCACAGAGGAATTTTTGCCATGGAGAAAGGACCTTGAGGAACAGGAGCATGACTCAGTGGAAAGGCATTGCAGTCTGTCTCCCCCTCAGAAAAAATCACCCCATCTATGCTATTGTATGGCACTATGGGAGAGGAGGACATAGTGGGGTTGACACTTGTTTTGTTCAGGCAACAGGAGAGCAGCCTGTCCAGCACCAGTTCATGCACGTTCCTTCTAGCCAAAAGGAGAGTGGAAAGAAAATTTAAAAATCCTCCCAGCCTGTACCAGTCATCAGTCAAGGGAACACTAGAAATTCAGACATGCACTCTCCCTGGCGTCAACAAACCCGGCTGCCCTCCTTAACCAGACTTACTATTATTCCAAGATTTTGTGGTGCACCTGAAACTTTGCAGTAGTCAGGTTTGGTCAGCTGGTCAGCACACAGCCATAAAAAAGCACCAGACTGTTATCTTAGTAAAATTAACTTACTTCAACCATTTAGACATGGCTAGAAACACCTAAATCTTTAAAGAATTGGAACTTACTAGAAGCATTTGACATCTTAGAGTGGTTTACTAGTCTCCCAAAGGCCATTGTGTAGAAACACATCAGCTTCTTGGATTCAGCTTTTGTTTCTCCTCCCTCTCCTCTCTCCATTCAACTGGTGAGTTTTCTGCCAGTGATTAACTTCTGTCTGATGTGCTAGTTCCTGACAAAAGTGAAAAAAGGGGTTCTTCCTTGTCCAAAATTGTATGTTATCATGAGGTGAATGACTTTAAACAACTCATAGCCACGCTCCTATGGTTTGTGAAATAGTTCAGGCAGGTTTCCTGGCACAGGCCTTGGTGAGTGTTGGGGTTTACTGCACTTGACTGTGGTTTTTCCTCCTTTCTCCGGAGTTCATCTGCTCTGCTTGTTACACATATGTTCACATGGGTGATCTGTAGCCTTGAAAGCATCTGTCCCCCTTGTAACTTTATCATCTGCTAGCAGAGTTAATGAAAAAACAACAGTCTTCTGCTTGTGGATGTCTTCCTATGCTGGTTCACTGGATAAAAAGGGAACTTTTTTCTGCAAAACACTATATAGTTACTAGTGCAGCTTCTGGAAACTAAACCAGTAACTTCAATTTCTTGCTGTTAATGATTCTCTGCGTCTCTTCTTCTGCTGTTTGATATTTGTGAACTTCCAGACTTTAGCATCCCTGAAGAGCATTTCAATTGTTTAACATCTCTCCAGGTTTGATCTTTTGAAGAAGAATCTTTAGCAAGTCTTCTTACAGCTCTTGCCACATAAGGAAAATCTTTGCCTGACACCTCAGCTTTGCAGTCAATGCAGAGTGTGCCCTAGGAGCAAAGGCCAAAGGGCTGTATTAGCCAGTAGATCAAGACACATGATTGTCTCCCTTTACTCAGCACTCATTAGTCCACATCTCAGATACTGCACCAATTTGTTTCCTCCAACACCCTAAGTGAAAGATATCAGTAAACTGGAGTGAGTTCAGTGAAGACCACCAAGATGATTGGGGCTGGAGTATTTTCCCTGCAAGGAGAGGCTGAGGGACCCAGGCTTGTTCAGGCTGGAGAAAGGATAGTCTGAGGGGAAACTCAGTGAACTTAGTGCTGAGGTCCCCTTGAAAGCACATGGCCAGTTTCAGCCTATTACTTTTCATATGTTTGCTTCATTATTGACTTACTCATCTATTCAGTTATTATTTCTGCTTATTGTTACAGTAAAACAATATTTTTGCAGACTTATTCTGTTTACGATTAATTAAATTTGCTATATATCTCCAGCATATCTGTTCTCTGATTATTTTTGTGATCAAACATAAATCATATAGGGGAATGGCCCAAGAGCTAGGAATAATAAATTTAAGGATTGCCTCAAGGGTCACATTCAGACAGCCTTTATTTTTTTCCATTAATAATCTAATAACCAGAAACATTTTTTGCAAGGCCAAAGCTCTGTGCTTATATTAGTTTGCCTAGAATGTCACTGCCCTGACAAATTAGTTCATCAAGCAGCTCTCTGAGTTACCAGGTTAGTGATATCTATCAAATTATTTGACAGTTTTGTACCCTTGTTTATTTCTATGAAAATAGGAGTAATGGTGTAGTATTAAACCTGGATTTGTATTTTGTTCTATGTCAGGAGTTACCTGTCATCCTTCTGTTTTTCTGACTGTGTATGAGCTTGTGTACCTAATGCAAAGGGCATACCAACATACCCTCCCAGGCACTGGAAGTATGTACTTAAAGCTGCACTTACTTCTGCAAATCCTAGATTTCCTGGGCATGTGAGTCTGAAGTGTGGCTATCAGCACTGCAGAGCAATGATGCTGAGCTACACTGTGCAGGGGAGTAGCAATCCAGGCACCACATCTCCTAACTGCTGCCTCTGGGTGCCAGGGATTCCAATGCCAAGGAAAAAATCTGTTTCTGTCTGTGCCTTAGGGGGATCTGTGTTCCCTGAAAATCTCCCAAATAAAAGAGGACATGTCTGCTAATCGGGAAGAAAGCATCACCTCCTTGTAAAGCCAGCCAGGGGGCATATAACACTTTTCCAGGGCAACTGGAACTCCTGGTGGTCCAGCCCAGTGAAAGATGTCATGTTAGTCAATTAACAATTTACAGCTACTTCTATTTTACCTCTAACCAATCTACAGTGTGATGGAAATGTCGCAAGTTCAAATTCTGTTGAGGCTGCAGAATGAAGAAATCCCCAACAGGAAGCTTAAGTCCATTATCTGTAATCAGGCTCTTGAACTTCATGGCTGGCAAACCTCATTTCAGAGTATTAAGTGATAGCAGTGGCTGTTGCAAATTGCTGAATCTATTTTTCATTTATTAGGATGGTAATGAACCATCATATGACAGCTTTGTCAAAACTTTACAAACAAATCTGTATCTAGTGAGTTACAAGATCTGCTGAACCTTTAATTTGAATTAATTCAATATATTTATGTAATGATACATTGTGTGTCTGTCACATTGGTATTTAGACACATATAGTTTAAGTACAGACAGATAGTAAATCTGCTGCTCATGATAAACAATGTAAACAGACTCTTTCCAGTGTAAATTGAACTCTAACTAACCCAGAGATGGTCTGTAATTAGGTATATCCTTGACTAAGGAGACACATCTCACATCATGTCTCAATATTAGTCCCAGCAAAACCAACTTCAGCAAGAGCAAACTCCATGTTGGAGGGTCTCCTGCCAGTCCAACTTGAACTCATCTCAGGAACACACTGCCCACTTCACTCCAGAAAACACTCTGATAATAGTCATAGCAGCATTAAGGCTGGAAATTTAAAGTCCTCAGTTTCAGCAGCCATAATTAAGTGCACTGAACAGAGGTGCTCTTTAAGTGAAATTGGTCCCAAATTGTGTAGGTTTTTAAAAATAATACTTAGTGGCATATTTTCATGCTTGTCCATCCTGGCAGTACATTTTTTAGGAATGTAAAGGGAAATTATTCTTGTCTGAATATCATCTATGGGCCTTACTCTGTTGCATTTACTCTTGCCTACTACTGTACTCCCTGCTGACAAAGGTAGTGTTTGCTATGAGTAAAGACATCAAGCTCTGGTCTTCTCTTTCTAGAAACTGTGTGTCTGCTATTCAGAAGCAACCTTCTAGTTTGGCATGATGCAGTTCCTGTTGAAATTTCTTTCTGGCATGTGCTAAAGAATTCAGAATCTGCATTTATTAATGGGCATGAGGTTTTGATCTTAGGCTAGTATCACTACCATCATATTTTGAGTAGAAGGGCACCTCCCATGGACTGGGCAACCTGAATGGGGTGTGTCTAGAGACTAATTCTTTCCCACTGGGGACCTGTGGGTGCTGTCACATTTCATCGTCTGGAGATCGAGGTTTTGATGCAAGGGTTGAGCTATTTTGCATCCATATTGTGTGCCTCTACTGAGGTATCTGCTGATGAAGGAAGTCAACAAGGCTAGTATAAGATTTGTGATGAAATTATTTTTCATTGCAAAAATATTGATTAATTGACGTCAAGGTAATTAATGAAAAAAAACCAACAACATTCAATTTTCCTGAGGAAAAGCATTTTATATACCATCTAGATCCTTTTTTCTTTCTCATCAAAACTAGAAACACTCTCTCTCCCAAACATGCAGAATAGCCAATAATGAAGCTTTTGGTTTCTGGGTAAAGTATGGTTAAATTCCCACTCTGGGAGATTTGGAGCAGGAAATTACACTGTCTCAGCCCCACTGAAACTATCCATACATCAATAAATAATTATTAATTGGTCCAGAAGGAGATGATGATTTACCCTGTCACTTGGTGTTAATTGTGGTCATCTGCTAAATGAGAAACTTGGATTTTGTTCACCCAGAGAATAATCAATCATTTGTAAACAGACAGTTCTAGCAGTACATATTAGAAGAGATCCACATCAGAAAGGATGAAATAGGTTAGAACACTGGATTGTGAAGAATCCGAGCATGAAGACAGATTTCTGATAGAAAGCCTTTTAAAAGTCAGAGAAATTTTACTAAACAGAATTGATTTGTGGTATTAGAATTACTTTCTTAGAAGGCTATTAAAAATATTTTCCCAGCATGAGGTAGTTACGTCCATTCCAAACAAGACTGATATATTATAGGCACATGGAAAATAAAGAGGTGATTGGTGACAGCCAACATGGCTTCACTAAGTGAAAGTCATGCCTGACCAATCTAATGGCCTTCTACAACAAGGCTACAGAGATGGTGGGTGGTGCCAGAGCAACTGATGTCATCTACCTGGATTTGTGCAAGGCATTTGTTCCACGTGACATCCTGGTCTCCAAACTGACAAGGCATGGATCTGACGGATGAACCACTCACTGGATAAGAGACTGGCTGAATGGCTGCACCCAGAGAGTTGTGGTCAATGGCTCAATGTCCAAATGGAGGCAGGTGATGAGTGGTGTCCCTCAGGGGTCAGTACTGGGACCAGTGCTGTTTAACATCTTTATTGGAGACGTGGACGGTGGGATTGAGTGTATCCTCAGCAAATTTGCTGATGATACCAAGCTGTGTGGTGTGGTTGACATCCAAGAGGGAAGGGATGCCAACCTTGACAGGCTGGAGAGGTGGGCCTGTGCCAACCTCATGAAGTTCAACAAGGCCAAGTGCAGGGTCCTGCACCTGGGTCAGCACAACCCCAGGCACAAATACAGGCTGGGGGAAGAATGGCTGGAGAGCAGTCCTGAGGAGAAGGACTTCGGGGTGGTAGTAGATGAAAAGCTCGACATGAGCCGCCAGTGTGTGCTGGAGCCCAGAGCAACTGCATCCTGGGCTGCATCAAAAGAAGTGTGTCCAGCAGGGCCAGGGAGGTGATTCTGCCCCTCTACTCTGGTCTGGTGAGACCCCACCTGGAATACTGTGTGCAGTTCTAGTGCCCTCAGCACAAGAAATATATAGTCCTGTTGGAGAGGGTCCAGAGAAGGGCCACCAAGATGATCAAAGGCCTGGAGCACCTCTGCTATGAAGACAGGCTGAGAGAGTTGGGGCTGTTCAGCCTAGAGAAGAGAAGGCTCTGGGGAGACCTTGTGGAGACCTTCCAATACTTGAAAGGTGCCTACAGTAAAGCTGGGGAGGGGCTTTTCATCAGAGAAGACAGTGATAGGACAAGGGGTAATAGTTTTAAACTGAGAGAGAGGAGGTTTAGGTTAAGTATTAGGAAGAAATTCTTCACTGTAAGGATGGTGAGGAACTGGAATAGGTTGCCCAGGGAGTTTGTTGATGCCCCATCCCTGGAGGTTTTTAAGGCCAGGTTGGATGAGGTTTTGTGTAACCTGGTCTAGTGGTAGGGTTCCCTGCTCATGGCAGGGGGGTTGGAACTTGACAATCTTTAGGGTCCCTTCCAACCTTAATGATTGTATGATTCTATGTAACTCTGTACCTGCACTAAAATATTTAGCGGTTCCTAATGCAGTTCTCATGTGTTAGGAAAGTGTCCTAATGTTAAATATCACAGTCAAATGGTTGAGAAATAATGAGATTCTCTCTCCATACTCACCCCAATTCTGTAAATGATTTATGGAGTCTTTCAAATGAGTGATCTCTCATATTTGAATGTCAGAAAGTATACTGTAGAATAATAATGAGAATGATGATAATAATAATAATGTAATATTGTTAAATACTATATATTATTAAATATTTGATATTATAAATGTATATTATAGCATTCCAGTGTTGCTTGTGAGCCACAAGGTTTCAGTGCCTTGGAAGTGTACAGTCAGGGGGAGGTAAGCAACTGACAGACCAAGAAGCAGTCATCATTTTGTGGTTTTAGACTTGGTAGGTTCAATTTTGCTCACATTTTTTAGGGACTGGCTTTAAACTTGTGGCTAGTAGAGATGCCTGGTATATGAAGATGCTTATGAAAATACCTTCCTTTTCACTACCTGTCTTTATTTGATTTGAGATGTTTGTAACCTGCCTTAGTACACTAAATTCCCATCATATCCATAGAATAGATGGTTACTCAGATTTCCATACATACGTGTAAATTCTCCAATACACAATTAGGTAGTTATTAAGATAAGTGCTGGTGTGGAAGTTAGACATAGACAGAGTTGTGACAAATTCACTTATCTTCCTACCTCAGCATTTGGAGTCTCAAAAGCAGTAAAATCATTGGTTTGTTTTGCAAATCTCATCATTCCAGCTTTCCTGGCTTATTTCCAGATGTTTTGCTGCAGATCAGCTGCTTCAGTGTGTGACATTCCTTGTAACTCCCAACTCCGATCATCATCAGCTCTTTCCCATAGCTCCTCTGTGAGTGGAATTGCTGCTTCAGTGGCTGTACAAGTTTGCTTTAGCAGCAGCAAATTATGCTCTGCAGGCAGAAACCTGAATTGTTTAGGAACATTTCCATGTTGGTCCAAAATAGCATTGTATCAGACTAGGTGTTTGCCCAGTACTCTGTCCTTGGCATATGTGCAGTCCCCTGATGGGACTGTGATACCCGTGGCTTGCAGTACTGGTTTATTTCAAAAGCCACTTTCAGTGTGTGTTTTAGTTGACTAACATGCCTATACTTACTTAGGAGAGCTTTGGAAGCATGTTAATACCTCACTGTAGTACATTAGACCATTGTCAATCTGACTATTTGAGCCATGATTAACTACTCTTGCAGGTTTTAGTCAATCAAATCTTGCTTTTTCTCGTGGCTCAAATTTGCAGAGGTCTAAGGGGAGTTATGACCTTGGCATATGCTGCAGGAAACTTTCTAGAATGGTTTGAAAGCACTTATGCAACTAGGGGAAACATAGTGAGAAATAATTAGGATAGGTTAGGATAGGAGAGAAGAATAGAAAATTTCAGTTGGAAGGGACATACAACGATCATCTAGTTCAATTGTTTGACCACATCAGGGCTGACCAACAATTAAAACATGTTGTTAAGAGCATTGTTCAAATGCCTCTTGAACACTGACACATTTGGGGTATCAGCCATGTCTCTAGGAAGTCTATTCTAGAGTTTGAACATCCTCTCAGTAAAGAAATGCTCTCTAATGTCCAGTCTCTAGGGTGATCTTGTATCGTGTATTGTATTGTATTGTATTGTATTGTATTGTGGGCAACTATTCACATTTTTATGTAGTAATTACACTTTTATTAATCCTTCTGTATCGATCACTTTGCTCCTTTTACATTCACCTTGTAGCGTATGATAGCAGAAAACATCCTGCTATTTTATGTTTTCAGTGCATCTTTCCATCTATTTGGTGCTTTTCGTGTGTAATTATTACTCTTATGCCTGTTGAATGTCATGACTATTGTTGTTTTGCTGAAGACTTTGCTGTGTGTGAGCAAGATCTTTAGGAAAAGGATCATAGGTGCAGTCAGTGGTTTCATTTTTCATGACTGCTTTGTCTTTTAGAGACACAGCCATTATCAGTTGCTTTAGGCATAGTATTTGGTTTTTTCAAATGCTGTTTTCTGGTGTCTGCTCAGCTTAACCTTGTTAACTGGCAATGCTGACAGCTTAAAACCCAAGCTTTGCCCATTGGTACATTCAGTATAGTCAAACTGATTGCCAGTTGTCTTCATCAAGCCTTGCAACTAGCTTATCAGTGATCGCAAAACTTGAAGAAATTCAGTTTCCACAGACGTTTCCATTCTTTTACATCCCTTCAGGGAACTGCATGTTGCCACCAGCACTGCTAAAGTGACTGATGGGCAGAGTAGTCCAGTGGGAACTGCAGGAAATCTCTGTTTCTCAAATGGTTACATTCTAACTGCTACATTAGAAGAAGACTTGTGTACAAGAGAGAAAGTACAGATTTTTAATTCCTCCTTTTAACAGCTTCTGTGTTAAATACAGCAATTAGGAAGGATTTGACAATGTAACAACATTGTTACATTGTGTAACAGAGTTACAGTATTTATATCTCGAGTTTAGTATGGCTGAGTAGAAATATTTGCATGTTTCTATATGGCAAATTGGGCACACTCTGCACTGTTTAATTTCCTCCCTTCCCACTCCTAGCACTTAAGCACTGGTCTACCACAACCTGTAGTCTCCTCTTGAAGAAAAATTACTATTTTTACTTTTAAACGTACTGATGACTCTCAAAAGTCATGATACTGCTGTCAATAACAGATCTAAGGAAGATGTCCATCGGTCTGTTTTACTTCAATCTGTGTAAGCTCCAAAATGGTGAAAATGCTTATTTGAGCCTGGCCAAAGCTGTGCCTGCTGCAAAAAGAGCCAGCTCCAGTTGCTTGCTTCCATGCATGCCACCTGGTCCTGGTGCCCCAACACATGTATGTGACCATCTTGGAAGTAGCCAAGGCAGAGGCAGGGCCCCTTCAGCTGGGTGGTCTCCTTTCCCACAACCTGGGAATGCATTAGACAGACATTTTCAGATATCCTGCCCACCTACCCTTCCCTGAGACTTTAGAGTATGATTGAAAAGGCCATGAAAGTGCAGGGCCCTGTCTAAAGATTCCTGCCTGTGTGGCTAGAAGGACCCAGCACAGATATAGCATGGCTTCCCATGCTGGGCTGCATCTCATGGGAGCCCCTTTTGGTGTTTTCTACACTCTGACTTGTGCCAGATGCCTCTAAAACGGTGTTAATACCTATAGTTCAAATAATCAATCACATGATATTTTTGTTTGGACATTGGGTAATCCATAATGGACTCAGACAGGAATTTGGAACCTATGAAAAGTCTAATTCCAGCAATTCAGGGAGAAACATCCAATCTTGTCTTTTTTTTTTTTTTCCCTGGTTATTCCTTTATATCCTGCGGCAATGAATTTTACAAGTTAATTGCATCTTGTATTTCTTTTTATCAGATTTAAATTGACTTTTGATCTCACTTTTATAAGGAAGGGTAAACAGGAGGCATCCAACAGACCTTCTAATCTTCCACTAGTTTGCATACATCTCTCTGCCATCTCATATTTGTCTTCTGACTAACCACTCCTAAATTATTCAGCCCTTTCTCCATACACAAGTCTTGCCATGCCTGTAGTTATTTTGTTTTTTTCTTGCTGATAACTCAGTGGTTTTCTTACAGTCCAATCTAATGAGCCTATTCATTCATCAGAGGCATGTGTGTGTCTGCCTGTCCACCCTGCTGCCTTCCCCTCCAGAAATCTTCAGGGTTTTTTCTCTCTACAACGGTAGCCTTTTTCACTAAGTTCTAATATCATCTAGAAAAAAAACTCAGACATCGTAAAGTGACTTAACAAACCTTGTTTTCCCAGGGCTTGTAAGGCACAAAACAGTTACTGGGCAGAATAAATGAAGATTTATGGGAAGGATCTCTTGTGTGTTACTCGTGGTTTGTTCCTTTAGTTGGACACAAATTGGGTTGGTGAACACTGGGTCAAAGATACAGTTCTAAATGTGTTCCTGTCAGCCTGTCTTAAAACCAAATAAAACTCCTACTGAATAAACAGTGCTTTATTCCTTCTGGCAGGTACATATTAATAATGTTAACGATCAATTATTGGAAAAGGCTAATAAAGTATAAATCCATGAAAGACTTGCAATTGAACTTAATCTTAGCTTGTAGGAGGCCCTTAGATTTTTAAGAGTTATTGAACCATCTGTTAATAATATAAAGGTGTTTGCTGAGGACTTAGTCAGTCACAGAAGAGTGTGTATTCAACAGGGCCATGAACTTTAATTGCTAACAGTACAAAGACAGGTGAATGTTCCAATTAATGCTGCTATTCTTGTCCAGATTGAATAAAGAGTGGTAACCATAACTACAATTTAAAACTCAGTATTTGTTGAGCTATTGTAATTCTCAACCCACAGAGCAATATTTTGGCTGTCTACAACAAAAGGTAAACCAACATTATTTTGATATTTTTGTCATTGTGGCCTGAAAGTGTGTTATTTTTACACAGGAACAGTGTACACATACTTTTAGTACATCAGCATACTAGTGAGTAACACTGGTTGATCCATTATTGAGGATGGAATTAGGATCTCATTACAAACCTTGAGTGAAAAATGGCCAACCAGAAATCTGACCCCTCTTCCTCAATCTGGAATTTCATAAGGGAATATTTAGTTTTCACATCTAAAAAGTGTCCAGTGTTTACTTTTTGAAAATACTCCCTGTTTTTCTGTTTCAAACTTGCTTGACCTACTAAGTCCAAATTTATTCTATTTGAGTTGCTTTACTAACAAGTGTCTTTGACTTATTTCCCATTCTGTTGCATTTTGTTTAGAGACAACATATGATTGCCTTGTTTGGTAAAGAGCTTTACTCAATGTGTAGCAAGGGCATACCAAGGTGTCTGTAACAAAAGGGATTTACTGGTCCTGCTTGGAGTATTCATAGATAGAGGGAACATGGCATAATTCTCCTTCTCAATGTGGAAAGTCTATACAGCTCCTTTGTGTGTTTGAAGCAAGAAATCTTAAGCTAATCCGTGTTTATTAAGATACACTGAAGAATACGCTATACACACAGGACCAGCTTCAATTGCTTAGCAGAAGGGTATGTGAATTCAGTTTTAGGTGACAGGTCAGGTTTATGTTCCCCTGGACTGCTCTGCTTTGCAGTGTCTGTGTGTGTGTGCTGGGGGTCCCTGGCAGGGATTTACATGCTTATTCATCCTGTCTGACGTGCCACGGAGGAGACACCTGAGCTGCCACTGTATCACTTTTCATCAGCTCCTGCCAGCCTCAGCTGTGTGGACGCTGTCCTACACACTCGGCTGAGACTCCAGGTGCCAGGCTGAGGTCCTGCATAGCTCCAGCCTGAGCTGGGTCTGGATGTACTCCACCCTCACATGGACTGGCTCACTGGTGCCATGGCCCCATTTGCACACAGCTGCTTTGCTCAGCTGACCTCGTCCCCAGCACCTGCCTCCAGGGGCTTTCAGCAAGCCTGGAGTTTCAGCATCAGGACATGTTGCTGAAGCTAATCTTTATGGTGTTTGCAGTGATAAAAGCTTTGAATTGATCTCCTAAAGCATGCTTGCAGTTTAATGCAGTTTTTCCATGGCACTGAAAATACATTAAACATAACCTCTTTTATATTATATGGTGTCATCATTTAACACCACCTGGCAACTACACACCACATAGTGGTGCTTCTATAATATGAATGCATATCTCTTTTATATTTTCCATTATTTAATTATTACATATTATATAGGTTTTACATATCATATAAATATCACTATATATTCTTTTACATACATGATTTAAATTTAAATTTAATTTGTTTTAATTCCTACCATTTTCTCTTTCACAGATAAGATACCTTTACTTGTTGGTGAGCTCCTTTTCTAAATAAACTCATTTTGGCTATATAAAATTGACATGTATCCTAGAAAGAATTTGTCTGTATTTCCAGGAGGTCACTTGCATTTCACATTGAAATACGTTGCTTATTCATGTGATTCCAATAAATGCAAACTACGAATGGAGAGAAGGGTCCAAGATGTTTCATCTCTTTTGATGTTTTTCCAGCAGTCTTGCTCAGCTGATGAGTAAGAAAAGTCTATGCACAGATCAGTTTTAGTGGACTCCTTAGAACTGAAGTCAGTGACCAATGTAGCCATTTTCCAAAAACAAACAAAACAAAATGATAGAGTAGAAATATTAACCTCTGGAATTCTTTTTTTATTCCACTTCAGTATGTATACAATATTACATATTTTTGTATACATTCTTTCTCTTCCGTGTGCCACTGCCATACATTCGTATCTTCCTGTTTTTCAGCAACAATAGAAGTCAATTTTCACACTCCTCTGTGTTTATCTCTGCAAATTATCTTGATATGCAAAATGATTTAACTTTCCTACTTCTAAAAATATCGAGTTGTTTTGCATCTTGAAAACAGATTACAAAAGGAAGCAAAATCACCAAGTTGTTTTGTCTGTAACGACAATTACGATGGTTTCTGGCCAAAGTGTGTAATATATTTAAAAACACAAAGATCTTTTGGCTGGACTGACAACATCTGCAAAAATCAAACAGCATCATCCATCCCAAGAATTTCCTGAAGACATCCTGCCAATTTCTTTTACTAGTAGGTGACAGTTAATCATAACCTGCCTGGCATCTGAGCAGAAAGATCCAGTCCCTGACCAGAAAGGAAAGCTATATTCAGACAAATGAAAGTACATTTTGACAGGACTCAAGATCTTGAGCACCCTTATTTTTGTATATGCAAACCACAGATGATCTCATGTTCCTTGAGTTTTTTGTGACCTGTGGTGGTTTTTAGGCTTCTTTTTTCCTCAGTGAAATGATTCAATGGCTGACATTAGACTGATTGTTGGGGTTTTTTTATAGTCAGAGAATGATGCTTGAGCATATTGTATTTCAGAAGGTGAATTCAGATGACCTCAAAAGACTGGATGTCTCCAGAGCAGTCTCTGAAGACCCAGTTTGCAGATTTTTACCATCTTGCACATACTGAATTGTACTATATCAATAACTAGTTCTGCTTCTTCCAATGGGATAATTTACACAATATAGCATCCATCATCTATCTATATATGGTAATATTTATCATCTCTGCTCAGAGATGTACTTACAGGTTTAATCCTTTAAAAAATAATAATTTAAGATTCTGGATATTTTAAAGATAAAAATACAGAAAATTCTTGGTTTCTGGGGTAAGTACTTATGCAAGGTCACTGAAAGTTCAGCTCATATTAGACCAAATTTTTCTGCCATAGCTATGTGAAATATCCCACTGATTTCATAGCAAGGGGACTATTCAGAGAGCAAATGAACTGCCACCTGGTAAAAACATTAGAATTTGCTTCATGTCAAATTAACTGTTGCAGCATGCTCTAATCATGATTTTTATTCTTTGCCCTCTTGAACCAGTAAAGGGAAGTGGTTAATCCCTTTTTTGAAGTGAAAAGCACTTTTGCAGCCAGTTGTGATGAAATGACCTTTTCTGTTCTATGACCTTTCTCAACAAGTGTTCAAGTGATACCATTATTTCCTTCTCTCAATATCCCTCTGTTAGAGTATGTAGAAGCCTTAAACCCCATGAATGTCTTTTTATTTCCTTTTTTTAATTTTTTTATTTTTATATACCCAGAGGAGCATGAAATACACCAATGCTAAATCTATTACTAGGCTGTGCAAAAAAGGCTGTAGTTCCTATAGGTGGAATTGTATAAACAGACTTCTTCTTTCAGGAATCTCAGAAAGAGCTGATATATGGCCTAAATTAGGTATCAGTCATCAAGCTATACTTTGAAGTGCTTTAAATTGCCAATTTATATCTGTTTAGGATAGAGCCCATTGAGTATATTTTTGCTATCATGTTTCTATAGTGTGACATGCTCAAGTACAGTGCCCCAGAGTGTGTTGTGTTGCTGTAGTGTGTGCTGTAGTATCTGATTACATTTTAAAGTACATTTCTACATTGATTAGATGATACCCTCTGGTCCTGGCCAGCTAGCTGTGGAGATTATTGTAGACAATTTTAAGGGAGTTCTGAGAATAGCAATAAACATGATGAAGGTACTGGAAGGACTGATATTCAAAGATATATTAGAAAAACTGGAATCTGGTCACTCCCTCTCTTCCACCACTCATACCTCCTAGCAACTCAGAATAGAAAACTGGTAATTATTTCTATGTAGTTGTTGTAAATCTCAAATAACACTCACTTAAACTGCACAGCAAGTGAGAATAATTGCTCACTGTGCTGCAGTAGACAAGCATAACCTGTGCTATGCTAAGCAGACAGAGCTGATGTTGAAGCACCCTTGGTGCTCTTAGGACATTATGGAGTGCAATGGCTCTGTAGCACCACAGAACAAGACGGCTGTTTTTTTCAGAAAAAACTTTGAAATTTAGGGTAATGAACTGTCCTGAGAACTATTCAGAAGAAATGACCACTACAAGCCATATCTTTTGTCTAGATAGATAGATACTAAGCCCAAAATTAGACCGTAGAAGGACAGCCTGAGGGTAGCCTGAATTTGCTCATATGGTTACCAGTTGATTTCCTTTGTGAGTTAATACAGCTGCAGGCTAGTTAAACAACACTCTTGAGATTTTCTGTTTATTCCTGCAGTTTTGAGGGCAGATGTGTCCTACTCTTGTTCTAGCTCATTGCCTCTCTATACTTGTTCTGTAGCCAGAGCAAACACAGTAATTGACAGTTGTTGCAGTTTCCTGCATATTTATAACAAGGGTGTGTAAACTCAGAGTATTTTCTATTAATTTATAGCAAACACCATTTTAATTATATAGTGATTTTCCTAAAATTATTAAATATCATTCATTTTCTATTCAGACAAAATCAGGGGGGAAAATATCACAAGATTTATTTAACCTGGGTCAGCTCAAAGTGTCATAGTTATTTAGAAGAAAAGGAAAGCTCTCACATCTTCATATAGACTAAGACTTTGAAGAATATGAAAGAGAGAAAGATAATGGAAGTTTGTGTATTAGTTTGAATATGTACATGATCTTTGAGGAGTTGAGAGATGCATTACGTTTCCTAATATGAACCTGACACTTTATGTAACTGTAGAGATTGTCCAAGGCTTTAGGACACTTTGCAATATCCGAGTAAAGCTTCTGTGATCACCCTTTTAACTATAAAACTGGATCCATTAGCTTGGAAAAAAATCAAAATAGAAAATGTACATCAGAAACTACTGTCTTTCTAGTAAGTCATTACAGAGAAGTTTGGAATTACACTGCCCGTTACTCAGTCTTACATCCCAAATTTTCCTGGTGCTGTACAACAAGATACAAAATGAAACTTGAGTCCTCATTAAATTAGTTGAAATGTTGCTGTTGCCTTCTTCCTGATTTCCCAGTTTTTCCATTAAAAGATAAAAAGGAAAATATTAATGTAAGTTTACTAAAGCCTTCTTCAAATACAGAAATAACATGGCATTTTAGCTAAATGCAAGTGGAATATTAATGAACTTCAGAAGAATATGCCCTTAAAAGAGGGCAAATGGCACCTGAGGTGTGTTGGGTAAAAATGTGGCAGTGAGACAATCATGAAGTATTTAACTTTTCATTTTTCCAGGGTACGCTTAGACAAGAAAGCCAAGTAGATTTAACATACTCAGAAGTGACTTTCAACTATTGCAAACTTTTCTTTGGACTCTGGTTTCATTCCAAGAAGGGTTTATTTATCTTACACCTGTTCCTGGCAAGTTAAACTACGCTGAAGTAATGTGCCTGCCTTCCCTGCCTGCCAAGGAGGGCTGCCTTAGGCAATAGACACACTCTTTCCTTCCCTATTCCCAGCCTAAGGAGTTGGTGGGGTGGGTTGTTTGTGGCTTGTTGTTGGTTTTTTTTTTTGGGGGGGAAGTGTATTGTGAAGAGGTGAAGAAGAGAAAGCAAGGTGTGAAAAAACCTAACAGCAGCCTGAGGAGGCTCTATCGTCCCTCCAAAAGTTTTTTAAGCAGGTGCCAGTTTGTTTTCTGCTCCCTTGTTTCCTCAGCCTCTCCCTCCTTTGCCTCTCCCCATCAATCCCCTCCATCTAGGAGGGTGGACACAAGTAGGTTAACTCTCTTGGACTAATACTTTAAAAAAAGGGAAAGAGCTATGCTGTTGTTGGCTTTTATGTCTTTTGTGGCCAGAGGAGAGCAGAGACCTCCAGTGGGCAGAGGGTTCCCAGCAGCACAGGACAGTGTGGTGCTGGAAAAAGTGAATTAATTTGAAATTTTTTTTGCAGTGGGGAACCTCCAGGGAACTCCGTTCTAGAAGGAAAACTGTCAGAGCTCCTCAAATGGGCAGTAATACAGGCAGGGGCAAATCATTGGCCTTTGTAAAAAACTGTCCTATTGAGAGTGATTGAGGGTAACCCAAACCCCTAGTAAGCACTTTAATGATTTCCAAATCAAATGCTTAATTCATAATATTTGGGTGACCTTACTTTTTTTTTTTTTTTTTTTTTTTTTTAAGTTCTAAGAATGGTTTGCAGGAGTGCACAGTGCTTTTCTAACAATATCTAATTTGCTGCTAGTCAGTCACCACTAATTAAAAGTGGCTATTACATTGCTGATCTGCTCAGAGAAGCATGGGACAAGCCAAACTAACCTGGCCATCATGTTAGCTACCAGGGACACTCTTTTTTCTATCCAGCCCATATTGCTCAAGGATTTCCAGCATGTTCTACGTGAGCTTCACATCCAGATAAACACATTTAAATATAGATGTTTGCTTGTAGGTGGGTACATGTGCACTATGTGTCTACACTTCCAGCGTAGTTGACATCTAGGGCTTAGTTCAGTGGAGTACATAGAGGTGTCTTCTGTCACTTGATAATTCCCTGCTCTCCAGCAACTTCTCCTGGAGGGCACAGCCTTCCCAGGTCTAGGAGCATAGCTGCCAGAGCTAGGGGATGTCTCAGATACCTTAAGACGTCTCAAATGGCACTGGACAAACAAATTTGGGCAGCTAAATCGAGCCTTTCTTGTAGCAAGCCTAGAGCACGAGCCAGCTGAGCAGATAACAGAAGCTTTCCTGAGGATTAGCTGCACCTCTCTCAGTTGTCATAATTTTCTTGTGCTGCACAGGGACTTTAGACACATGTACACACTTAAATTTAAATGTCTTCACATGGAGCTGAATCCCATCCCATCTATTTTTCTGATCTCCACTAGAATTTGTGATATCTTTTGCTTTTCCTGGTCAATTGTCCTATTTCTGAACTTTTACCTAGAACTCCTTCATCTGGTGGTTCTCTTGAGACTTTTACTGTGCAGTGACATCCCAGGATGATTTATACATTTCTGTCTCTTCTTGATCTCCAATTTTATGGAATTTACATATGGAAGCAAATCCAGTTGTGGTTTTTTTTGGTAGCAGACTATATAGTAGCCAAAGATGATCAATGTGTGTAGTAGCCAAAGGCATATTTAAATGTTAGAGCACAAGGCAGGCAGAAGGCACTCTAGCCTAGCACACTGTGTCCAACTGTGACACTAGCCAACAGTGAATGGTCAGGGAAGATGACACAAGCAGGGCAAATATGCAGTAATATTTCTCCATAAGAGTCTCTCAGCTTCCAACAGCCTTCTACTTTGAGACGTCCTGAGCCAGAAGTGGGGTCTTGGTATGAATTAGCCCAGGATTCATCTTCTCTCCTAAGATCATCCTGCTGGCTTTGAACCCATGCAAACTTCTAGCATCTTGTGACAAGGATTTCCACAATTTAACAGGGCACTCCTGAAACCACAGGTTGTCTGTACCCTTAGTATTGTAATAAGAGGACAAAGCCATCCATATGTCAGTTCAGAGGAATCCTGGATGTTTGCAGGCAATGGTATTTGGACCTTAATTTAGTTGGTGGCTGAGCAGAATGAACCAGGGCTATTTTCTACTGAGCTAAGGAGAGAGTCTCCTCCTTGTAGGTACAGCCAGTCTCTCTTGGTGCTCACCTCTGGGGGCCCTTTTCACTTACTGAGTCATTCTTGACTTGTAGGAGCTACACTTGGGACCCAACACAGGAGAAGCAAAATTCATGTCAACAAGAACTTGCTTTCAGTTCTTTGCTGGCAAACATGGGTTTGGATTGTCCTTACACAGAAACATACAAACACCACAAAATCCTTAAACTTAAACCAGGTATTTCTTACAAAGTCTATTTAAGCCTTTAAAGAAGTTGAGAATATCAATTATGAGGTGATAAAGTAACACAGACCTTTTTCTGTGCTTTTCCACACTGTTCACACTGGTACATCTGCCTCAATCATTCTAAAATACCATTATTCCTTCTCATAGCATCCTTGTGCTATCCTTGTGCTGCTTCTCCTTATCTACCTTTAAATTCTGTTCTGGCTCTAAGGGCATTTGGCTAATGAGTTCATGCAGAACAAATTCACTCTCACAGTTTGAATCTGTGACCTGAAGACATAAATCCTAATACTTGCTGGGCCTCAACAAACTTTCCAGGCTGCCAGCTAAAAGAATGTTTCTGACTACCCAGAACTGTACTTCTTCCTTTCCAGGAAATGGTACCTCAGGGAAATTGTGTCCAGAATATGAATGCTTCAACCACACAGTCTTTGTACTCATAGGAAATTAATACTTGTGTGTGTAAGTCCTGTTCCACTGGGCTATCACCACTGGGGCTGCTCTGTTTTTTTCTTATCTTTGTTTTCTTTTTTGCCTTTTCATAGGAAAGTTCTTATGGGAAAAGTTATAAAGGGAATAAATTCAAATCCATCTACTGATTTGTACAGTTTGCAGCTTCAAAGCTCCTACATGAGGTTCCTTCAACACTGCTCCTCTAATCCATATATTTTCAAAATTAATACCCTCAGTTTTCACCTCGTAGGCTCCTGAGGTAGTTTTTGACACCAGCCCTGACCTCACACCCCTACCTCAAACAGGAATCTCTGCCACAGGTTTCTCTCTTTTGTCCCCTCTTTCAGCTCATGTACATGTATGTGTTATTTATTGGTACCTGGACATTAATGTTTTCTGTAATGTATTTCTTTCAGACATCATTGTTCTCATCGCTTCAATAGCAGTTGTTTCTGCAAAAACTCAGGGTAACATTTTTGCAACATCAGCACTGAGAAGTCTTCGTTTCCTACAGATCCTTCGTATGGTGCGCATGGACCGAAGAGGAGGCACTTGGAAATTATTAGGTTCAGTAGTTTATGCACATAGCAAGGTACTCAACCCTAGATGCTGATTTTGTCTGTTTGATGTTTTCACTTGAGGTGATTCAACAAGAGGCCAGGGAAACAAACATTTCTCTGTTTTGAGCAGAATGCCTAAATTTTTCTGAAGGAACATCAGTTGTAACTGGCATTAGCACAGATACATCAGGCCATGTTAAATGCTAACAGTTTTTAGAATATGTTGAAAATGTTGTCCTTGATATTCAGTTGTAATTTGATATATATTGGTGAAGTTGCTGAAGCATCAAACCATTGGAGTAGACTCAGTCCACTTTCAGAGAAAATTTGCATCCATAGGAAAGCATTGGACTTTCAACTGCTCAAATGCCAAAAAAAAAGGATATAGAACTTTGCATTATGTCTTCCTTGAAATGCCATTTTGTTCAATTTTGCAAATAGATGTTGTTCTCTCATTTATTTTTTCTAGGAATTAATCACAGCCTGGTACATAGGATTTTTAGTACTCATCTTTTCATCTTTCCTGGTTTATCTGGTGGAAAAAGATGCAAATAACCAATTCTCCACATATGCAGATGCTCTCTGGTGGGGCACAGTAAGTACACAAAATAAGATGCAACTTTTAACCAGTCTGCTAGAGAGCTTTGAATTTCACCCATCATGGATTTTAACTTAGTGTGCTGTTCACTGACTTGTTTTAACTGACAGAAAACTGGCCTGAGAAGCTCCCTCCTCCAGCTCTTCATTTGCACATCCATAGTTGCTTTCACCCCCTCCTGCAGAACAGCTGTTCATGTGTTTCTGCTCCAAGCCAGATCACTAAACTTTCAAGAGAAGAAAGCATTTTATTTTTTAACCCAGATCCTTCCAGTAATACAGTATATAATATAGTCCCACAGAGAACTGCTTTGATCCAAATCAGAGGGCTGTAAGTTGCAGTGCTGGAAGAGGAACAAGTGTGAGGAGACAGAGGGAAAGAATCAGTATCCTTAGAATAATGGTTTTTTTCCTTGCTCTGTCCCTTGAGCACACAAACCAAGATTAAATATTCCCATTCTGATTCAGCAGTGTTATTTTACAGGTGTAAAAGCCTGATTTTGTTGAGCTCATGCTTCACTATTAAATCAATTGGTTTTACTTTATTGAAAACTGTGGTATCTAAGTACATGGCTGGCTGCTTTTCTGAAAGAAGGATTATATGACTGCTTATATGTTTAAATAAACTAGGCTTTAAACAAACAATGAAAAACTACGTACGAAGTTTTTTTAAAAAAATTATGGCCTAATGTGTATGTTTTTTTTGCTTAAAAATGCCCTACAGTGAGTTATACTTCTGCACTGTGTGGGAGTTACTTAGGCAGCTTAAGAAATTTCCCCCAACAAAGCCTGTGGCAGAGCTATTGCCAAGCAGTGTAAAACTGCTTTTCCTTCTGATGCAATAGAACGAACTTGAGCTCTGACAGTGTCTGAGTAGTGAAATGATGCCTCTGAGATCATTAATGCTGATATAACCCAGAGTGCTCATTAGTTTTCCTGGAACAAGTGCGAGACCTGAACCATTCTCTGCCACTTTTTCTCATCAGAGGGGGGCAGAAGTGAAGTTTTCTCACCTCAGACCTTCTGCTGACAAGACTTCATCTGGACTCAGTAGTGTCTGAAGGCGCAGAGCATGCATAGATAGACTGGACAAAAGCCCTTTCCAAAATGCTTTAAATCCATGAGAAATATTTTAATAAGTTTTGCCATTTTTTATTAAAAGGTCATTTCCCATTAGTAGGACTAGTTGGTGTATTTGAAACTTGTTCCTCTAAGGGTTAATAATTTGTTACACATCTTCCCAAGAAACTGTATTTCTGTGTTACTAGCGCACAAAATTGGGAGTTTGGAGAAGCCAGACCTAGTAGGTCTTACTTGTGCATTTACAAATAAAAAGAAATATTTTTCCAGAAACTTGTTGCTACAGAGCATCAAGACAGATCTTTGATAAAATACACAGTTTTATCCTGTAATCCAAACATAAACAATTCATATTGGCTCAAGTCAGGAGAGAGATTTTGCCCTCAGTCTCATCACTGTAATTTATTTTGTTTCCTTCTTCTTCAAAAGCTGAGGTCTAGGTTTGTCTTAAAGCTTTCTAACCTGCCTGCACTGACATGGTTGTGGACTATCTGGCTTGGGATGCCAGTGCCCTCGCTGAGGAGTATCCTGGCTCTGGCAGTCTGCAAACACCATTGCCCCGTTAGGGGTGGTACTGGGGATGGGATCCTGTGAGAGATTCTCTCTCTCCTGTGGTGGTGCCTGGGTCTGGAAATGCATGTTTTTAACTGTTTGACTCTCCAGGAGATGCCTTCTACCTCTCTGTAAAGCCATGTGTGACTTAGCATTGCATAGACAGGGAGACAGGAGCACGAGGAATGGAAAAGTCCCAGCAAACTCAGACCTCAATTGTGACATCTTACTGAGGCTCATGTTTGATCCAGATCCTTCTCCCTGAGCAGCTCAAGCAGTAGGAACAAGTTCTTTATTTTAGAATTTGCTTCTCTGCTACCTGCTGACTGCTATTTATTAAGGAAAAACCCTGCTAAGAAATAATCATTGTATAAAGCAGTGCTTTAAATATTTTGTACGTTATGAAGTGAAAGTGTATGACTCATAGGTCAGATAAGTAGTGCAACTGAGAAAATAGGAATCGTTTCTTGACATCAGCAGGAAAAACAGCAAACTGTAATCTAAAATCTGAAAACAATCTATCTTGTATATTTCTATTTTTTTCTTCTTTCTCCAGTGTGTGATGTGAATACATTTAAGTTTTTAACGTGCTTAAGTGCACAAAGTTGCAAAAAAAATCAGTGTTTCCCCTTACCTGTTCTCTTTGCCTCTTAATAATAGTATTTTTTGTGTAATATGTAAAACAGTACGTGGGAAATGCATAATGTGCTTCTTAGTCATGGTTGTTTTTACTGCCAGAATAACCCACATGCAGATTTGAAAAGGTCACGTTGTGTTGCATTCTAGGGGAAATCAATTATTAGTCTAATTGATTTGTTTATTTGCAAAAGTAGTTCTAACTTAAACCACAGAGTATCTACCAAATCCCAGACTGAATTCTGTCACTGCATTCAAGACAGTCAGAACTAATCACATTAAATTTCAAGCTTTTAGAGGCACTTATGCTCCCCCTTACAGGATCAGACCCAGCATGCAGCAGTTAACCATTCATTAATTCAGATTATTTGAGGACCATACCCTGCCATGGTAATTTCAATTCCTCCATTTCTGGAGTCCATATTTTTACACTGAAATTAAAGGCAGGATATTATATCCTAATGTACACATTCATGCTCCACTGTATTTTCAGTCGCATGTTGTGCTGTGCATCCTTCAGTTTACACATCATGTTAATGTTACTCTTTTGAATATTCATGTGGTTGGGGTCCCCACAGTGCTGCCTAACACAGCATCACACAGCAGTGTTATATGAAGAGTTCAAGTTCAAAATTAGCTCTGATAGAGAAGGTATATTCACTTAACCAAATAAAAGAACCAAACCATCCAGGAACAAAAGGTCAATTAAAAAACTTAAGTATTTCAAAACCAAACTATACAGGGTTTTCTGAAAACTGCTAGTGTTAGCTAGAACTGTGTGTGCTTATAGTGGTATTTAGTTTGTACGTTAATAAGTTTTACCTGCAAATATAATGCAATTAAGATTTCCATTTCTCTTACACAGTTGACAGAGTTTCTCTAAATAGCTCATTATTTTCTAATACTATCCAGTGGTTGCATTGGTTACAGAATGGCTCCAGCACTCTACTGTGACCTGTAGGTGGACAAAACATATTACAATGAATAATACTGTCACAATTACTAGCTCAAATGAGTTAGTACTGATGACATTTTTCCCATTTAATGTAATGATAGCATGAGCAAACTACTTTTTTTTTTTTTTTTTTCAGTTAATTGAACCCAGGTAAAGATTCAAAAAGTAAGTACTGCTAGCGGAACATAAAATTACATCAGAAAGAAATATTAGGGTAGAGGAGGGCCTCCTGGGTCCTATTTCATCTAACTGAAGGCACCTAGGTTATATAATCAGCTTCATTATTATATTACCTCACTTATCATTAGCATATTTATTAGCTCCAGTAATGAGTTATAGCAGGAGTTCTATCATTGTTGTGAGTTTTGAGTCTAGCCAGGTGACACTGCCTGCCTTGGCTGGTCTGTCAAGACACTTCTTTTATAGAAGCAACCAAAATGGAGTGTTTGTATCTGGTACAAAAGACAGGACACAGCTAGCTCATTTAGCCTTGTAGAAGTGTGATTCAGTTGTTTGAACACAGGCACAAAACACCATGGAAGATCTGTTGGAGAGTCTGCTGCCTCTCCTGTGGGTGGTCCTTGTTCAGATGCCCTAGAGCACCTCAGGTGGCACTAGATACTTGTTTTCAGGCAAGTCTAAGTCCTACATTCTAGGATAGGATGAGTGACCTGCTGGAGGAGTCTCTCTTTTCGTGCTCTCTTTTTCTGCTGAACACACAAATGTTTTATTTCTCAAGCTGGGTGAAATGAATCCTATACAAATAAACTCCAAACAGTTTGGTTCGTCGTCCTGGCTTAGGCTGACTCCTCTCAAATAAGCAACCTGTCCCTAATTACCTTCACGGGTTTGCTACAATTTTTTACAGTTAATTAGTTTCACTTTCTCCAAAATCTATTTTAAAAAAATCTACCTAATAGAAGCTGCTTTTAAATCCCAAAACGCAATTCTGTCTTCACATACACAGGACACTTCAGAAGTCACTGTGAAGGAGCCAGCAGCTTTACTAACTTTGGGCTAATGGGAAAACACCTCCTTGAAGTCAGCCCAGAGAAATCCCAGCACCAGCCACCTCAAGGCTGCCTGTGCCCCAGTCCTAGGAGAGCTCCCCAGGCTGCAACATGGCAGGAGATGCCCTCCTTATGCCTCTGGGTGATCAGGCACCCCACAGAGATGGCCAGAAAATGAGAAACCATTTTCAGATTGATGTGAGTGAAGCTCACATTAACACTGACTTTGTGATTTTTTGACTGAAACTGAAGTGTGATTTGAGTTCTGCCACATGGAGAAGAAATTTAAAAGAAAAAGGCAGCAGCTGAGATTTCACCAAAAATGCGCATCCAGCCTCCAGAGTTCAGCTCTGAGGACAAGGGGTGTCCTTCACAGCAATATCAGCAAGATGGATCATTTAGACAACAAGCACAAGCCTTATCTGTACAGCCCATTAACTAGCTATAGACACACACACATGCAGAGAAACACATGGGAACTTTATGTTGGCTGAGGAAGTATTACACAATGAATTCAGGGAGAGAAAGGGTTTCATAGGAAGTTGCAGAAACAGTCCTTAAAAAGCATTTTGAAATTCATGTCAGAACATCTTGTATTACAGACAGATTTTCTGTTACCTAGTTACTCCTGGACTTGTATGGTATTGCTGATGCAGTCACCCAGGTGCTGTTGTCCTTACATGGTTGTAATCCCTGAAAGGTCCCAAATAATTTCTTCCGGTCACCTTTGAACTTTGATGACTTTGCGCTTAACTACACTAGATCCAGCCATCCCTCACAGTTCTCTCTGTAACTCCTGTCTGCTTTTTAGAATTTTATTAGTGACGTCTGGAAATTTCTCTTGTTGTCATGCTCTCACATCCAGTAGTTTTCCACACCCTGTTCAGTTAATTTAACCTCAGGGTTAGTCCAGTCTGGGCCTGGCCAGTGGTTTAGTCATTCACTTGGAGCAGTAACAAAGATGCAAAGGATTACTCCTGAGCTTGACTCTGAAGTTGTCTGGAAAAATATTTTCTTAGTTGTGTGATGAGAGGAATATAAAATGAAGATCAAACCCATTTGTTCAGTGTTGAGTAAGACAATACAGCACAGTGCTGACACCTATATGCCCATGTAAAGACTGTCCTGAGATAAAAGACCTCTAAGTGAGCAAGAAGCCACAGATACTCCTAACCATAAACTGATACCATTAAGTCCTCAGAACCTAAAAGAATGATGGGAAAGGCTTTAATATGGCCTTGTTATTTTCTTTGGAGAAATTCCAGAGATACAGTCTGTGTGACTGCTCCTGGTTTTGGTTTGATCCCAGATGTCAGATCCCAAGGGTTCAAGTTTATCTTTGGCTTCTTCGGAAGACAGTTTGGTGGCAATATCATTAATATGCAGATGACACTTAGTTCTGTTTCCTTCTTGTCAGCCCAGGCAGGAGATACCTCTATAGTTTCCAGTGTCTGGCAGAGATAGGGAGCTGGACAAAAGCCAAGAAGCTGGACTCATTCCAGAGCTTCAAACTGCTTTGCAATGACTAGCCTGGAAATGAATTTTGAGGAATTTTTCTTCAGGGATTCATTTGTTCAGTGCTTTGTTGCTGTCGGGGTCTTAAAAGCCTCAAACTGTTCTGCATTTGCTCTCAAATGAGAAGATCTAGGAATACCTTATTCAGCAAACAAAGGAAAACCAAATCAAACCCCTCTGGCAGGCCAAGAGTGAGGTTGCATCAGTTCACCTGTGCCAGAAAAAAGGGAACTGCATTCCCATCTCCTTCCTTATCACTCAATCTCAGCCACACGCTGCCTTGTGCAGGATCTGGAGCTTGTCAGGCTCCTCCACTAGCTCACACAACTCTCTGAAACAGCAGAAACAAACCACGCAGAAATGTGGATAATTCTCTTTGCCTTCCTGGGTTGCATTGACTCGCCAAGGGGTCCAGCAAAAGCCAGGGGATGGGGCAGGGAAGTGAAGAGGAGCAAGGAAGGAGAGAGAGGCCTGATGAGTACACAAGATGGTGTGTCTGTGACCAGGCTAGCATTACGAAACTTGACACTTCACAACCACTTGAAATTTCAACTGCAGCCTTAAGTCAGCTCACTCTCTTTTAGTCACTACAGCTTTCTCAGGCTAAATTACACCCGCAGCTTGTTCCAAACAATGGGAGCAATTAAAAGCACTATTTACTATCTGCAGAGCCCTAAATAGTTGAAATCTAATTACTTCCAAAAGACTTTCCTTCTTTTGTCCTGTGGTGACCCCAGCATTAAATAGAATTTCTTTGGCCGTCTTGCCTAGGAATGAACTTTGAGGAAGCTGGAAGCAAAATAATGTCTCTAGAAGGCATTTTCCTGAATAATTTGTTCCTGCCAGAATATGTGCTAAGTCTGAACTTGCCCACATTTGGTACACGATGTAAAATAATCCTCTGTGCATGTGTTCTCCACTAATAACAGTCCCAGAGTCCTTGGCATTCAGCCCACTGTTGTCCATCTTTGTCCTTCAACTTCGTGTGCCATTGCCCGGGCACACACCCCACAGCCTCCCCCCCAGCCTTCGGAAATGCTCTGCCCACACCTCCTCCAGCTGCCTGCACAGCCAGTGGGGTGGGTGCAGACTCCCCAAGAGGGAATCACAGAGATGTGACTTTCTCCTGTCAATCCAATCCCCAGGTTTGGGACTGGCACACTTCCCAGGTCAGGAGTAGCCTGGAGAACATTTCCTGGGTCAGGGAAGACCCTCAGCCAAACACAGACATGAAGCCATAATCTTTTGCCTCGGAGATAAGCTCAGTTAGCCACAACCAGGCACCATTTATCCCAGCAGCATTTGCATACCTGCTGTGTTTCCATGTGGCCTGCAGTCAATGAGCTGCATGTAGAGAGCCCTCCCATCTGGACCAAACTCTGCCCTCATCTGCAGCGGTGCTGCACGGCAGGGGTGCTGGCCTCCATGGCACAGCTTCTGAAACACCTGTGTGCTGAGCCTCTGATTCCACTCTGCACATGAAGGGATTGCAGATGCTTTCCTCTTTCTCTTCGATCTCTCCCCGCATAGGTCTGAGCTAACATTGTGCAACAGCCTGTGGTACTTGTGCATTTGCTGCTGTGTTGCAATCTGTGGAACTTCATGTCAGGAGTGACACGGGTATATCTGAGCCTCTCACAAGGAAGGGGAAAGGACCTGGAACTTTTTTAAGTTCCTTCCAGCATTTGATTAGTGTTTTTTGTGTTTCAGAAGATAATTCACTTCAAATTGTTCTGATAGGCTTACAGAAACTGCAGCTGCTTCTTGCTGTTCCTTTGGCTTGATATCAGCTGTGAATTTCTTCTTCCTCTACTGTACTTTTTCAATACAAACTTGGTGTAATTTATATCTGTGTAGTTGTGCAAATACATGCAGTTATATTTCCAAGCAGAAAATAGGTGAAACATCTTTACATCCATGGAAAATAACACTTTTTTTTCTGCCCAGCTCACATAATTTCCCATCCTTTGCCTCCACTTTGAGATCCCAGACATTGTTTTATTTTTTAAAAAACTTATCTCTTATTAATCCATTTTTTCTCACATATATTATTTATCTCAGCTTTATTCAGTCATAAACAGTATTAAGTTTTTACAGAAAAAGTATTTTTTATTTAGTTAGGTTTAGAAACAACTATATGTATTTCGTGTGTCTTGGTTTATTTAGTGAAAAAGCTGCTTCATGCAATGTAAATAATCTGCGACTAATCTCTCAGTGACTTCTGGTAAACCACAATGTTAATTAATTTCTCTTTAGATCACATTGACAACCATTGGCTACGGAGACAAAACTCCTCTTACATGGCTTGGAAGGTTGCTTTCTGCAGGATTTGCTCTACTTGGCATTTCTTTCTTTGCACTGCCTGCTGTGAGTATGCCTATACAATTTGTGAAAAGGTAATAGGAACTTCTCTAGCTCCTACTGCTGTTATGACAAAAAAAACTGAAGGAAGCTTTCTACATGAAGAACAACTGTTTAAGGCTTTTACTCTATGATAACACTAGTGAACTGCTATCCAAAATCTAGATGAGAGGCTTGGTGTCATTGCTTGAATTTTGGGGAGTTTCTTTGACATGGACAAAACTGGGAGGTAATCCTATATTATTATATAGGAACAGGTTGCCCAGGGAAGTTTTAGAAGCCCCATCTGTGGAAGTATTCAAGGCCAGGTTGGATGGGGCTCTGAGCAACCTGATCTAGTGGGAGGTGTCCCTGCCCATGCAGGGGGGTTGGAACTAGATGATCTTGAAGGTTCCTTCCAACTCAAGCCATTCCATTATTCTATTATTAGGTAGTGTACTATTGTATAAGGTTGAAATTATTTTCTTTTGCTATAAATTGTGTTTGACATGTTACTGCTTTTCTTTCAGATGTTTGAAAAAAAATAAATCAACTGCTATGTTTTTCTGAATTAGACTCTATTGACAAAAATATATATATTTGTAATAGATTGTCTTATAAGGCTACCAACAGGGAATAGTAGAAGGCATTAAATCAACCAAAGGTTAATCTTGTTGAATGTAAAAATACAGGCATCATTTCCTTTGAATGATTGTAAATAAATGTGACAATTTATTTATGTTGCTTTTATCAATGTTCAAGAGACTTTAATGGAAATAGGAATCATCTAATGACTAAAATATAGTCTAGCTTCAGAAATACCTTTTCATTTTTGTGAGTAAATTCCCTTTCTTTTTAAAATGAGCATTGAATTAGTGTGGAATCAGAAGTGACATTTGTATTTTGTTGTATTGCATCCAGTGCAGCATATGCAGAAAATTAATATTGTAATACTCAGATTAATTACCTATGGATAGCTATAAAACATGTATGTTATAATAATGCATTTGTTTTCAACCATATAGTCAAACCAAGATTAAAAGTCAGCATTTGCCAACAGCATCGAAACTTCTTACATACTGTATTTATTTCTTACTCTAAGTGCAATGTATTTCAGTATCTTTGGCATATTATAATGCAATATAATAATAGTTATTATTATAATACATTATCTATTTCTGAATCCTTGACATTCATTGCAACTACTGCAATTAATTCCCTTTGTTACCTAGTCACCACTAACAAGAAAATTAGTCTTAGCAGAACTACAATGATAATGTAAAAGATAAATAACCTTACATACTAGAGATGTCAGAAATTTTGTTGCTCATGTCATATCTATGTACAGGTACTCATTTTCCTCATGAACTGTTTTGTGTTGAATCTGTCTGTAAAAAAAGAGATATATGTGGAACTTGCACATTTCTCATAGCATTTCATCCTAAGAATCAAGTGGCAATATTCTTCCTTATAATGCAGACATGTCCAGCAGGAATATTACACTCCTTGCAAGCCAAGGAGGGAAACCTTCGCAATCTTTGGGTCTGTTCATCAGGAGTGAATTTTAGTGTATTTATTCAAAGGTAGAATGTGGAGAGTTTTCATCAGCAGCTTTTTCTTCATAGCCTATAGGATGAACAATTATTTAGATTATTTAGATGGGAAAGACTGAGGAAAAGTGGTCTTAATCTGCTAAGCATTTTCTAGCTTTTCCAAAATGAAAAGTTATAAGCACTGCAGATAGAGACTTTGAGGTCCATATATATTTGGCATATCTGACAGCTGGGTATTTCATAATTCCTGGCTTAAGTTCCTCTGATTGGTGCTGCTTAATTTGAGATATTTATTTTATATTTATGTTTACATTTATGTTTACATTTATTTATATTTCTATTTTTTAATATAGATATCTCCATGGTCTTTAAAGCTGCAGGAACAAAGTGTAGGTCAAACCCAAGCAAGACTTGTAATGAATGGTCATTTGTAGCACCACAGATGTTACGTCTTAAGCAGGGAGTCTCCTTCCTCACCATGAAAGAGGCACTGTTGTTAAGCCTTATATTGTCATACGCCGTCATAAATGTGTTACGACAATCATATGATGCAACATCTTCACAAAATCTTTGTAGCTGATTATATGTATTTGTTGAAAAAACTACCTATCAAGTGATAAATGGCAAATTGTATTGCAGGGCATCCTTGGCTCGGGATTCGCATTAAAAGTGCAGGAACAGCATCGTCAGAAACACTTTGAGAAAAGAAGGAATCCAGCTGCCAGTCTAATTCAGGTAAATATGAAATCAGTGAAAAGATATAGTAGGTGATTTAAAGTTTGGGGGTTTTTTTCTGTGTGGGAAGTTTTGTGGAAATAATGTTTAACAGATTGGTTATATAGCATATGGTGTATATAGCATTTCTATGCATAGCTTTTAATTTCTTCTATCCATGCCGAAGAAAACCAAGCCAAGGATGTCAACTGTATGCTTGCATTTAGCAAATTACTTGGAAAAACAGGATCGATTCCTAGACAACCCAACTGACAGCACAACACTCTTGCCTAAGCTACTTTTGATCTACTACGGGTTTAGGGTGCTCCAATGATTGATATACTTGGTGAAAATGAAAAATGTCCTGCCCAGAGAATTGCTTTTACTATTAGTTAATTCAAAAGCTGGAAATGGAGCACCAAAATGTCTGAAATTGTCTCAACTGGTTTCAGTTTTCCAATATTGACATGATGGTGCAGAACAACAATTGAGAAAAATTCTTTCTAAGCAGAAGTGGCATGATATTTGTTAAAGAGCTGGTTTGCATGTTTTTTTTTCCTTAACTTACAGTCCTAGTTAAAAATGAGAATATCCTCTGAAGAGTTATTTTGTACCAAGCTTGACTCTACTTGATGCACCAAAACAAACCAAAAAAAAGAGATGGGAAATAATCTTGTAGCATCCTAGTTTATTTTCTTGGGATCTCAAGTGTTTTATGTGTGCCATTTGTGCACTTTTTAAAATTATTATTATGTATTTTTATTTATTTTGAAATAATGAATCCAAATAAAGAAACTGAGCATGAATATTCTAGAGCTCCTGTATAAGTTCAGGATAGGTGCCAGCCTGTCTTTGAAGTCTTTTGAAAGTTTATAAATGTTTCCCATTACTACTGTTCAACAATTACTAAATACTAAATATTTGAGATTTAATATTTATTAGAATGATTAACAAATATAAATCCACACCTTTTCTATCTATTGTACTGTAGAATGACTGTCTGCAATATTTTCTAACACATATATTCTAATTTACTTCTTTCAAATTAGGTTGCCAGAGGAAATGCACAATAGATTTAGGTTTTGGGTGTAGCTCTTCTTATTATTGTATGACAGTTCAGCCAAACTATTAGCAAGACAGCATGGTAAACATGAAGAGTAGTTAGCTGACTGGTTTTGGAAATTGAGTCTTAATGGACAAAATAATTGTGAAAGGAACCCATTTGTGGTGGAATCCCGTAACAAAGGCTCTTCAGCATTTACATGTTCATTTTCTCGTTCAGATCATTTTTAGTGATCTGGAATTAGTGTAAAATTGCCGATAGAGATATTTGCCAATGGCACAAGGTCTGGCAGAATAGGAAAAATGAGGGCAGGTACATGGGAACAAACCCCAGGATGATCTGATCTAGAAACAATGAATTCAGGCTATTAAAAGAGCCCTGTTAAGTACAAGGGATGAGAAATGCAGAGGAGAAAGAATGGGAAAGAAGAGCTTCCTTCAAGTTCTCAGTACGTTACTCCAGCAGGTTATTACAGATCTTAGGTACAGAGCTAGAAATGTCACAAGCAGGAGAAAGCTGATATTGCCACAATGTAATGTGATACTAGTACTAGCATGCTTACATATCGACTCAGCATCTAGTTTGTAAATGAGACTGGAAAACTGGAGAAAGCAAAAAAAACATTGGAAAAAAATTAGTGGAGAAAATTTCATGTTCATAAATCCAGGGTGTCTCTGTAAATCTCTACCATAACAGTGCCCAGGCTTTTTAAATTTTTTTGTTGTAGATATCAAAAATAAACTACCACGGAATTCAATGTGCTCTAGCTTATCAGGATAAAGTCTGTTTTCTAATCAGTCTGTGCTAACTCCTCTGCTGCCATAGCTGTACTGTCTGCCAGAGCCTTCACCTGACTTAAAGAGAATGAAGGTATTGCTATAGAGAACTGAAATGTTTCATATGGACATACTTTGCTCAATTACTTTAGCTTATAAGAAATAGCCAGTGCATATACTATTTGAACATAAAAGTCCAGAGAGGAAGTACTGCAACCCACAGGGCTATTTAATGTAGCAGACAGAAACATAACAAATACTTCTGGCTTTAATCCAAGACAAAATTAAAAACAATGCAGAGATTTTTTACAACAAGAACAATCAACCAGTGGAACAATTTACAAAGTGACAGGTTTCCACCTGTAGGTGAAGACTAGATGTGTGTCTGGGAGACATGGACTAGGATAACACAGGGTACTAGGCTCCCTGCAAGAATACTAGGATGACTTTTATTAGTTGACAATATACAGGAAGCGCAGATACTCAGCGAGTACAAATTAATATAGTTATGCTGACTTCAGGGAACCTGCTCCAGTTTGTAGAAATGAAGATGGCTTATTATATACATGCAGTTATAAATCTAAACTGTAAATACATTTTCAATGCTACACTTTGGTCACTCACCTATGAAATAATTTATTTCAAGTTTTAAAATACTTACCAGTGTTTCAAACCACAGAGAGTATTTGTCTTTTCTTCTAAAGGCTTCTTGTCTGGTTTTCCTTATCAATTACAAAATGTATTACGACACTTTCTTTACCTGAGTCTGCAAGTTTGTGTGGGTATCCCTTATGGACTTGTGTACAAATAAATCACTGCAATGCTTTTTTGAGCACCTTTATATGCTGAATAATTTCTGCTGCTTCCATGAAACTGGGACCTCTTACTTTGCTGTTCAAAGTGTAGTGATTCACAAATGTTTTGGTAGGTTTTTACTGGTATTTCCTTAATCGACTGAATAGAGCACATCTGAATCTGAGCAAAACCTCCTCTCTCCATAACCAGTGTGGTGGCATTGTCACTTCATGTTCTTGGTTCCTTTGTGCTTTTCTATTGTTTCCTCATACCAGGCTTCTTGGCGGTTTTATTCTACCGACGCCAGCCGAACAAACCTGACAGCCACCTGGCGATATTATGAAAGTATTCTTCCTCCCCTCAGGCATGTATCTGTGCTATGAATGATAAAAGAAATCCATGACTGGTATTGGTTACTAATCTGCTTTTCAATTTTTTGTTTCATCCCCTGCTCCCTCTTGCCTTGTTTTTTCTTTTTTACCATATATCCTGCACGTAGTGTGTATGGCGTAGTTATGCGGCTGATGAGAAATCGGTTTCCATTGCTACCTGGAAGCCTCATTTGAAGGCCTTGCATACCTGCAGCCCTACAAAGTAGGTACAAACATGGCAGCTGGTGCTGTTCTTGATGTCTGTTCAAGCTTATAGAGAATTACTGTCTGTTTCATCTTGTTTTGTCTTCTTAAGTCCTCTCATTAAAAATCTCAACTAACAAATCAGATCAATACTATCTAGGAGCCTAGGATGGTGGGACAAATACAAATCTTTGCCATTTATCTATGAAATATCACTGATCCCACGCACCAGAAATATTTTCCCAAAAAACAACTCAGATATTAAGGTTAATGTTTCACCCAGTTCAGAATCTCTAAGGAGGAAAATGTTAAGTTCAATGCAGAGTTTGTTCCTTGTTTTAGTACTGTTGTTATCCTGGTGCCTCTGTATGAGGCTATAGCTACAGATCTACCTTTCCAATGAAAGAGAGCCTTGTGGTATTCTGCAGGTGAATGCACTGGGGAATTTCCTCCTTTTCATCATAATTTCTGATATATTCAGTATTTCCTTAGGGCAAATTATATCCTTATTCGGTGGAAGATGACTAAAAAGGCCTGATGTCACACTTTGGCAGACAGGAAATATTTTATGTCCTAGTTTGGGTGAGAATTCACAGAGCACTGGCAGCCCAAGATTTACCAGAAGGCAGTAAGTTGACTGATTCAATATGGGCTGCAAATCAGGAAGCAAAAGATACTCGATAAAAATCAAAAGGAAAGCACTAAGAACCTTATGAGAAAGCTCTGATAAGCATCCTAACTGTTGTTATTGCAGACAGTGCAAGAGAATTAGTGGTTTCTCTCAAAGCTGGGTGATGAACATCCACATGACAGTAAAAAGGTAACCGTGTGCCAAAAAGCTCAGCCAAAAAGAGGTTTGGCTGGGTACCCAAAGCTGATCTTTGAATTTCAAAGAGTTGACAAGAACAGAGACATAAGTAATCTATTACCATAACTGTAATTCCAAAATGCTCCAAACTAAAAGGAGTTTTTAGATTTAAAGTTACATGGAATATTGATTTTTTTTGCAAATACAGACAGGTTGAAGGCAACATTGGTATAAATGGATGGATATAAAATGGCATAAATAATGAAGCTGTATCCCACCTAAAATTTTCTAAAATATGACTAGCCCTCAAAAGTGCATCTACTTGTTACTTTAAATAAGCATATTGCTGTGCTATCCTGAAATTAAACTTTTTTATTTACCAGAATTATCTTTGTCTAATAAGAGCCTACAGCTTTCTGTTATATATGTGTCAGCAATGCGTTTTGCCTAAGTGCTTTGCCAACTCTGTCTGCAGTGGTATGTACTAAGCATGTCATGCATGTGTTAAAACAAGTGAAAATGTACTTCTTCAGAAGCATTGTAATTACAAGTCTTGCTTGAGTGTTTTCGTGGTTGCAATGTAATATGTCTGTTGTACATTAATTAACATATCCATTTATGTTTATCATATATCTAGCATCATCTGTAACTAAATAGTGTGATTACTATCTGCATAACAAGTATGTTTTTCCCTCCCACTCCCTGACCTGAAGAAAAGAACAAGGGGAAGCTTCTAGCAGGTTTGTATTTCTTTTATTTCTTTTATCTGTGAAATCACTGCTTCTTAATGGCTTGTGGATGTTTTCGTTTCTGTACAGTAGATTCAATGAACTGTAACTGTTAATTGATAATAATCACAAACTGCATTTTTTTAAACTCATATTCATAGACTAATGCTACTGAAAATTTGCTTCTTAGCCTGGTTTCTGCATGGAAAAACTAGGTAATTTTTTACTTCTTAGCTTTGAGGTGAGGCTCAGTTCAAGCAGTGGCAGAGTAGCAAGTGGAGCAGCCTCCCCAGACCCAGCTCCTGGGCAAGGATGTGGCCCCAGCCTCTGCCATAAAAATGATGCCCAGCATTTCCAGGAATCACAGTGCAAGCTATAGGCATGCCATTTTATTTGGCTTTGTGAACCAACTCATTATGACCCCCCCAAAATGGTGCTGGCTGACTGTAAGCTTAGCAAGGGTCTGTGCTTCCCTGCAGGAGCATCCTCAAGGCTTTCTCAGTGCGCCATGTCTTCACCTTTTTCCAACTTTCCTGCTGCCCTCTCCTAAAGAGCTTTATGGGACAAGGCAGGTGGGTGGAAAGCAATCACTGCAGTGGCTCACCTCTCCCCAGCTGCGTGGTTCACACTCTCCCATGGCCCTTTTTAGGTGGAGGGAGCAGCCTGGCATCTCTCCTTATGTAAGTTCCAGTGCTGGTGGCTGGGAGGGCAGGAAGCATTTCCACACAGCCTGGGTGCTGACTGAGGACCAGCTGCCAAGATCATGCAGAGGCAAGCCTTGGCAGGGCTATCCTCCCCCAATAAATAAAACCCTGGAGAGGCACAGTCCTGAGGCAGTAAGAGGAAATGCTGCTTTTTGCTGTGCATACAGCTCAAATCCATAGGGACAGAACGGACTTAGTGGCAACAAGAGAAATTACAGTACCTCCGAAACTCATTAGGGATGGGAGTCTGCAGGCATTTGACAGCCAGCACTGCAGGATCAGCATGATCAGAGAATAATGGAGATTACCTCCAAGCAGCAAATGATGAAAAACCAAGACAAAAAGTGTTGGTGACACATCAGCCCCTGAAATACATCAGCCTTCGAGCTGTACTGTTGCTCAGGAACACTTCTGTGTTATTCAGACGGGTGGAAACCTTTCACATCAGTTACCCCTGTCCTGTTCCACTTTCCAGATTGCTCCTCTGGTGTCTGACTCCATCCTTTTCCCTGAGGTGCACATAACTGCTGTTAGTGTCACAGTAACTCAAGGGGAATGAATTTATTTGCTCTGAGATGTCCCTCCTGTTCCCCTGCTCTGTCGGTTCTATGACTTTTCATACACACTACCTCCACAGGATTGCTAGCAACATATTGATCTCATTAAATTATTACAGCTGGATCAAAACTTTTTGCACCCACCAGCTGTATTTTCTACTCCTTCAACTCCTTCAAATTTAAAATTGACTTAATTTGTTTTAAAGGTGAGACTAAAGTTGGTGGTAAATGAGTGTGTACCTCCAAAACAGTGATTTGTGCAGAGGAGAGAGGTTATTCCCAGTTGTACCTGTGAGCACTTACAGAGATAAATTTACCTACAATAAGGAGAAGCTAAATGCAAAAAAACCAAACCAAACCAAACCGAAAAAAACCAACCAGTTGTCAAAACTATTATTACATGCTCCATGTTAGTAACAACTGTTGTGGTTTTAAAAGCAATCAATAATTTAGCTAGATTTCTTCACCTTCTTTCACTGAATGGAAGATCTTTGTCTCATCAGAAACTTAACTAATATGTACACTGCTGCAAATTAATGTAGGTATAAAAATGAACTAGTTATCTCCTGACATCCTGGTTTATAGTAAAGACCCTACAGGCCACTCAGTGCCTTCTACAAAAAGGGTGTTTTGTCGCTGGCTGTTCATCATTCTTAGCTGCTATATTGCTGTGTGTTTGTATCACTTAAAGTACATGTGGTGTATGAGGTCTTTTGTGGTAAAAATGTAAATGCAAAGTTGCAAATGTACTTCAAGACAACTGTCCTGGACTATTTAACTTCTTTCTTACTGCAATGCTGAGTGACTTGCATGGGAGGCTATGTGAAGTAAGCTGCTTCTTGTTTCACCCCTTAAATGCAGATGTGTTTGCACAGATCATGCATTGGATTGCTTTCTGAATATACTCTTTGCTCTGTACTCTGTGCTAATAAGAACTGAGAAAAACTTTTCTTTCTTTAGATAAAAGTTAATTATTTTCTTTCCTACCAAAATGACTTTTATATTACAGAAGTGAGTTCTTGCATCTTGTCATGTATAGACCTACAGTCTTTAATTAGGTAACTAAATGTTGCTGTGCATTCAAGTTGAGAGCTGTGCTTATGAGGCTGTAGCTTCATACTGATTTGAGGAAAACTATGTATGTTTTATTTCTCAAAATATTATACACAAGTATTCTGATTAATCATTTATTAAGTAATGCTAGACAAACGCTCTGGTGTATCCAGGCTCTACATGAGGTATTTCTATAAATTAGTTCTAGAATTCTGCATGGCATTTAAAAAGCCTATGTGTTAAATTCCCCATATCTGCAAATACACACAGTGAACACAAAGAATATTTATGTCTGCTCAATTATACAATGTGGCTGGAATTCTTTCTGTGCAGGAAACTAAATCAAGACTGATGAATCTTACAACAACCTGAGATTATAAACAGTCTTAAGCTGTCTGTAGGACATGCATTGGGTGTCTGCAGAGAATGAATGTCACCAATCTAGTCTTGCAACTAGTGAGTGAGTAAGAATTCCCTCTTCAGACAACTCTCTCCAGTGCAATAAGGAAGAGTTTTGCCAGTACAGGAGCTTGGGGGGAAACCTCATCCCTGGTCTGAGGGAAACAAGTAAATTGTACTCTGGAATTCTGTCCACCTCCTATGTCTGTTTCTAAAAATAGATTTAAGGTGAACTCTGCATGCACCATATGAAAAAGAAATCGCCAGTGATGCAGAATCTAACTTGAGGTGGAAAGCCTAACCCCTTACCTAGCAGTGGAATGCTTAGTAACACAGTCCTCTATTTCCCCTCACTCCTAGTAAGCTTTGTAGTAATAAAGAGAAGCTCTTCAGGATGTACACCCCTCGGAAACATAGGTATTGAGCATCCTGCCTATTCACATGATGTTTGAGAATGCCAACTAACATCAGGTGCATGATCCATTTACTTCCCCTCCTTAGTGCTTAAAAGTTCCTTATTTCTCCAAAGAAGGTTTCTTGATTTCTTTTTCTTGAGTGCTTGTAGTTCCATGGTTGCTTGTTGCCTGTGATGACATTAAGACAATGGCAATAATACCAGTTCTTTGAATCTCATCTAGCTGGACAACTGCAGTGTGGAAAATGCTGCAGTTTGCTGAAGGCCAGTTCCCCTTCTCTGCCTGAGACTTGAACTTTTGGAATGCATTAACCCACAGAGATCTAAAACTGGGGTTTAATACTTGGGTAAAAACATTTCCCCAAGTCCAAGGGGATTTTTATAACCACAGCAGTTGAGTTCTTCATCTAATGATAAGTGGGGAATATTTAGCTAGTCAATATCAACAGTAAAAATGTGAAATTGTTGTTGAGAAGAATCCCCTTGGACACAGCCCATGGGAGCTGTTCCTGCACCCTGTACTGGAAGGCAGAAGAATGCATGTGAAATCAACCATCTGCTTCAGCTGAATTCTGTGGAAATTCTGTCGCTTACCAAAAATGGTAATTCCTAGATGGATGGATCTTATGGGAAGAAATCCTTATTTTATAACTAAAGCTTACTACATTTTTTCCTTACTTTTCAAAAATAATTTGAAGGACAATAGAAGTACAAATTAATGATAGAAGATACAGATTTTAAAATAGTTTCTCTTAATCTGTAAACTGTTTTGAAAAAGGAAAAAAATACACAAAATCCTTGAACTTCATTTATTTTAATAAATGACACTGTAAGACATTATTTCCCTGAAATTCTTGTTGTTACTTATTGAAGGTATCAGATATAATACATTTCTTGGATTCATGCTACTAGCATGAGACTGGTGGAGAAGTCTTGAACATCTGAACTTCAGACTGCACTCTACTTTCCATTGCATTAGCATTTTTCCAACTTAGGTTAATTTCAGGCAAGTCAGTTCTAGGCTTGGTAAGAATCAACATCTGTATTTGTTGGAACTTCACTGCTGAAAATTGGCACAGTATGTTTGCTCGCTGTTGTTTGTCATGGGTGATAATTTTTTGGCAGTTTTAGCTTCTGTCTCCACTCAAGATTCAAAGCATTCTCCCTCACCCTCAGGCCCTCCAGTTACTTCCAGTTCATTTCAATTCCTTCCTATTCCCACTTCCACCAACCAGCTCGGTCTGAAAAACTGAAAAACAACTTGTGAATTGTGACCAGTTGCAAGCAGTAGTGCTGCAGGTGTGAGGCTTGAAGCAGGGCAGAAGAAAAACTTGACCAGAAATGCAGGAAGATAGGCAGGGAAAGAGAGGAGTGAGACTGGGAGGCAAAGAGATACTCTATTGACCAAAATGCAGTGTAAGATAACCCATGAAATACAGACAGAGCGGTGAGTATAGAAGAGAAAAAACAAGTCGCATGTTTGTTGGTATTTATCAAGTAAAATAACATCAAGTCTATAGTCATTAGGTCCAGCAGAGGAGTGTTGGTTCCCCCTGCAGTGAAGCTACAGTGGCCTCTAGTGTCCCTAAACACCTATTCCTTCATAAATCAAAGGCAGAAAAGATAAGAGTTCAAAAAAGAAGAAATAAGAGCTATAAAATCCTTTGCTATCCCAGGGAATGAGTGGCAAGATCCTACAACTGACCTTCCGGAAGGCAAACAAATAGAGAAAAGTCACTTGCTTTTTTCCCACAGGTCCCAGTTGTAATTGATCTCCACTAAACGATGCTTCAAATCTCCAGTGTTATCAGTCTGACTACATTCCACAAGTAGCAACCTGGGAGAAAAAAGGAGTAATGAATCCAAACAGATTACTGTTGACAGGGAAGACTGTGATAGAAAGCAAATATGTATATAAATGAATTGGAATAAACTATCAGTCCTGCAAGATACAAGAAAGATAGACAGATACACATCTAAAAGAGTGCAGAGATGACTGGAGAAAATTCTGATTCTCTCAGATCCTTATAGTTTTGGTCTGATTCAAGAAACTGCATAATTTCATAAAACGTTTAGACACCCATTTTCCTGATTCCTTCTCAAGGTCTTTGCTTTTTTGACCAACATTCAGCTTAAATTTTGGGAGTACTTACAGGCGTATGTGAATTTCCGATGGCCATTAACAGGTTTACATTAATTCAAGGGATTTCGTTTGAGTATATTTTCAAAAGAGAGGAGAAAAGGGGAGAGAGGAAAATATTATGATAGGTTCTCCAAGCAGTGAAGGATTTTTAGCATGACAATGCTAATCCAACCAGCATTAAATTGGAGTAAAGGGCCCTGAAGGCTTCAGTGACACCTGATTTAAGTGCAGAATGCCTGAGGGTGCTTGAAAGGGCATAAGATTATCTCTATTCTGCACCTCTAGTACTTTCTCCATCGCTGTTGCAGCAATCAAGAGCCAGGAACTATATAACCTATAAGGAAAGGGACTTTCACTGTGGGAAAAAACCTAGTCAGGATGCCCCCCTAAATGTTCTGGTTCAGTTATTCCTTCATGATCTGTTTATTTATCAATATGGCAAGGTGCTCCCAAGGACAGTAGCTTTCTTCTCCCAAGCATTAATTCTCCACTGCTTTAAGTCATACAATTTATGACTACACTGACCCAGTGACTTCAGGATCATTTCTCACCAGTCTCAAAATAGGAACAGGAATCCAAGAAGTGAAGAACGGCCAGAATCAGTGACTTTGGAGAAACTCTCAAGATGCAAAATAGTTTCCAAACCACGCTTCCTTCAGGGGCTGCGTTTCTCTTCACGATGCAGCATCCTCTGCATGGCCCCCTGGCATGCAGTTACATTGCCATTGCTACAAAGCATATTATAGTTTTCAAGTATGAGGCCTGCATTTTAAATTAATATTTTCATTCTCAGTGTTGCACTTTTGAAAAAAGTCTCTAGTAGACATGAATTGTCAACTGTTCCTTTCACCATTCCTCATTGCTTTGATTTGGAGAACTAAAGATATTCAGGTTAAGTAGCCATTGTGAAACATTCAGCTTTTATAAATGAAATAACCATGTGTACAAATCATTTAAAGGCAGCCATGGCTTTCATTAGTACAGACTAATTGAGAGAAGAACATGTGTGCTTTTTTCATTTTTCTTTTTGTCATTTTCAGTTTGTAGTTAATGGGATTATAAAAAATATGGTTCGTACTGATCAATTTTATGGTTATTTTATCAATATTCTTTTCATTTTAATTAGTGCAAGAGTAAGAGAGCTGTACAGAAAGTTTTTTACTCCAAGTTTTGTCAAAAAAAATTAATTTGATTTCATGCTTCAACAGCAAATACAATTTGAGCCATAAGAGGCATTTTAAAAAGCACAGGGGACACAAGCCTATGAATAATACTTATCATTTTGATTCTGTTGCTCATGCTGTATGACCATGCAATAATGTGGCTAATAAATATTTTACAGCTTAAATTTTCATTACATTATACAATGCAAAAGATTCCTGAGCTGAAATGTAATTCAGTCTTAAAATGTAATATGTATTGAAAATAAAATTTTTAGAACTCACTTTTCCTTCACACAGTAGGTTCTGTGGGTCCTTCATACTGCATATGCAACAGCACCCAGCACTGCAGGTGTGGCTAACAATTTGCAATGGAAATAGATAACATTTCCAGCACCATCATGTGTTTATTTCAACAATTCCTTACTTTGGGCGAGGGAATAAGGGGATTACATTCAGAAATTATAGAAAAGGTATTCTTTCAAGTGATTCAACATGCCATATAGAGATACATTTCTCTCATAGTCTTTCTACTGATGTGCTCATTTTTTAGCATTCTTGAAAAATATCTCATTATAAGCTTCCCAGCATGTGTTTTGCCTGGTACAAACTGCATCCTTTCTGCACTCAGTGATGTTTGTATTCAGAATGAAATTGTATGCTATGCTATGCTATGCTATGCATGGACAAAAATATCTGATTATCTCAACATTTCACAGCCACAGAAGTTTATAACTACTTTCCGTTTCATATAATTACATATTAACTCTGTATTTTCAACGTGCAGTAAGTTAAACATTGAAGAACCACACAGTCCATGTTAGCTCTTATGGGCATGCTGAAGTTAGATGCAAAGCTTTTGAGAGTACTGGAATGTGTCTTACCTTCAAGTGCAATTATAACTTGCAGGTAGGCAGACGTTGCTCTAGGTGTTTTAAAAACACCCTCAAAGCCTGTGCCAGGGCAGTAGGACTGAAAGAGTCAGTGGCATCATACTATGAGCAGCTTCTGCATTCCTCCCCCTCCTCATCTACCCCCTTGCAAGAACAGGACCACTGATCAAGACAACCATTACCTTGTACAAGCAACTGAACTTAATCTTGTAGATAAAACAAGGTTTCCAAACCTTGGTATTGGACATCCTTCTGTTTCCCCTTCATGCCTTCTGCTGGTAGGAAGAGACAAACAAAAGCAAAAGTGTTAAATAATGAAAAAGAATAGGCAGAGAGCCATGGTGACCCCAGGATGTTCATTGGATATGCTTGAACATGCACAAAGGTAACTTAAGCACTGGGAAGTAGAAAATCTGTATGTTCCATATTTAGCTGACTGGAGGGGAGGGTTATAAGCACAAAAAGGGGAAAAATCAACTTACAATTGGCCAACTATAAGACCACAGGGCCACCACTGATCCAGCTGTCACAGTCATGACCTTGGCCAGTGTCTTATACCTGCCCTAAAGCACCTGCCCAGTATGACCTGCAGGTAGTCAGATCCCAGCTCAATCTCCAGCAAAGACTGTAGTGAGCACACAGTGTATCATTACATTTCCATTCATCAGTCATCACGCTGTTTCTTGGATATAGTCTTAATTTTGGTTTTGTCTTGTCCAAGTAAGTAGTAACAAGGAATTCTGGATATGAGTGACCACTAACAATGCATCTGAAATGTTGGAAATGCCACATCTTGAAAAAGCATGATTATACTAACAGTATTTTTGCCTGCTAAAAAAACCCCCAAACAATACTACATGGCATACAGTAATAGTAGAATACATTTTACTACATTTTGTTCATCTGAAGAATTGGCCAGAAATGCACTGAGCTGGGCTGACGAAGCTGGAAATAAACCTATTTAAAATTCAAGGAACAGGAAAAAAATCTTAGAGATTAATCAATAATAATTGGGTGAAATTTGTTTCTATTTGCTAATTTTAATTTCCTTTACAAGGTTATTCTGTACTGTAAGATAGACTGCCACTGATAACGTCTCTATCAAAAAACAATTTCATCAAATCAGTTTCATTCTCAAATGAAATATATCCAATGAAAATAAAAGTGTGTAAGAATTTTTTAGAAATTATTTCCTAATATCATACAATAGAAGGAAAAGGAGTGGAGGAACCACGTAATAAAATACATTTCTCTTTTTCACAGTCAAAAGCTGAGTTTTAAGGAGCGGGTTCGGATGGCCAGCCCACGAGGTCAAAGCATAAAGAATAGGCAGTCTTCAGTTGGAGATCGCCGGTCTCCAAGTGCTGACATTGCCACCGAGGGCAGCCCAACCAAAGTCCAGAAGAGCTGGAGCTTCAATGACCGGACCCGCTTCAGGCCCTCGCTGCGGCTGAAGAGCTCGCAGCCCAAACCTGTGGTCGATGGTAGGAGCTTTTCATGCCTCGTTTGCCTCGTTTGCCTCCTTTTGCTGCTCTCAGCCTACCCCTGCTTTCAGACACCAGCACTGTGAATGCAGCCTGGGTTGGGCAGACAGAAAGAATCGTTATTAATTTACAGTGAGGGTGGTGAGACTCTGGACCAGGTTGCCCAGGAAAGTTGTGGATGCTGCCTCCCTGGCAGTGCTCAAGGCCAGGCTGGATGGGGCTTTGAGCAACCTGGTCTAGTGGGAGGTGTCCCTGCCTATGGCAGGACAGTTGGAACTAGATGATCTTTCAGGTCCCATCCAACCCAAACCATTCTATGATTCATTTATATCATAGAATCATCATAGAATCATAGAATCCTAGGGGTTGGAAGGGACCTCGAAAGATCATCTAGTCCAACCCCCCTGCCAGAGCAGGGTCACCTAGAGCACATCACACAGGAAGGTGTCCAGGCGGGTTTTGAATGTCTCCAGCAAAGGAGACTCCACAACCTCTCTGGGCAGCCTGTTCCAGTGCTCTGTCACTCTCACAGTAAAAATTTTTTTCTGATATTCACCTTAAACCTCCTATGCTCCAATTTGTATCCATTACTCCTTGTCCTATCACTGGTCATCACTGAAAAAAGCTTAACTCCATCTTCTTGACACTCACCCTTTACGTATTTGTAAACATTGATGAGGTCACCCCTCAGTCTCCTTTTCTCCAAACTAAAGAGACCCAGCTCTCTCAGCCTTTCCTCATATTAGGGCAGAGATACTAGAAAGCTATAGCTTCCTTCAAACAGCATGCCAATGGCATTTTTTTTTTATAAGAAATCTTGTGTCAGTGGTGCATACAGAGTGACTGATGGAAAAGGAGGTCACTAAGGAAATTCACAGGTGGACTAAACGCATCCCTTGGCTGCAGCAGCTCTGCCATCACAGCCCCTCTCCCACCACTGGGCACAGCTGCTGCCCAAACCTACTGCTTTTCACTGGTGGGCCACCCACTATGGCCTCTCCCAACCGAGAGTACAACTCATTGTTCAAGCAAAGATCTTCATCTACCAAAACTTGCCAAAATGGAAACAGTGACTGCCCTAAGCAGGGAGCACCAAAAGGGAGTGAGAGCAGCCCCCAGCAGGCTGGAGCTGAGACAGTGGGCAAATCCAACCCCTGCAGAAATGGGTCCTGCACTGAGAGGTGCACCACACAGCACTGGGGGCACGCCTGCCCCAGAGGTTTTGGATTTGGGCTTCTCCGTTCACATTTTTCCCAACTTAGTAATGTTTTGTCCTTTCCTGTGAGACCCCCAGGCAGAAAATAAGAGAAACAAACTGACCAGCTACAACAGGAGGCAGTGACCTTGGCTGTATGAGAAAGGTACAGCATAAATCATTTCATCCACGTAAAAATATATAACTTCAAACTCTTTCTGTGATGGCAATCACACGTTACAGCCAACAATTATGGTAAAACTAATTAGACAGAAGTGTGATTTCAGTGTCTACTTCCTTTTTAAGAGCACATTATCACAGATGTGTAGGTTGCAAAACACCCACTGAACTGAAATGCCCCATCCCTCAGCTGAGAGCAGCCTACGCAACACATCTTGTCAGGAAAAGCCTGGGTAAATAAACATTTCCTGAGGGCAACCAAGACAAACCAACAGTGATCACTAAGGTCACAGTTCCAGGCTAGACCTCCCCCACAAAGACCTCTCAGATACACAAATCTCAAATTTGGCTGTGTTACAGCAAGCTGCTGGGGTGTACCAGCCACCAGGCTGCTCTCCAGGGTGCTCACTGCTCCTCACTCTGTTCCAGGGTACAGGCCCTAGATCATGTCCTGCAGCAGCTGTGGCACAGGGGCTATGTGGTGCCAGCTGGGGTCTCATGCTGATGTGGGGGACAGGGACACTTGCTCTGCACTGGGAAGTGAGAAGTGCTCTAGGTACCAGCATGGAGTTTGAGCTACCCTGAATAACTTAGACTTCCTGTGTAATCACTTCTATAGCAAGAATCTCCGCAAAACCACACCAGAAATTATTTCATAGGCTAGCCCCTTCCCCTGTAACTCACACTGTGCCTGGAAGTGATCTAAGAAAAGAATAATTTGTTGAGCACACTCTGGGGGTGTCAGTGGCTCACTCACACTCCATTCCTACAGCCTGCACCTCACTCAAACATCTGTTTAGTTTTTCATCAGCCCATTTGTCCCAGAAACTTTTCCACAGCATGTCTTCTATTTTGTCCTGTATGTATTGTCGTCAGTAGCAATGATCTGCATGAGAAGACCGTGTTCCCTCTTATTGTCTCCCTTTCATGGAAAAGGTGGCATAAACAGCACCTTGGGTATTTCTCTAGATGAAAGATAACAGCAACAACAGAGCGTTCATTGCTGTGTGTAAACCCTTAAAGATCTTCCTGCTCCTCAGGATGAGTGCAGTCTGTTTCCTTGCCAGAGGCTTCCAGCTACTAGTCCACCCTCATGAACTGGAGCCAACAGATATGACCAATTTCTCATCCGTGGCAGGAGGAACAGTTTCCATTGTCTCCAGCTTTTAGGCAAATGCCAAGTTTCCACTCCGGGACCTCATCCAGCTACTTCTAGGACTGGTATTGTCAGTGTGCTCATTGCAGAAAGGCAGCTCCTTGCTACCTTACTTCATCTGTTTCAAGAAAAGTCAGGTGCTACCAACCTCAATTTCTTTCTTTGTTTTAGTGTGTTACCAATGTCATAGTTTGATATTCTTTCCACATTTGACAGCTCAATGAAAAAGATCTGAAGATTATGTATTTAGTTTAGGATGTCTTGCATGTTTCACTGGATGAAAATACAGAATTTGCAACATTTTATTAGTGTCTTTCAGTTGTCAGGTCCTGCAGTTTCCCCCTTGAGGCATGCTCCAGCCAAAGGATTGTTTTGGTGTGCTGTTCTTCCAGCTAAACTAGAAGCCATCCCTTTTTAGATGAAAGTTCAGAAAGAAGAAATTATATTGGCAAAAAATAGACCCTTCAGACAGAGGCAATATAGCAATGGGGTTGTAAATTCTCTTCCATTAGTACAGGCAGAGAAGGAGCTACCTCTCTCTGGAGGTGAGGTGCACTGAACTCTGTGTAAAAAAAAAAAAAAAAAAAAAAGAAGGCGAAGAAGCAAAAGGAAAGAGAAATTGTTAGCATACGAGGATCATATAATGCAGATTGTCAATGCAACAGGGCTGAGTTCTGATAAAGAACATGGTTGGAATCCGGGCAAAAATTATCAGAAAGATTGCTGGAAAACCTAAGTATTAGCCGTTAGAAACTGTCCTGTAAAGGGAGACTTCTAATCCAGACAGAGCTTATGCAAGCAGCTAAGAGTCTAACATAATTGAAAATGCAATAGCCTTCCTCTAAGACTACCCAGTAACAACTTCTTACTAACACTCTCCCACTGCATACTAAAACTACAGAAGGAGAGTTCCTTGGCAGCAAGAAGAACACTTTAGATGGCCACAGGTATCTCCCAAAAGGATTTTTGGCATAGCAGCCATAGAACAGTAAGGCTGAAACTGTTGCACAAATGGCTTTATTTATGGGTAGCAACAGTCCTCTGAAACTGCCTATAAACAATTTATTGCTATTGCCAAAGTGGGCCTGTCAACGGCAGCAATTATTTCAGCTATATATGTGCATTTGCAAATTGAATCCAAACCCGAGCAAGCTTTGATGGCTGGAGGGAGCTTTGGTGGTGTGGATGCAGGCAGACTCTAGCACATTTAACACAGGGGAGTGAAATCAAAACCAAAGACTTATGTGATATGATTTTAAATATATGTCCTGTCTCTGGGGATATGTGGTTTGCCACTGCCAGAACCCTTGTTGAAGAGGAGACCCTGCACAATATAATAAATGTGCCAGGATGCTGAATTTCCAGTCCTTGCTATCAGTTTAAAAGGGAATTACCAGGACCAAGCAGACCAAAGGGAAATCTTCACCATTCAAGAATAGTAAATAGTAAATTTATACAAAGCACATACTTAAAAGGCTACCAGAATCATCTAGGGTCATGCAAGACTCTTCCCAAAAGGGGTGCCATGTCACACGGAGAAGGTGCTGCCTGACCTTAGAGCCACACATGGCTGCCACCATGCCTGCACACCAAGGGAGCCAGCTGCCAACTCTGGCCCCAAGGCTTCCATGTGCATTACAGCTTGCCTCCCTGCACCAAAACCAGGGAAACCACAACAACACTGTCCATAGGGAATGGCCCTCAGCACATGAGAACACCCACTGGCAGAGGCCAAACCCATGCGAGAGTCTGTGTGAGCAATGAAATAGGACATGTGATCTCATACATTGCTCAAGGTGCTGTGCCTGTGCCTAGTTGTATCCAACCATGGAGACTCAACCTCAAAAACTCTCCCCTCTTTTCTGATAAAGAGAACTTTTTCTGCTTACATCATGCTCCAGTCTTGCACAGCCACAGCTGAAGTAATGAATGGATATTATGTTGTGTGTGCAGTTCTTAGTGAGGGACAAGAATGCCCTGTTTTACTTGTTTTGTACCATCCCATGCTTCTAAGCCTCTGCGTGAGTTATTGTGCCTTTACTGTAACTTAGAGACATTTATGGCTTTTGAATAAAACATCAAAAGCCTTCAGCACTGGAGATATTACAAACATATTTCATTTGTTTAACTAAAAAGAACTCTCCAAGGAAATCTTTTATTTGTTGCACTATCCCTGAACATTATACGCTCACATGACCTCTAGCCTTTCATTCCCTACAGAGTACATGCACAAAATCCTCAGGGTAGAGTATATTATAAGAGCCATGGAAAGAATGCAATTGTGCATTTCAGCCCCCATGTCCTCAATTACTACCATGTAATTTATGTATTGCAAAAATGACAGGTTTTCCTTTCAGTAGCACAAACAGCTTGACCTTGTATAAGGTTCACTTGATGTGGCAAAGGTCCTTAGTTTGGTTGCTTTTACATCCCAGTTAGCTTAAATTTGCTGACTCAAATTGAAGCTGCTTGATGGCAAAAAAAAAGCTACTCAATTTGTATAAACCCCATATGATGAGACTAAACGATATTTTACAAGCACTATATCAGTTTGTGGTAGATGGGAGATTTATTTTCTTGTGATTGTTCAACTTGATGATAGAGCTCTCGTTTATTACTGTTGTCACTGTAATTAATTAGGAAAATCTTATAAAAATAATCTGGCTCTCTGATGTAAGATCCAAGTCATTTCTTCATTTTAAGTAAATAAGTACAGGCCATTGGTTTTGAGGCATTATTTTAGTTTGTTCCAACCAAGGTCCTGGCCATGTGAGTCCATAATTTAGTCTCTCTTTTTATTATATGTCTTGAGGAACTTGCTGTGCACCATTGCTCACTGGACTGAGCCCTTACTCAGTGGTCACAGGTGAATGAGTAGCAAGCTCAGCTCCATGAGGGACGGCAGCAGACCCCCACACAGAAGTATGATTTGCATGGATTTCAGATAACCTCATTTGCAGTGAAGAGTAAAGAAACTATTTAAAATAAGTTGTTCTAAGAGGATGGTCATAAAAACATCCCAACCACCATGTAACTCTCTTGCAGCAAATCTGAAACATTTGAGGAATGTTGCTGGGGAAATCCTTCAGGGCTTTTTAAAATACAGGACTGCCCTGTGGCTACCTGAATGTAAAGCTGCCATCCTCCTCTCTCCCTTTGCCCATGGCTACCACCTCCCTCAAATAACAAGACCTGGAAATCTCCCAGGATGCAGGACCTCTGTAGACATTATAGAATATCAGACGTATTAACTGATGTGTGCTACAAGGTCTTGCAAGGTGAAAGGGAATTAGGTGTGATATTTAGATTATTAGTCCCCAATTCTGAATCTTATTACATAGAGCTGCAATTTCTTTTACAGTTTCAACTTACTGTATGTGGTGTATCTAAAAATACACTAAAATCATGTATTTAGAGTCACCTAACTTTTTTTTTCTTACTCCTCTCACCTGGCCCTCTAAACTTGCTGGCTAATGTGCCACTATTTATAGGAACATCAGCCATTTTAACTGTACGATTATTGTGCGTATATTTAATTATTTTTAGAAAGTCTTCTGGTCCTCCATATCATCACTCAAAAAAGAAAAGGACTCCTTTTCAGTTAAGTAGTGGGAGCTGTTCCATGAAATATTGCCAGTGCAGAAAATTCTGAGATGTTAAATAATAACTGAAGATAGTTGAAAGTTGTTAGAAGGGAATTATAGCATTTTAGATATTTGGAACTTGCATGCATTATATGATAACTGATATAAATTAGGTTTGTGACCTTAAAAAATTGCACTTACAAAGAAAGTAGACTAGATAATTATACCCAGAATATGTGAAAAATGTTCCACAAATCCTATCTTCCATTTTGGCAAAATCTGAGCTTTTTTTAAAATTCTTGCACAGATAAAATGTTGTTAGCAATACTCGTTTTGATGTTCTGCTTCCTACAGCAGTGCAGCTACCAAATTCCAGTTCTGATACCCTCTTTTTTTTCCCCGTATGGCAAGTTTCTCCTTTTTCAGGAGAAAGACCAGGGAGAAAGGAACAGGCTATGCATACAACAGTACTGCACCCCTCATGGGTACTGACAACAGAGTAGACACTCAGGTCATGCAGAAGGGAAAGGGAGCTCCTACAAGCTGGTGTGGAAATGCTCCTCCTTCCAGTAGGCATCAGTTTCCTCCCTTTCCTGAGAAACTGCTTTCCAGCATTGAAATGGCAAACATGACATAGAAGCTCCCTGTAAACAAAGTTTTCAGATGTTGTCACACTTACTGACTTTCTTAATTTTTCCACCTGAATACCCTTGAGTACTACCAGAGATTTTTGTGTTATTTTCTAGACAAATATTAAGCATCTCATGTGAAGATTACATAATGGAAGCTTACTTGCCCTGCCACCTTCCTTCTTCAATGATTAGAAGAAAGCTTTTTTTTTTTTTTTTCCTTCATTATTTTGTTTTGGTTTGTTTTGTTTTTCCTAGGGATCAAGGAAATAAATACCTGATTCACTCCCTCAGGCCTTTTTTTTTCTGGCCTCTGCTCTGGAAAGCATGTAAACATGGTTTGCTGCCTTTCCCTCTTTGGGAGAGCTTTTTGCATTCTTATCATTAAGCTTGTGATTAAGTTCCATCCCACTTTGTGTTGGTTTTTTTCAGTTAATTTTTCCTAGGGAGCTTAGTGAGCAATCATGGTAACATGATTCATGTGAAGTCTTTACTGAGAGTCAGCCTGTGGATGGCTTAAAGCAAAGGAGAATTTGAAAGAAAATCACTTCTAGAGGCAGTGAAGGGAATTTGTATTCATGGTTCAGTAAAGAGGTGAGAAATTTCATGAAACAAATATAAACAAAGACACTAGGCTGGGACATTGTGTTTTGGTAAAGGGAAATTGCATAAATTGCATGAACATAAACCATGAAGATGCTTGTACTTTAAACAATTTTTGAGGGAAAAATGTAACTGAGATTTTGTGTAACATTCCACGCATTATGACATTAGTGGAAATACTATAAAATATGTGAAGGATGTATCATTTTTTTTTAGAGAAGATGAGATAAATCCCTAATTCTCCGCAGTCAATGCTCAGGGTGAAGAAAGCTACTTCAAAGGCAGTGTAAAGCTGAGTGAACTGCACCTACCTCGTATACATCCTAGGTATTACCTAACTACCTACCTACAGCAGCATAAAAGGGGCACTGTATTGCTTTCAAAAGGGGCTGAAAGAACAGAAAAATATTAAGACTATAAAGATGCTAGCAGTGCTTCTTGAACAACAGGGGTCACCTGAGCTCAGTGGCCATTGAACATGCCATGAGGAGTCTTAACACTAAAGCAGGTGCCTGGGCACTCCTGCTGCATCCTCACCTCCCATAAGGCTCATCATGTGATGGGACAGTCTGTCCTCCAAAAGCTTTGAGTATATGTCTATCTTTACTTGTTGAGAAGTTAGATGCACTGAATTCTCCATTTTCTGCCTGACTGTTCATGCAGAAAATAAGTTAGGGTATGAGTGAGCCATGTTGGGATGCCCTGCACTGCTGCCCTGGGCAGCCAGATCAGCTCTGTGCTGGGAGGAGGCTGCTGAGTGGGATGGAGAGGTGGCTGTGGAGATGCATTATTAATTGCTTGGACTTCAGTTCCCAAGTTGAACTCTGGATTTTGAATGATGGTTATAAATTATGACTTGGTGTAACTCAGCACCTGTGAAAATTAGGCCACCATCCATTTTTCACCTTGAGTCATGCATTACAGTGAAAATCCATGAGACTTTTTTTCCCAAATTAGTGCTTTTTTTACCAAGTTGACACAACACTGTGCTGTACCATGAATGATCAAGAATCATAGGCAGATTGTCAACTTTAGGCACCTATTTAGGTTGCTGTGTCTAAATGGTGAGTACTCAGGCTCAGCAGAATGATTTAGATCACCCACATGAGGAGCCTGCTACAAAGTCAGAGTAAGTTTTAAGTGCCTCTGAAGGCTTCCAAGAAAAGAAGTCAAGGGATCTATGTTGGGATCATGTTACTGATCACTGCGTTAGGAGCACTTCAACAGGACTATTCATGGTGTCAGCCCATGCACTTATTCATGTTGAATAGTTGTTGCTGGCTTATGGCAGTTCCCAGAAAACAAAGAGTACAAAACTTTTTGATTCTGTTCAACAGGCACATAATTACTTGAATGTTATCCAAAATTGAAAGCATGGAGCTATGAGGGTGATCAGAATATGGTCACAATTTTCCCGACACCAAAGCAGGTCATTAAGCAACAGAAAACACTTCTAAGGAAAGACACATGGTATTTACAGAAATGATAAATCAAGCTTTGTGCGTATCTTTTGCACAAAGCCATATGAAGTGCAGCTACAAACTCATAAATTTTTTGGTGGTGACATACAGTGTTTCAGAACAGTGCAATTTTTAGCCCATTCATTTGGGGTGATCATAAATGACTGGAGTTTGCATGAAGAATGCATAAATACTCTGAAAAACAGGGAAATAGCAAGACAATTTTAATTACTTGTGCATTCCTCTCTTCTGTTTCTTAATAATTGATGATTTGGTGTGTGATTAAATCAAAGGCTGCTCGTAAGGAAGAAAGAGGAAGAAATTAAAAAGTGGCAGAGACAAGACATTAACCCAAAGTAAACAATGTCAAAGATCATAAGGTAATGGCGGATGCCTCATCAGTTGTGAAATAAATACTTTCCAGATTGACATTTAGGATTAAAACACATCCTGAATTGTAAAGGTGCTGCTGTTAGAAATGAGAAGTTTTTTCTGGATTGTCAGACTGACTGACACCCCTTCTTGACGGGGTCTGTATTAAGTATCTGTATTAAGAGACACTCTGGCCGTTGTCGTGACCAGATTCATGAGCTGCCCAAGCAACAGACTTAAAAGGCCTGTTTAGCTGTTGACAGAGGCTCCTGGAGAGAATGATGGACCTGTGATAGCCCTAGGAAGGCCTGGAAAGCAGCCAGACTCTTGTAGAGCAGCTGCTGCCCAAGGTTGCCTGTTGACCCCACTTGTTCCATGTACTGCCACCTTGCTGGAGTGCAGGAGATGTGGCCAGAGGTTATGGGGAAGGATTAAGAAACAGAGGTGTGCTGGGCTAGGAATGAGCTGGCACAGGAGGGTCTACCTACCCCAGTAAATGATGGGAAAGGCTCTCTCTGGGAACAGGCAGCATCATGAAGCAGGGCTCATCAGAGGCTTTAGCTTTGTCCTGTCTGGGAAGTGGCAGATATTTTAACAGCTGGAGCTGCTGAAGCAGCCAAACTGGCCCAAACATGGCCTCAACCTCGAGAATGAACTCAAGAGGGACAGAAGCAATGCAAGTACATCTCACCTCATAACTATGTTGTACACAACATGAGATTCCACTGGAAAAAATCATCAGAATGTGAACTTTGATTTCAGGGGTTTTTTAAGCTGGATTTTTTTTTTTCTAAATTGTTATTACGCATTTCCTAAACTTTTTCCCAAGTCTGCTGAATATTATAAAGAAACATGAATGTTTCCCATATGAATCAAAGAAGGTTTACAGCTTTTCAGAAGTTTTATTGACATGTGGTACCAAGTGTCTGCCATAACGAAGGAAATTCACGTCAGTGGGAATATTAGAAAAAGAAAAAGAAGGTTATTTATTAGGTGCAGTATCTCTTCTTAAAGCTGGCTTAAATTTATAAGAATTTTTCAGTGCCTGTCTAAAGTTTTTCCTGCTTTTTGTATTTACACTTGAGCAACACGGAATACTATAATTGCACCACATTGTCTCAAAATAGTTTTGCAAAGACACACTGTGTTAAGGAAGCCTTTTTACTAATGACTTGGCACACGACCCAGGAACAGTATCAGGGAGAGAACCATTCAGAAACATGTTTATTTTAAACTTCCAAGTTGGAGTCTCCTATTTCACTGAGTTTACATGGTTGTAGTTCTTGTGACCATAGCAGAATTATTCCTAATTTATACTGGCATTACTGAGTGGATTCAAACCTTAGAGAGCCACTGAAAATACCAGTAGCATAAAAAGCTCTGGTTTTAGTGTGGCACTTAGAAATGAGATGGGAGATTTCAGCACTGGGAAAAGTAACTGGAGAGGCTGATCAGACATGACACCTGGAAAATTAGTGTCGTGGAACACTTAGCACCTTCAGAGATAGAGTTTTAGATTGTGTATATACCTATCAAACTGATTACATAGTTTATTTTAGCTAATTACATTACATGGCAGGGATCAAAATGTTGGTTAGGCAGAATAGGTGGAGAGACATATTTTATCTATAAGATAAGCTGAGTCAGGAGCACAGCTTGTGAGGGAGTGTGAGAAAAAAGCACTCATCATCATTGTAGGCACAACTTACAGTAATAGCATGGAAAGGGGGATTTCAAGGTTTTGCATAGAAATTTCACTTTTACCATGTTAAACTGATTTGTTTTTAAAGTTGCATTTAATTGTTTCATGTGTACTTGAAGGCATTATTAACTTGGCTATAAGCCATCTTTCTGTCTATATTAAGTTGGTCTGTCAAAGATAAAACCTTCTGTTCTTCAAAGCTGCGTTAGATGTTCCTCATGGATGTACCAGTTCAGCAACGGTCAAAAGAGAAACTATATTCTTCAGGGCAATGAACTAGTCAGAATTATCAAAATAAATTATTATGGCCAAATATTAAATCTGCAAAGACAACAATGCAGCAATACCAATTTGAAGATGCAGCTAATACAATGATGTTTATTCTAACGTAGCATTCCTATTAGATTTTAAAGGTACCATGAAATTTCCAGGCACTTCTGGCTGACAAAGAATGTTTCTCATCTTTAATCTACAGTTTTGTGAAAAAGGAACTTGCAAAAAAAAGTCTTGCAATCATTTGTGTCTGATTGTGCCTCAGATTTGCTTGTAATAAAAGCCTCAGAAGTGGTTTACTTGCAGAGTTTCCAGATGACTAAGCCTGTGCTGTGTTTTAAATAACAGCATGAACATAGGTAGGGACACAGGACTGGAAAGAAACCTCCTCTGATACCAGGGGTTAGTGAATCCCATCCTTTTTTCCCTATGTTATATGTCAGTATTTCATTTTACACTCTGCTTTATGAAGCAGAGACACATACACATTGAAACATACTAACCTTGAGTGAAATTCTTCACCTGGGCACTTGGACTTCATGCAGGTGAAGTGAGATGGTTTGGGAGGAAAAAACATCTATTCTCATGACAGGTTTTCTGTATTTCATGTGCCTTTGAGACATGACCCTGCCTTCCTTGCTCTCTTCCCACTCCAGCCCATTTTAAGTTGTAAAGCTTCTTGGTCTTATGTCGGTCCCTGTGTTCTTGTATATTGAGGTACACAGGGCACTTCTGAAATTTCTAGTTAGTTCTCAAATGGTAACTGCAGAGGTGGTGTTAGGAAAGGGTAGAGGATCCATTTTTTTTTCAGGCAAATAAATACAGTAACTTGGCTTCAGCTCCTGTTGTAAAGGAATGCTGCAATATCTGTATGGCTCTGAGGTTCAAGGTGGCAATCAATCCATGATGGATGTCATTCTCTATTAAGTTCTGGCAAAATGGTACTTTGGTTATTTTCACCTGTAATAAAGTATTGGATCATTTCACAGCCTCCTTAGTAAAGGAAATTGATCTTCTCCTTTGTCTTCAATGTCAGTTTGTGACATCATGGTAAATATATATATATATATGTGTATATATATATGTATATTATATATTTTACATATATATATATTATTTCATCATCTTTTGCTTCTGCCATTACATCTGTTAGCTCACCACTTTCCCTTAAGACAGAGAATGTGATGAAAAACAGTGAGACACCAGGAACAGATATACTGGAACTAAACAATTAATTTGAAAAATAACAGGGCTTTCTTCCTTTCATACTTTTACTATTTACACTGGGGACCACACAGGCCTTTTATGACACAAGTGCAGACACAGACAAGTGCATCATATAGTCTGCAAACTGATGATGTTCTGTCTTACTTGATTTGTAGTCCTTATTTTTACAAAACCACTGTGCAAACAGTTAGAAAACACTAAGGAAAGATTTTTAAATGCTACTTGTTTCATCTGCTTTTGTATTTTGCAGCTGACACCAGCCTTGGAACAGATGATGTTTATGATGATAAAGGGTGCCAGTGTGATGTGTCAGTAGAAGATCTCACCCCTGCTCTTAAAACTGTCATCAGAGCAATCAGGTGAGTAAAAAATACTGAATTAATAAATATTTGAGATGCCTTTAATTAAGATACTAGTTAACTGCATATCAATTAATAAAATTGTAGTTAGCATTAGTTATGTAACAAATATAGCCATGTAATGAGTTAAACGAATATAATTTATTTATGCTTCCTTTTCATTGGTATCTTATTTGTAAGTCTAAATGTTTTATCTGTTCTGTTAGCAGCTTTTCAGTGTTTAAAAAAGTTACATTATTTGAATCAGAAAATGGAGTAATGAATGCTGGTTTCCACTATACTTTCTGTAATCCACCTTACTGTAACCTAGAAAGATGATGCTTTCCTGCAGAGAGTCTTGCCTGAGTTCTCTCAGCACTCTGGGAAGAAAGAACTCAAGCTCTTTATCAAGTATACATACAGTGATAACCTACAGACTACTTGTATTTTCCTCCCCTTTTTCCACTGATTGCCTATGAAGACAAATAGCAAATAAGGCTATTTCTAATGCCTTTCTGCTAGCACAAACAGCTTGACAGATCATTTGTAGATGTTCGTTCCAACCATTTTTCCAACCTGCTGAGAAATTACCTCACAGGACATGTCAGATACCAGGTCTGTGTCCACAGCCACTACAACTGGCGACTCAAATATCACCACCGAAAACCATCTCTTGCCAGCAGTATTTCAGCAGGAGACAGAAATCATTCTACAGAGTGGACACCCACCTACAAAGCAGACCTAGTCCTTCAAATGGAAAATGCTCAGATTAGGAACAATCAGCATAATTTGTTGGCTCTGGTGGCAAAGATCCTTGTCTGTGGTGTTGCATATTAAACAGACTGGTTGACTCTTGGCTCCAAGAGCACCTCAATACTGTACTGGCACGTGATGCCAGTGGGCATCTCATTCTTAATACTGTCCAAATTCCTTAATATCAACTTGACATTTTAATATTAAATTCATGGAGCTTGTACTCAAAGACACCACTGGACTGTTCAACCTGTTTCTTTATTTTTATTGGTTCTCTTGGTAATTATCAGCTCAAATGGAAAGTCAACAAATGTGAAGGACCTAGTTGGCAAACTTTCTGCATGGTGCCATGCACATAAATACTGTAATAAGAAGAGCAAAGATGTTGCAGTTTGATTGTTTCAGACATGCGTGATTTAACTGAGATGAGTCAACTATTCAGATTACTTCCAATATTTTTCTGCACACTTGCCTTACCAAAACCCAACTCATTTTACCACTGAGGCTAAGAATAACAATTCTGCATCTCCACTTGCTATCAATTAGCCACTACTCGCTCCCTGAAAATGCTGGTGTTTCATTAGTTTGCAAGCAGCACGTACAACTTGCTTTGGAAACATACCTTTGTTTGAGATCTGTAAGGCCATAACATGCAATGATCTTCAGAGTTTTGCTAAATGCTATACCTTAATCTCTCAAAATCAAGAGACTGATAATTCAGTTCATCAGGTAGGTGATACTCCTCTTTCTGATTATTCAGAGTATCTGTTACCTGACTACACTGGAATCTATGCAAACATCTGAAGAAGGATCTGATACACTTTATAGTAACTGTAGAATTTCAAGATGATAGCATCTGCCTATATGGAAACTTTGTGCCTCATTTTGAAGTTCGTTTTAGCAACAGCTTTGAATTGCAAAGGCAATGGGGGAGGGAGGAAGCTGCTTTTCTTTTCTTGCTGGTATACAGGAGCAGATGAAGGCAGAAGGTACTTGAACAGCTTCATGACACACTGTTTAAAAGACTTCAAATGTAAGCACATACAGTTGAATCTATTCTGGCTACATCACCTTGAAAAACCGTAATAAAGGAAAGTAACTATTTTTTTCCTGCTTAAAGCTGGGTATAAATTGTTTTACAATTATACAAATTGGGGGAAAAAATGAAATTAGCAAAATTAATTCATGCCTGTTGATTTACAGAGGTAGGATTTCTCAGTTTTAGAACAAGGAGGAAGTGAGTTTTTTTCTCTTAAAGAAGCCTAGAATTTGCTGATTACTCTCATGCTGGACAACCTTGAAATAGCAAAAGACAAATCCTGGTTTATTTAGAATCTTTAATTTTGGTAACTTTGAAGTGTAATGCTTCAGTTTTGACCTTACTTACTTTAATATTTCACAGACTACTTTATTCTTCAAAACAACTTTTTGATTTTAAACAAATAAACCTGCAAACTTTAATTTTGAAATAGTCAACACAGGAGATGAAGAAAATAGCCCTTCCCTGAAAAAGTTCTTAACATATTGGCCCTTTATGAAAATAAGAATCCCAACCAGTCCTGCTGAAGACCCACTGGGCAGACCTGTCCAGTAACACATCAAGCTGTCAGCCTCTTCTCAAAGCCCCTGAGCTGAGTCTTCCACAGCCCGTCTCTTGTGCTGCCCCTTGCACCCTCCTTGCTACACACCCTCTTTCAGGAAAGATTTGAATGGAGCAGCAGGAAAAGTAAGGAAAAGCTGCTTAAGGCATTCACACAATATTGGGTGGGCAGGGAACAGACAAGTAATGTGGTGAAGTGTGGTGTGCTGTGAGGTGTGCCTTGGGCCAGGCCAGCATCAGTCCCACTTCCCTGCAGACCCCAGCTGGGATCAGCACTGCCTGAGCCTCTGTGCCAGCAGGTTTTGTAGCACTACTCAAACTGCTCTGGTCTCATTGTGAATAAAAAGCCATTAATATCCTTCTGAGTTCCTGAAGACTAACAAAAAACATGGCATTTTCCAGCTCTCTACTAGTTCACAAAGATGTATATATATAAAAGAGAATAAAAAGATGAGGATACCTTGTTTCCCTATGTTGCAATATCTCTGATCATTTTTCATAGCAAGAGGCACTAAATTTTGTAATACTCTCCACAATGGAAATGATTGAATTATTTTACTATTTATGGAATACAAAATTAGATTTGAAAAGCATAAATAAAGATGCAATAGGAAATAACTTCAATGGCAGGAAGATGAACTTGCTGACCTAAGAGGTCTTTTCTCTCTTTAACTCTAGTGATTGCACAGATACATTTTCATTAGCTGTTAATAAGAAATAATAATAATAAATGTAGCTAAACGTAATGAAACCTGAGAATTCTTGAGCTGATAAGCTGTATAGTTGAATACTCATACATTATGCATTTGTTCAATTACAGTATTTCAGAACCCTCTATTTCTTTTGAATCCCAACACATTGTATATTTTCTGCTCAGATGGTCTTCAGAATCCAGGCAAGGCTCTTAGATGTGCCTTTGCCCATGACAGCACTGTACTTGGGAGAAAAAAATGTCTCTAGTTCCTAGGGTTAGTCAAAGTTAGGACCAAGAGAGGAGGCCATATTGACACTCACCCCTCATGCAGTGGAACTACCCCTCAACCACGTTCGTCTGTTGGCCTCTCCATACTGAATCCTGATCTCTCCTGCACTTGGCAGTTTACCAGGAAGAGAGGTTATTTGGCAAACTAAGGGTAGAGAGACAGAGGAACCAGCACAACCTCATCTGTGTGCACCTCTTTCCTGATGGAGTAAGCGAGCAAACAAACAACCTGTAGGCATCTAGCTATGGGCAAATCAACCTGCTTGTCTTTTAATCTTTGAGGCAGGAACCACATCTGAGTTCACCTGAATCCCAATAGAACAAAGCTCTCTTTCTTCCTGAGACAGTGACAAGACTGACAAGATACAGGTTTAGAAAAACAGTATGATTATGGCAAGGCTGCATGGAGGATTAGAAATGTTCTGACTCAGTGCCAGCCTCAGTAAAGTGCACTAATGAAAAGTAGAATAGTTTTTAATACTGGAAGAGGCAACATGAATGGAAATTGAAATGCAAAAAGTGCCAGGAGAGAGATACAAACTGCACATTCAGACAACACTGCAATTCTAGCTCAGTGCTGATCCTGCATTTGACAAGAGTTAAATTAAATGGATGCTGCTTTTGGCTGCTAGGAGTCAGTAAGACAAAGCTGGTATTTGACATGTAACTTTCTACAAAGTACCAGGGCATGTAAAGATCAGGGGGACCTGTGGTTTAGACATCAACTAGAGGCAAAACACTTTAATATATTGGTCTAATTCAACACAAAAGAATTTTTTATGCTATCCTGTAGATGCAACTTTGAAATAGGCTGCTTTTTATGGCTAATTCTGTCCAGAAAATTGTCATGCTTGTTTGCGACTGAAGTACGTTTACAACGCTGTATTGTCTGTTATATTAGAGTTTTAAAATACCACATTTAAGAGCACAAACAGTGTTTCTAAAAAATCATGGAGACTACACACTTTGTTCTTTTGCATTAATTCTTGCTTTCAGTTACTGCTGTTTGGTCAGTACTGGCAGTTCGGTATTGCCAGTAGCGACTCGGTTTATGATGAATCTTGTTTGCCCCCTCGTGGTGTAACTGGAAAAGATGGAGCTGTAGTTTGTTCTTTCTCCTGCTTGTGGTAAGGGCAGTGCTTCATTCCGATACTTGGGCTATGAATCACTTTTCCCCGTTTTTTATAGGTAGGTTATATCCACCTGTGCCCGCATAAGTGGTCCTTTCGTTTTTATCACACAGCAATACACCAGGATAGGCAACTTTTTGTTCTAGAAGCACGAATGAAGGAAGTTCAAAGGCTTTTTTTGTTCACAATTCATCTACGACTTTTGAATATGCTCTATATAGCTGTAATAATTTCTCCGTTTGGGTGCTCAAGCCTATCAAGTTCAATTACATAGTTATTTCAAGATGTAGAAGAATAATTTAATTTTTAAAGGTGATGGTAAATAACTATGGTGAATCAATTAAATTTAATAACTGCAAAGCAGTTCCTGGGCTTCATCACTGAAAGAATTAAGTTTTGCTTTTAGGCTTTTAAAAAGCTAGTTGTTAGAAACCTTTTTTTTTTTTTCACATTTTTTTGTAAAATTTCTTATGTTCAAAGCAAAAAGAAGTAAGCAATATGGGTCTGTTCCAAACCCTGCTGAAGTTAATTAAGATGGCATCCCATGAGCTAATGCCTAAACCAGAAATTCTACAGTTACACCTCACTGATACAGCTGTGATGCTTTCAGTCCTGTGTTTGACTTCTGAACATTATGAACAAACTGCCTTGATAACCAAGAAAACCTGTTAAAAAGCTGCAAAGCAGTAATGAAACCTTTTATGCACACTGATCAAGAAGCTTCTATGGCTGTTAATAAAAATTAGTCTTCTGCCTCTTCTCTTGTAAAATCACCCAGTTGTGGCAAATTTAGTTTTCTTCAATTATGCTATTAATCCTCTGGCTCTGCTTTTCCAATAGAGTGTCGTATTTTTACTTTATCAAGAGTATGAAGTAAAAAATGGTGACCAACAAAACAGAGAGAATAATAAAAAAAGAATGATACTTTATTGTATGTCAGCTCCATCATTTATTCTTTCTAACCTGAATAAAGAACCAGATTCCACGAGATTGCCTGCACTGCCAGACTATTATGAACAGAGCATCTTGGCGTAATTTGACAGCTAAAAGAAAAAAAAATCAGCATCCCAGAGGCCTTCAGATCACACAAGACACCAAAAGCCATTAGTCTGTAGAACTGGTTGACAACAAAGAAGAGGAAAGTGCATCATCTGATACATTTAAGCTGCATGAACATCAGTCCTGAACTGTCATAGTGATGTACTACTCCTAACAGGCGTTTTCCATTTTTAATTTCTATAATCAGAATCATACTTCAAGCTCCATACCAGTGACAAGCAATCTCATTTTTAACTGGAAGCTACCAGAATGAGAAACAACAATCTAAGCACTGTGGGAAAAGGCTGATATTATTGGGAAGAACACTTACACATAATACAGAAAAAAGTAGAGAATCCATAAATACTATTCATCTGACACTACATACTTATTATCATAATGTCTGCTCTAACTATAAAAAATATGTTTTTTCTTAAATTCCACTAAAACACTATTAATCTATTTTTATCACAGAGTGAGAGCCATGCTTTGTTTTTTCTTATCAATCATTGTCTTACAGCTGCTAAATTCTTACCACAATCAACACAGAGGGACTATATTAGCATGAAATATTGGGTTTTGGAATAAGATACCAATTTACTATCTCTGCTTTCTAAATTGCAATAGATAGTAAATATCAGCAATTTGGTACTAATGGGGAACCATAAACTCTGTAACACAAGCCAGAATGGCCAACACACCTGATGCTTTGACTTCTCTCCCATCTCTCCTATGGTTCTCTCTTCTGCAGTTCTTATGTAATGCAAGGAGAGCTGAAAGTTTTACCAGCTGACCTGGAAAATTGGTTCACTGTCATTGACTTCCTAAATTTATCATTTCTATCATTTAAAATTTGCAATTTAGTATCAAGCATTTCATTCTAAGAAGAGCAACTCACTGGACATCACATATTCACAGAAACTTGTGCAAAACTCACATAAAATACATATGCCACTCATCAATGTTCAATACTTTCTGTTTCCTGATATTTACTATTTTGCAGAAAAAAAATAATATTTCCCATAGATTTCAATAGGAAACAACATGAAAACTGAATTTTTCAAAATAAATTATAAAAAACAAATACTTAGGTTTGAATGTTGATTAAAAATAAAAATTGGTTAAAAATTAATTTGGTGAATATTTTATGTATTTTATTTTACAAAATGGAAAGTGAAGAACTTAAAATGAACATCAGAAACAGAATACTGTTATTTTATTTATGCTTTTTTTTCCTCTAACAAAGACAGACAAATGGTAAGCACAAATGTAGCTTACATGGAATCTCAATCAAACCAGTGGGACTAATCCCAGGTTTAAGTTAAGCATATACTTTCATATCAGGCACCTGCCATAAGCCAAATAGGTGTATACTGATAGACTAACCATGCTCTGCACTGTTACCTGATGTCTCTTACAATTCAAAGCAATAGCTATAACCCATTTATACTTGCACATTTGCACTTAGAAGAACAATTCTGTAAAGGAAAAGTTTTAAAATTAGCTGTCAAATTCTGTCTGTGGAATATATTGTATTGTTTCATAACCATTGAAGATTAATCTTAGAATTGCTTTTTCCCCACAGAATTATGAAATTTCATGTTGCAAAGAGAAAATTTAAGGAAACACTTCGTCCGTATGATGTCAAAGATGTCATTGAACAGTATTCAGCAGGTCATCTAGACATGTTATGCAGGATTAAGAGTCTTCAGTCACGGTAAGGAAATAATAATTTCTGCATCTTCTTATGTTATTCACTGTATAATGAACACTGGTAAAATTTAACATTCCTGAGTTTGGCTACAAATTGCCATCCATGGGCAAAGAGAGCCCAGCCTCTCTTTCTGTGAACACGGCCAAGCCATAAATTACACTGTGGGTGAAAACAAACAAAAAAACCCCATATATCTAAGTTGTCCCCAGAAGATGGAAGCCTGAACAATAGAAAAGGTAATATTTTATTTGTAAAATCCATTCACAAACAAGGAATTTGGTCTGGAGTTTGCCAAAAGGATGAGGTTGACATTGAGAACTGCCTTTTTTCCATCCCAGACTTTCTCATTTCATGTAAAGGAAACAGGGAACTATTGTTATGTACTATTTATGTAGGTTTTAGAATCCCAGCTTTAATTTTTTAGGGGAAAAAAAAAGTAAAACCAAGCAAAAAACAAGAAACCCCCCAAAAAAATCCAACATTGCATCATGTGTATCGTTACCAGCATCACGGTTGAACTTCCTGTTTCAAACTGACAAGCTTCCCAGGGCTCGATGCTGCTGTTAGGATGGGAGAGTTGAGGGTGGCACTGGGACCTCTGTCTCCCCCAACACCAGGCTGCTGGAGAGGCCACCTGCTCTTGCCATCTCAGCAAGACTAGCCCTGGCTCTCCCAGGTGATGGCTGAGTTCTGGCGCCCCTTAGTGCCAATAGAAAAGAAAAGCTGTCTCTGAGCTAATCTCCAAATGTTCAAAAATTATTCATTCTTTTATCTATTTTTTTTTTTTTTAATAAAATTAACTTTTTTCTCAGGTGCTTTTCTGAAGTCCTCTGATTTTAATTTTTCATGTACAGTTTAGCAAGTACATCCATATCATCACTGTTATCAGGAATCACAGTGGCTTTTGATTTCTCTTACAGCGTTGACCAAATTCTTGGGAAAGGACAAATCACAGCAGATAAAAGAAGTAGAGAAAAGAATCCTGCAGAGAATGAGACAACTGATGACCTCAGTATGTTAGGACGTGTAGTCAAGGTGGAGAAACAGGTAGAGTGATCTGTGTTGCTTTGTCTTGCTGTATTGCTCATGCCTTTTGTGTATTTTATTGCCAGTTGAAACTGATAACATTTTTTAAAACTGGTAAAATATTTTTTTCTAATATCTGCTTCATTTACATGTTGAAATGAAACTGGTAAGCATCAGATCACCTTAACTGTCTTCCATGTACAGAGAAGTAAGGAAGGAAAAATTGCAGGTTACTGATTTTTTTTTCATTTTTAACAGCTTGCTTATAAAAATTTACATGGCTTTTGACAACCTTATTTTCCAAGAGTCAGTAGCATATACCAAGCTCCTCCCATTTTTTTTCTTCAGCAGCCACTTTTTCCATTTGCTTGGGTTCCAAATATTTTAAATTAGCATCTGGCATTAATGTTAACCTTTCTGTCTCCTCCTGTAGGTACAATCCATTGAGTCAAAACTGGACTGTCTATTAGATATTTATCAACAAGTCTTGCGAAAAGGATCTGCATCTGCACTCACTTTGGCTTCCCTTCAAATGCCAGCTTTTGAGTGCGAGCAGACTTCTGATTACCAGAGTCCATCAGACAGCAAAGATTTGTCTAATTCTGCACAAATTAGTGGATGTGTATCCAGATCAGCTAGTGCCAATCTGCCTCGTGGCCTACAGCTTATACTGACACCAAATGAATTTAGCACTCAGGCTTACTATGCTTTCAGTCCGGCTATGCATAGTCAAGCAACGCAAGTGCCAAACGATGGACCTGCAGCAGTTAATAATACATCAAACCAAATAAACCAGGCAACTAAGCCAGCAACTCCAACAACATTACAAATACCACCCTTCTCATCAATGAAGCATATCAGTAGGCCTGAGCCCGTTCATATTATTCCTGTGACCACACAGGAAAATATTTCTGATGTCACCGCTTGCCTTGTTGCATCAAAGAATAATGGACAAGTTGCACAGCCCAGTGTGACAAAGGATCTCACATGGAGAAAAAGTCTGGATACAGAAGGAGAAACTTTGCTCTCAGTTAAACCTGTGTTGCAAATGGACTTAGGAAAATCTTTATCTGTACAAAACCTTATACAATCAACAGAAGAACTGAATGTACAGGTTGCTGGCAGTGACTCCAGTGGTTCCAGAGGCAGCCAAGAGGTATACTCCAAATGGAGGGAGTCAAAATTATTTATAACTGATGAAGAGTTGGAGACAGAGGCAGGAACAGAGACTACTGAAGCCATCTCGCGCCCTTTAGTGGAAACGACTCTCTCTGCTGACTCTCTAAGGACTGGAATATCAAGATCATCTCAAAGCATTTGCAAGCCAGGGGACGGTACAGAAGCACTCAATCTGCTCCACGTCAAACTTAAATAACAGCTTGTGGGCTTTCTTCATTGGCTGGGTCATACATTTCTCTAGTCATACATATCATAGCATGAACTGTTTTGAAAGCCTTTTTAATAAGATCACAAAAATCAGGATGAATCTGAGAAGCAGTTGAATGAGCCCATATCTCCTAGTTGCATGAAAATGCATGTTTAAGTGATGGCTAACATTCAAATTTACACCTACAGTAAGGCAGCCTTTCATGCAGTACAGTAGGTTTAAATGAGGAGTTGCCTACAAAGCTAATGCTGCAGGATGTATCAAAAAGCAAAAATCTGAGCATTTAGACCTAGTGCCGTTTCTACAGGGCAGAAGTAAAAATCATAAGGTTAAAAGCACTTTGCTTCTGAAGTAATTAAATATATATATAGTCCTGATTTAGATGATAGTTTATGTTTACAACAAAAAAAAAATATCTACAGCTGCTAGCAAGGTACCAAGGAAACCGGTAATCTGGGATTAGAAATGGCTGCCAGTTGCAAGATACACACGTTAGCTCATCAGTAATCAGTTATTTTTAACTCTTAAAAACAGTATCTTTATATCCATCAGATTTTTGGTGAATTACTGCTGTGGCAAAAGTACCTGATGCACCACTATCACGTTGTTCTTTTTAACAAGAACATTATTTTGCTATGAAAAGTTTGTATTTTAAGGATGAGGACTGGCCTCAGGAGTAGATAACCTGGGTGACTGCACAAAAAATTCAGGGGAACCTCTCCTTCTTCCAGCCTCATTGCGGAGCTACCTTGTGAATCTGAAACATATTGGCAGCAGTAGGTGAGGGAAGGAAGCAGACGCTGCCTTTATTGTAGAAGCAATATTTCCTTCTGTGGAAATTTTGGCAACTTTCCTTGCAGTCCCAACCTGATACCATGACAGCACTTCATAAGGCTGGGAAAGGAGGGAAAATGAGGAACAGAAATGCATGGTAAAACTAAAAAGGACAGAACAGGGAAGAGAGAAAGACAACACAATCAATGACAAAAGGGGAAAAAAAAAAAAATGGATTTAGATGGCCAGGAAGTGAAATGATCCCAGAATATAAAAGATGGAAGGTAAAGAGGCAAAAAATTAAATATTTTTTTTTAATCCAGCCTGTCACTCACAGATGCTAAGTGCTATTTCAAAATAGCCATGTAAGCAAACAGAAATGGAAATTGAAGTAGGGAAGACCACTTTAGCTGAAAATGAATGAAGGCAAGGGGCTTATTGTTTGTTTGCTTGCTTTTTTTTAAAAAAGGGGAGGAGGGGAGAGGGCAAAGTGGTCATACTCTTAAAGCTCAGCACTGTCTCCAACTGCAGTCATTTCTTGTCAACTTTCCAAAAAAGGACCTTCAGGCTCCTTCCTCCTAATGCCCAAGTTTTCAGATTCAAAGCCTACATGAGACTGAGCATTCCTGATTGATACATCCTCTTTTTTTCTTATCCTAACCTCCACTTCACTTCTGCTGAGATGCAGGAGCAGTGTTAGCACCTGTCTGCACATCCCCAGCAAGGCTTTGCCACGGGGAGAACCCTTGCGGAGCCTAAACGGGCTTTTACTCTTCCCAGCTGAATGAGGCTTCTGCGTGTTGCCTCCCCCCAGATTTACACCCCACCTGCACCACAGGCTTGTAGACAACCTGACTTGGGCTCAGCTTCCCTCTAGTAGCAGGAACACTGAATGTACGGGGTGCCAGTGCCAGCTCACTCAGGGCAGTGTTTTCTCAAGGCCTAGACCTGCTGGGAACTTACTATATACATGAAAAATGTCACTCCAGTCTTAACCATGGCTAAACGCTGTAGATTGTATTGTGAAGGACTTGATCTGTTTACTATGAAACCATTGTAATTTCTGCTTCCATATTTCCTTTACAGAAGTATTCCTGGATGTTACATGATAACCTTATTATGTGAAAGTACATGCACACTGTAGAGTGTATATATTGTGTCGTTATATGGGGTCCACGGATGGTACACTGTGTTCCATGGCTTATGCTGGAGCAAACTTCAGCTGTTAAATCCTGAGACACCTTGAAGCACAATTTGCCATATAATTTACAACATTCAGTCTTTCCTGTTTTCTTTTATGTGCAGTCTGATCATTCTAAAGCCTGATTACAACAAAAATTTTGTGAGGATAAATAGGGTTTTTTCCACATCTCAGTTCGTTTAACTTTTAACTTATGTGAATGTCTGCATTTTATCCAGGCAGATCTCTAAGTTTGAACACCTATCCACAATTTAAAAACTTGCAAGGTTTTTTTTAAGCTTTTCTTTCTTTTTCCTACTGGTTTATGGTGCCTTTCTTGCCTTTCGTAAGAAGCATCCTGCTGGCCTAAGCATAAATAGGTTCAGTTAAGGAGCAAGAGATCAGGCACGTGGCAACTGTGTGTCAGTAATGAAACTCCCCTCCCCTCCTTGAGGAGATTGAAAAATCAAGGCATTGTGAATTGGACTCCACTCTTCCACCTTCATCTGCACGTGCAGATGGTTGCACCCCTACTGAGCCTGGAAGGCATCAGTGGGAGAACTGAGCATCAGCCCTGCCTGTACTGATTCTGTACAGAAACAGGACCATGGGTTTCGCTGATCATTTATCTCACAGAAACTTGGTATTTTTGCCTTAAGTGACATGCTTGAGTCCTTCTGATTTTAAGTTAATTTATTTAATACAATTTTGTGCACAAAAGAATGAGTTCTATAAATTATGTATGAAAATGTTAATGTCTTTACAAAGTACTAATAAATCTAGAAGATCGTATCTTTTCAAATTATGGTTTAAAATCCTAATTTCCTTATTTTATGCTCACCATTATTATTTTTGTAGCTGCAAGTCTTATCATTTAGGAGCTTTTTAACATAATATTGATAGAAAATAGAAAGAGTAGTGAATATATGAAATTCTGGAGAGGAAGAATTGTTTGTTTGGATTTTTATATGCTTTGCTCGTATTTCCTCATGAGGAGTTTCCTGTTTCTATTCTCTCTCTTTAACAGACAGTGTCATGACTGACAGTCAATTCATTGGTTTCACAAAAGAAGGACCTGTCTGGCTTTTCATGTCTTGTCCTGAGCTGCTTATTAAAGCCCATCTCATGGCAGCTGATTAGGATTGTTCATGAGTAGGGACAAAGGACAATTTTTTTTTTTTTTTCTGATTTACAATCCACTTGAGGATTCCAGAAGAGAGAATTTGAACTTAATTAAGAGCTTCAGGAATTAAGCCTTATCCAAATAACTGTTTTCTGATCAACATGTTTCTTGTACCTGATTGAAGGGAGAACTGAAAAGAATAGTTTTGATGATAATTATTTGTTTAAAAATTTGTATTTGCTCCTGGCTTATATGATCTATACTTTTTATTTAAATATTAATATCGTGTTTTAGCCTAGGGTTCAAGATTGCAAAGATCATACACTTTTATTCACAGTGCCCACGGTTGTTCCATATGTTTTTGAGATAATCCTACTTAGAGCGACTGCTCTCATTATTGCATGGTGATGAGTAATTCACCTGCTCTTCTGTGATAAGTCAAATTGTACTGAATTGCTGATGTATAGTAGAACATCTGATGTACAGTAGCATTTCCGGATTGGGATCTGCAATCCTTACTCAAGCAAAAATTCTATGGAATTCAGTAATTCAATGAAATTCAAGAATTTTTCTTGAATCGGGAGCTCAGATTCAAATCCTCATTTTGTTGGGCATCTGTTTAAAGTGAAAATGGCAATATTCCAGTTATTTCCTGAGGAAACTAATATTTAGCTGAATTTACCCATGTCACATTGACTATATAAAAAATAACGCACAAAGTATTGATGTAAAAAGGGAAGAGGAGAAGGAACATTTTTAAAAAGCACAGAGATAAGGAGAATAAACAGAAAAGAGGAGTAAGCAGGAAAAGAAAATATAACAGCAAAGGAGTGAAAAAAGTGTTTAAACACCTGAGGCTAAATTCATCCTTGGGTGGCTTCACTGATTTCAATGAATTCGCCGCCCAACTGGGTGAAGTTCAGCCTCGATTGGGATAATCAGGCTCAGTTCCACTGACTTTACAGGAACTGAACCCACCTATACCAGGAATTAACTTGCCTCTCTGGGCCAACTTTTATTGTGACGCATATGTTATGCAATCCTTTTTGGATTCATTAGGTTTGAATGAAATACAGGTCAGAAAATGAATTTGCCCCAGATATTTCTGCTTCACATTTTTTTTCAGTTGTGTTTATTGACTTAATTCAAATGGATTACAACGTCACACAAAGTGCTGTCACTATCTAAAAAGGTTAATTGGGTTTTGAAATAAGAACTGTCCCCGGCAGTGTCAGTGGAAGCATGTAACATTTTCTCTTTATCTGGATGCAAATGTGGCCATTCATTCAGCTGTGGCCACACAAAGGAAAATTCCAGACATATCCAGTTATCATCTGCAATTGGAAGCATTTTTTATTTCTTTGAACGATAAAAAGACAGTTTTGTAACAGGCTTAGAAAGCACGAAGGCTGCATCCACTGGCACTGCAATGACATTAGCCAGTTCATTGCAATGTTAATTGTAACTTCTTGACAAAGTTGAATCCATGTTGTTGTTAATAAAAATGATTTGAAAAGTAACATGCTTACTGTTTTTTTCCTCAGATAAATGCTTGTATGGTGTATGTACATAACAGGAAAAAAAAAATTAAACTTGCTCATTGTTTGCCTTTTGAAGTTTTGTAATATTTTTATTAAATGGACCAAGACATCACAAAGGAAGTTTACTAGAATAAAATGTGCACAAACTAGTCTGGTATGTCAAGTATCTGGTAACTGTTTACATCAGATTTTATTAACTTCAGGTGTTTCAGCACCTCTATAGAAATTAATTTGGAAGTTATTATTACCTTCCCTGTTAAATAAACAGGAATTGATTCAGATGGGCAGTCAGGGGCCTGTGTGAGGAGCAGGATTCCTCAGGGAAAGCCCATCCGCTACCTAGTGAGGCCTAGGTAAAGTCCTTTCCTCTGTGCTGAATCAAGAAAGTTGCTCTAGAATGCTTCTGCACCAAACCTACAGCCTTTTGACCTCACTTTGCTCTTCCTGCAGCTCTGCTGAAGATAATGTTTAGAATTTGAGTGTAAAGTATCAAATATGGAGATCCTGTTCTTGTGGTGAAGTTACTGCCTCCTTGGAGGCTTCAAAATCAGAGCAAATACTTCCATGTATAGGTGACCTCCTACCTCTCTGATGAACGTAAATTTTAGATATTGAAACTGAAAGATGCAGTCTCCAGAAAGGCGGATTTTCTGTGCCAGCCATTGGTACCCACAGGCTATGTGAACACTGCCATGCCCTGCCTAAGAATACACACAGGGCAGGAAACAAGACCAACGTACACATTCCCTTCTTGTGTAAAACCCGGATGTCTGCCTTCATGTGTACACAGAGACAGCAGGGCAGGGTCAGAAGGCAGCAGTGAAGTCTCCCTGTTGAGTCACCACGCAGGTCACAATGGCCAGGCACGGTAACGTGCATCCACGCAGCCACACACGCAGGTTCGCCCTTCAGCCCTATACAAGAGAAGTGCAGGAATGCGCCTAGAGGGGAAATTTAAACCTTCATTTAGCAGATTTTCAGCTTCACTTAAGGGAGGTCGGTAGGGAGGTCGGCTTTTCTTTCATTATATTATCTTTTTTTTTTTTCTTTTTTTTCCCTTTTTTTTTTTTCTGTGAGAGTGATGGAGCCGTGGCACAGCTGCCCGGAGAGCCCAGGGAGTCTCCACTCTCGGGAGATACCCCGAAGCCTCCTGGAGGCAGCACCTGGGCTCTCGCTGTGCCTGCCTCAGCAGGGCAGCTGGACAAGCTGACCTCCAGAGATCCCTTCAACCTCCATCCTTCCCTGATTATTTCCAATACTGTACCCGCTTGAGAACCTTCAAACACACCCAGCCCTGAGGCCGCCTCTCCCACCCCCCCACACCTCGCGGCTCCCCGGCCGCTCAGGACCGGGCCCCATCACCCCGTGTCCCTCCGCGCTGCGGAAGGACACAGGACGCCCCTTGAGCGCGCTCCCGGCACGCGCCAGCTCAGCCCGTCCCTCGGCGCGGACGGGGGATAAGCGCTCCGCCCCTGCCTGCGCGCGGCCCCTCGGAGTCAGCCAATCACAGCTCGGAGGGCGGCCCGCCCTGGCCAATCAGCGCGGCCCCTGCGCAAGGAGCGCCAAGACGCACCACGTGGGCGGCGGCGGCGGTGGGAGGGGCCGCCATGTCTGACTGGGAGAGCAGCGGCGACGAGGACGGGGCCGCGCCGGGGCCGCCGCCATCTTCTGCCGCTGCCGGGCCGCTGTCGGCAGCCTCTCCGCAGACGCGCGCCTGCGGAGGAACCTATGGAGGAACCTATGGAGGAACCTACGGAGGAGGTGGAAGCGCTGGGGGGCGGCGGGCGGCGCCGTCGGCCAGCCGCGGAGGGGCGGAGCGGGAGGCTCGAAGCGGTGAAGGCTGCCGTGGCCTGGGAGAGCCGGTGCAGCAGCAGCCGCCGCCCCGAGCCCACTTCGGCCGAGCTGAGGACGTCGTGGCTCCGCTGTGCTTCCATCTGGACAAAGCCCTGGTCGGGGCTCTCATAGGTAATACCGGCCGCTGAGGGAGTCAGTCAGGTGCTGCGGGGAGCGGGCGGAGGAGGAGGAGCGGCCGCGGTCGCAGAGAGGTTTGTTGGCGTGGGCTCCTGCCTCTCCCCCTGGCACCCGGAGAGCCGCGTCCTCCCGCTCCCCGGCCTGGGAGGGCCCCAGCCCTTGGTGACCCCCTCACGTCTTTTTCGCCTGGGGATGACAGGGTGATTTTGCAGACCTGGCTGAGCAGTAGAGCGCTCTCACTCGCCGGGAGAGCTGGGCTTTTTTCCCCTGAAGTGGTTGGATTGATACCTGTTTCTCACGGCCAGCAGTCCGTAGGTGGGCTGAAGCCCCTTTCTAGAGGAAGGGTGGATCTCTCTTGAGCTGATTTTGCTGCTTGATCTTATACACTGAGGTGCCTTCGTGCCCCAGATGTACCTTCCATGTGGTTAATTACCAAAAAGTTACCTGCATTTTCCAACAGTTTGGCGTCACAAGTTCTTTTATTCACCGGTGTGTGTACTCATATGAAGGCATTTGTTTTTTGTCACAACCAAAATACTTGCCATGTGTAGTTCTTGACAGTTTGGCCTAAATCTCCGTAATACCAGCAGTTGTATCTTTATAACAGGTCGGGGTGGAACTAAAATAAGAGAACTTGAGGATTCTTCAGGTTCCAGGATAAAGGTACCATGTGCTGTGTGTCATCTAGACAGAAATTATGTTTGGAACATACTTAATTTTGCTTCGTGTAAACCAAAGTTACTGCAGCAAGTCAAAGGATGTTGCAATAGCTGTAATAATTCTATTATTTTACAAGAATTGGTAAAAAGGAAGTGGAACTGAGAGTGCAACTCAACTGGTATGTGAAAGCAGGAAAAGCCTATTGATTTTTTTTTTCCTTAAGTATGCATTTATTTCCATTACTTTTGGAAGGGGAATTAACTTTACTTGGAAGAGAGGTTAAAATAATTAAAAAATCAAAGATTGCTTTCAGTATATGTTCTTATATAATGTTTGGTTTTGCGGTATTAAAAAAAACTCAGTAAGGTTTAATGAACATAGGTTATAAAAGGAACCCATGAAGCTGAAGTAAAGATTTTTGGCAGCATTGCTGGGCAAACAAAAGCCAAGTTGTTGATTGATGATGCTGTTACAAGATCTGGACAAAACTACGTTAGAGGAGGGACTGAGAAAGGTAAGAAATGTGGTTTTGAAAAGAAAAAAAAAAGACCATGCATTGCCTTTCCATATATTTGGTAGTTTGCTGAAGTGTATTTTTAATATTTTATTGAAGTGAATTAACTTTAACTTTGTTTTTGGACAATAGCATGCCTCCTTTAAACTGAAATACCTAGACATCCTTTTTTCTCAGCTACTAGTAATTCTCCTCCCTCCCCACCCCAAACTGCCACACTTCTGTGAAAATGTGTTCCTTAGTGTTTTCAACAGTTTTAATTAATGTGGAACATTGTACCACTTGGCTTCTTGCATTATCAGTCAGATTCCTCTAAAATACAAGTATTAGTTCTAGTTTAAGTTTTAATGTAGTATCTGCCGTATTTAAAATTCAATAAGCTCTTTAAAATGCAGTCTGCAAAGCAAACACATACTGTTTATAGCATGGGTAATGCTGACTTACTACATTAATAGGAAGTTAACATTTAAGATTTGATGTTGCACATCATGCCTCACTTTACTATATTGTATTAACTTTGTCTGTTACGTGGGTATATAAATAATGATTGTATGTTGAGATGCTGCTTAAGTTATTGGTATTTGTGCTCCTGATGACTTTTTGCTCAGGCAAACAACATCCATAGTTGTTGATGTGGAGGACTGATGAGGAGGGATCCAAGAGCTGTGTTCCAGCATTAGAGTAAGGAATGGAGTAGTTGTGAGTTTTGAATTTAGAAGTGCCCCAGAATGGGGACGAATGTATTTCAAGAGGCTAAAATTAGTTAACACTTCCTTAGTATGTGTAATTGTGTTTTTGCTGTGTTCCCTGATTTACCACTGATATGTGTTGCTGTTTATACCTTAAGTGGGAAACCTTTCTTTCTTAAAAAGGTTTCTTTCTAAGAAGAGTTAACTTAATCAAAAAAGGGGTGTAGAAAGTAACTACACTGCAACTTTATGATGTTGGATGCTTTAGAAGTAAACTTTAATGTTGTAGCAGTTAAAAATAAAGCTCATGAGTGTTTTAAAAGCCTGCTGCATGAAGAGCCTTATATAGCTGGAGGAGCAGCATTTTGGAAGCTGTCATTACTTTAAGTAGCTAAAGATGTTGAAATGCTTCTTTATCAGAACTGGATTTGTACAGGTTTTACTGATTCAGGCTAAGACCTAGGAAACAATTATCTATTTAAATAATAGAATCATTTGGGTTGGAAAAGACCTTCAAGATAATAAAGTCCAACTGTTAACCTGGCACACTGCCATTTCCACCACTAAACCATGTCTCTAAGCACCACATATTTTAAATACTTCAAAGGCTGGTGACTCCACCACTTCCCTGAGCAGCCTGTGCCAGTGCCTGTCAACTTTTTCAGGGAAGAAATCTTCCCTAATATCCAGTCTAAACCACCGCTGGCACAACTTTAGCCATTTCCTTTTGTTCTATCACTTGTTACTAGCAACAAGAGACCAACCCCCACCTGGCTACAACCTCCTTTCAAGTAGTTATAGAGGGTGATGAGGTTTCCCCTTAGCTTTCTTTTCTCCAGTCTAAACAACCTCAGTTCTCTCAGCCACTGCTGGTAAGACTTGTGCTCTAGACCCTTCATCAGCTTTATTGCCTTTCTTTGGATGTGCTCTTAACACCTCAGTGTTTTCCTTGTAGTGGGAGGCCTGAGACTGAACACACTATGCTTCATGTCTGTTCATGTAAGAGGTCTTCAAATAGACAAAGAAAAGGTGTTTGTTTTGAGAGGGAATTCTCCACCCTTTGACACATTTCATCAGACAGCATTTTGGTACTAACTCCACAGGAAAAACCTTGGACATGATCAAACCTGAAAATAACCCAAAGAAACCTGTGATAAACTGGGCTGCTCTTCGAGAAAACAAAGCTAAATATGAAGCCATGAAGTGGGCAGGTTAGTCTTAAAATTTTATTGCATGATACTTACCTTCCTATGATGTTACTAATTTTTTATTTGAGATGACTCAATCTTTCAGTGTCCAAATTAGTTAAGTATTTGTAGAGAAGTGACCATGTCAGCATTTCTCAAGCATGGTCAAGGAGGACATTGTAATTGTTGTGTGAAGACTTAAACTTACCACTCAATTGGTATTTAGATTTCACCTTTTGAAAATGCTGTTTTGTACGTGACCATAGCAAAAATCTGAGAGTCGTTAAATATTATACTACATATGTTAGCAGAAATTACTTTAGACTTAGAAATGTGGGGAAGTGGTTCTTTTGCAGATACTTGTTTATCTCAGTCTTGGCGTTTAACATGAACAAGAATAGTCTTCCACTGCTTTTGACTAGTCTGCTAGTATGAGGCACAGTCTGGGTTTTGGGATTTCTGTCTCAAGCATTGGCAGACTTACCCTGGATCTGTAGCATTGCTGACAGACTTATTCTGATTGTTTAAGATTTGCCTCCAATTGAGAAAAACTTCTATAAAGAGTCACCAAGTACTGCATCCATGTCACAGGAAGAAGTGGAACTGTGGCGGTAAGATAATTTCTAGGGGGAGTAATCTGCATGGTAAAAATAACAAGGTATAAAGCCCAGAAAGTGGGAGGTCAAATGCTGAGACACAGGCATTAATGTTAGGGTCTTATAATACGTTAGATCTTCTTAGGAACTCTTTCTCAGGAATCAGAAAATAAATAGCAAATGAGGTATTGTTAGTTGCTTGGAATTGAGGGTCACTTGAGGGATTAACTGCTTCTTTAAAAGTGTTTGATCTAGTTGACTTTCAGAAGGGAAAAAAATCAAAACAGTTCATTGGCTTTTTGCTGTTTCTTTGCATTTCATGAGAGAGCATGTTTGCATTTTTAGGTCCTATAAGGACTTGGATTGTTGACATGTTGAATACCTCTTGGCTGCCATTTTTTCCCCATATATTTTGGTCAATACCATCTTAAAAAAATGTCAGCATTGTTTCTGTTGTCTTATTGTTCATCAGTCTTACCTTTACAAGTACATCCTGGTGAGTACATGCCTCATTAATTTATATCCATCCATTTTGATCCAGCAATCTGCATAATTACTTTGCAAGAAAAACAAGTTTCTGGTCAGGCCCTGGTAGTAGTTTTACTCCTTTTCTGTAGTTCTAATGAAGTTGGTGAACATTCTTGGAAGTGTTACCTTTTCTTTATTGTTCTTTTTGCATGGCATCTGTTTTTTCTCTTGCGTGGACACCAGAGAAACCTTGCCACAATGGGCAAAGCATGAAATTTACATCTGTTTTCTTAAAGTATACATGTTATTGTTAGAGTTAGTGAAGAGCAAGAGAACATTGTTCTGTAGGTTCAGAACACTAATTGAAGAAATACACTTGTGTGATAGAGGAAGGTTTCTCCTTTTTTTATCCAATCTGTTTGCTTTAAGGAAAAAAAGAATTGGAAAAAAACAAATTTTTGTAAACACGAGGAGGTTGAATTACCCATTCTTTCCTGAGACCACACCTTGCTTGAAGTAAAATTATTTGCTGAATGGAATCTGCAGAAGAGTACAGAACTGGAATGGAGATAAACTCCTTACTTGGATTAATACCTCTTAACTGGGGGGAGTCTCAGAACCACAGTTTTTATGTAGCTGTTTGTGTGCATTGTTGTGTTTTGGGTTTTGTTTGGTGGGGTTTTTGGAGTGGGTTGGGCTTTTTCTTTTTTGTGGAGCTTTTCTTACTGACCATGTTCTTTTTTCTAAACTGTTCTCTTTGTATTTTCTAGAGCATCCAGGGAGCTGCTCTGAAAATATTTCAGGAAGGCTTTTGTCAGAATATAGTGTTCTGACAAACAAGTCCAATCCATTTCTATGAGCTTTAGGTTTAAAAACTTGTCAGAGTTATTTAATTTGTAATATCGTATAATAAGTCTGAGATGACAGGACTGCTGTGCTAGTTAATAGCCATATATAACTTCAAATTAATCATTCTTCAGAAAGAATGGTAATTGATGCCTCCAGGAGAAGTGTTTTTGTAGTAAAACTTTCTTAAAAGTTAGAAGAACAGTTTTAAGTCTCATTCAAGAGCCTGAGCTCGTTTTTGTTGTTAAGGAATTTGAAAAATAAAGAAAAGGTCAGAAAAGCAGTCTTCTGTGTTAGCTCTGCTTTTTCAGATGATGAGACTTTAAAGCAATTGCAATTCTTTAATTCTATACAGGAAAGAAAATAATAATATAATTTGTGATGACTTAAAAGAAGGTGAAAAGCGTGGCATTCCCAATCCAGTTTGTAGATTTGAAGATGTATTTGAGCGTTATCCTGATATTATGGCTAATATAAGAAAAGTTGGTTTTCAGAAACCTACACCAATTCAGGTACTTCTTCAGTTTTGATGACTCTCTACCTGATGCTTAAGAGAAAAGTCCATTTAAGTATTTGTTGTTTTATGTTAGTCCCAGGCATGGCCGATCATTCTCCAAGGAATTGATCTTATCGGCATAGCACAGACTGGTACCGGGAAGACATTAGCATACTTAATGCCTGGATTCATTCACTTGACTTCACAGCCAATGTAAGTGCTGCTCACGTGTCCAACTTGTTTAGCTCTTGATGCTTCCCCCACCCCCATGTCATGGTTTTCTATTAAAGAAAATCAGAAATTGCAAAACGGCTACGAACCTGGTGGAATAATTACCAAACTTGTCACCATAGGTTCCATTAGTAGCAGTGTATGGAGAAAGTCTAGAACAGTATAAAAGTCTTTGATGTCAGAGCTGATGGACTTTGCCTAGCCCTATTCCCACTTTCTAAAGATGCTTTATTGCAGATCCAGAGATCAGCGTAGGGGGCCAGGAATGTTAGTCCTTGCTCCCACTCGAGAACTGGCACTTCAAGTAGAGGCAGAGTGTTCAAAGTATGCATACAAAGGAATTAAAAGGTAATCTTCTCGCTTGTTAAGTATTTTTTTTTCCTACTTGTGCCTTAATTTACCTACTAAAATAATTGCATTTGCTAAGAGGGGAGGGGAAGGTAGTAAGTGCAGGGTTTGTATTTTTCCAGTTGCTAGAATGCTTGTTTTGGCTGCTCTTATGGTGAAAATCATATGTAGTTGGAGTTCTCTATATTGTAGCTTTGTCTGTTGCTTCTCATCCTTCTGTGTGGACAGCTGATTGTGTCTTGACATCTTGCTGTTAGGTAGCTGTTGACAGCAGTAAGGTCTCCCTGAGTCTTCTCTGCAGGCTGAAGAAGCCCAGTTACCAGCTTCTCACTGTATGCACTGGATCTGGAAGACCTGCTTGTCTTGCACCAGTATTTATATGCCTGACTTGTAGTAGAGGTGGGGGTTACAAAAGCTAGATACTGTGCTTAAGGTGTGATCTCACAAGTGCTGAATAAAGGAATCTTAGTAGTTCTCTCACCTGCTGGCTACCTTCGCCATAGTACACAGATGGCTTTCTTTTCTGTGGAGTTACACTGTTGAATAATGTTCGGTTTCTTGTCCACCCAAGTCTATTCTGCAAAGCCATCTTCTAGCACTTTGGCCCTCTGCCATGGGGTAGTTCCATCCTCATCTTTGCTTTTGTTGAACTTGCAGGATTCCTCTCAGCCCATTTCTTTAGCCTTTTGTGATCCTTCTGAGTAACAGCTCAGCCCTCTATTGTATCAGCTGCTTTCCCAATTTGGTTTCATCCACAAGCCTGTTGAGAGTGTAGGTCTCCATTTAAGACATTAGTGTACTAAAAAACTTACTTTCAGGGCTCTCTGGTAAGCATCCAGAGATCAGTCTTGTAGACATAAAATATGGAAATGTATGTTGTTCTCCTTCCCAGAAATACTAAGAAGTTTTATAGAGCCTGTTAAGTTTGTGTGTAAGCCTAGTACCTTATTGAGTGCTATGATTGTTTGAACAGCAAAATATCTGAAATTCCGGTGAAAATAATCATGAAAGACAGGAAGTTAACTATTAAGCTAGAAGTGTGTTTTGCGTTGTTCTGAAAATGTCTGTGCCAAAAACAGATGAACACATGAAAGGACACGTTTTTCTACACAATACTATGAAAAATCAGATGTTTTGCTGTTCAAACAATCAAGTCTGTTGCTGTGCTGTTGAGGTAGTATCATTCAGTGTTAAGTCCATTATTTACTGTGGTACTGTCAGTCACACTTACTGTATACCTTCCTCTTGAGAAAACCAGATTATACTTTTTAAAATGAAGCAACGTGCTGGCATTTCTTTGAAAAAGATTTACTTTAGCTGAGCCTTAATACACTGCTTCTGTAAAACATTTTGGTTTTCAGTATGTGCATATATGGCGGTGGGGACCGAAAAGGACAGATAGATGTGGTTACCAAGGGTGTGGATATTGTTATTGCAACTCCTGGCAGACTGAATGATCTTCAGATGAACAACCTTGTAAATTTGAAGAGCATAACGTACTTGGCAAGTAACTGATATGGAATGAGTAATGCACCAGTTGGGAAATGGTTTGTTTAGTGTGAAGTTATGCTTTAATTAAGTTTTCTTTACACTTTTTAAGTTTATTTTGCTGTACATCTTAGCATTGAGATTGATGTTGGAGGGGTAGTTCGTGCTTGCCAAAATTGCGTTGCAGATGTGCAGTATTTCCCAGAAAAAAAAAAAATAGGCTTTGAGCACTGTCAACATTTTAAAGAAAGTAAATTGTTAATCTCATGTTAATAATGTTTGCTGGTTTAAATTTCATTATGTCAAGATAAGCTATTAATGGATGAAATACCTTTCCCAAGTTGTCTTTTCTTTTAAAGGTTACCAGGGACTCAGGTTCTTATTAGAACTTTTACAGTAAGCATCAGCATTGCAAAAGGATATTTAAATATTTGGGTGACTGACTTTATTTAAGTGGGAAAATAGCCATGTCAACATTGTTAGGGATAGTATCTTCATTTCATTCTTGCCTTTTGCTGTGCTGCACATTTAAAAAACTTTACTATTTTGTAAACTCTTTTCATATATTAAATTATTTCTGAGTTGTCTGTTGCCTAATTTGACAATTTGGCCTGATTTTCCCCCCATTTCTCCAGCCCTGCTCCTCTCTAAGAGTTAAATACTCATATGCTGTAAGAAGTTAGCTCTAGTTGTAACTAATAGTTGTGAACAAGGCCAGTGGTGGTAGAGCATCATTATAATTTGGCTGTCTAGATAATGAATATTATTAGAAGAAAGGAGAGTAGCTTGATCTAGAAGAATAACGTGTAATTGCAAAGCAAGAGGAAAAAGGCCTGAACACCTGCTTTCTGAGAACTATAGGAACATTCTTTCTCTGCCATGGTGAAGTATAGTCATACTACAAGCGCACACTGCTTTGTAAAGCAGAGAATATCTGTGGAACCAAAATCAGATGTTTCAGTGTGTAAGAGATGTACTGTAGCATGACATTACTTAAAAGTGATTGAGTAGTCCTTTTATTCTTCAAATACAATGAAATAGTGTCAATCTTACCAATAACTAATTCAAAACAGAGGAAAGAATAGAGTGTAGCGTATAAACCAGGACCTGGCTATGAGGTGTTTGAAAAAAAAATAATGCTAATGTCTATTTTATGTCTATTACACCCTCTGTTCTTTAAGCAGCAATTAGGAATAAGGAAATCTCAACTGCTAATACACACACTTTCTTCTCTCTTTCTAGCAAAATACCAGAGTGCTTAATAGCTTAGAAAGCTGCTGCGGAAAGAGGCATAGTAGCCAACTCTGTATAGGAAATTAGTGCTGCTTCAACCTTGCCATTGTATTAGAAACCAAGTAGTTAATGAATTCTCCATGAGTCTTTTGAAAATAAAGAAAATTAAATCAAGATATAGAATCCCTGTATCTCAGCTGATGACTTGGGTTTTTTTCAGGGATATACGTAGATCACGTGCTAATAGAATAAAAATCTGAAAAGAATGGAACAGTAAAATCAGCACAGTAGAAAGGGTTTAGCATCAAAGTCTTAGGTTTCACGCATATGTGACTAAAAATGTCAGTACTTATAAGCATAATCCATACAACTTTGATTTACACAAACTATTAGAAAATCAAAGGGATCAGTCTTGGATGGCAGCCTTTTTCCTTTGTATGTGAACATTTACAGAGTGTGGAGTGCACTTGTATATTAGAAAAAAGATGAGTTCCAAATAGTTGTACTCAGACCTTCGGCTCACTTGTTCTCTTTGGGATTTTTACCAGATGAAATAAATTTGAGCTCTGGGCGCGCTGCATGGTCCTAGTGTGAGCCAGAATGTACAGTCTGAATTTTTTCCAAATTCTAAGGAGGAACTAAATTGAGAACTGGTATTTTGGTCTGATGTGAGATCTCTCTAACAAGGTAGAAAAAGGATTTCCCCTTTAAATTACTATACGTTTTTTTTATTGAAAGTGTGGTGTGTGGGCTTTCCCCCCCACCCCAGGTTTGTTTGGTTTTCCTTTTTGCTTCTTTTAATTCTGTGCTTAATTTTAAGTAGTGACCAAGTTATTTTTAAAGCAAACAAACAGTTGCTGTTTTTTCTTCTCTGACCTCAAGTGCTGTTAAAGGTGCTGTTGATTTTCTTGTTCTGCCTACAAAGGTATTACTAAATGAAAAAGCTTTAAGGAAATTGAAGAGATGGGATACAAGTTGAACAGGCTTTTTGCGGTGCATTAAAAATGGTCTGCTAGGTAATGTCTTGTTTAAATCCTTATCTGGACACAATAAATAACCTTGTTCTGAGCAGGTTTTAGATGAGGCTGACAGGATGTTGGATATGGGATTTGAACCTCAGATAATGAAGATCATAATAGATGTGCGGCCTGACAGACAAACTGTTATGACAAGGTATGTAAACAACATAGCACTCAGTGCTTGAGTGCTGTAAACCTAAGGTTATTAAACAAGTTAAAAGATGTCAGTTTTAATAAAACTTTTTCTAGCCTAAATGGGAATGGCATCAGTATTCTAGTTCTGTCTAGTCAGTCCTACTGAGTTATTTGACAATGTTATTTTCTTGCCCCTTTTCTGATGTTTTGCATCGACTATAAAAACAACTGAGTTCTTCCCAAAAAGGAAGATGTCCAGTGAGTGCTAGAATTTGACATGGCAATTTGAAATGCCAGCTTCTTCATCTGGTACCAAATGTGCATCTTAACCTTCTAATTAGTATCTGTGCTAGTCTGTACCTGGATTAACTTTGAAATTATGCAGCTTTTGGGAGCATAAAAGTAGAATACCCCAACAATAATTTAAAGCTTAAGTGCTGTTTACTGATAACTCTTTAAAGATTATTTCTAAGTGTTCTATAAGCTCACTACTGTTATTGCATACTCAAGTCTTTTCACTGGTACATAAGAAAGAAAGAAGAATGTGATGAAATTAATGAATTGGTGAAAATTTTACACTCCATTCTGATGTGTGTTTGCCTCTTCACTTCCTGTTTAGTGCTACGTGGCCTCATGGTGTGCGTCGCCTAGCGAAATCCTATTTGAAAAATCCTATGATTGTGTATGTTGGCACTCTTGACTTAGCAGTAAGTTGTTCTGTTCTGTTTTGTTTTCTTTGGGGGAGAACCTACAGTTAAAAAAAGAAATATTTTGCTTGTAACTATATGTAAGCAAATACATCTAACTTTAAAACTAATCAGAACTTCAAGTTATACTTTGAAAGCTTCATTAAAAGTTTAGAGAGAACTGAAGAAAAAAAAGTAGAGAATTTTGTTCTTAGGGTTCTGTAACAAGGTTTTGAAGTCCTAGATCTTCAGTAGAAGACATCACAAGCAACGAGTATCTATCAATCAAATTTAAGCTTGATTATTGTACTTCACAGTGCCAAGTGTTCTTGCCTGAACCCTTGTGTTTGCAGCCTTCACTTATGTTCAGCAAGTGCTTTACTTTTCCTGTTGAAGTTCTTCCTTCTAATTCACACAGCTCCTTATCTGGATCTGTGTGTCTTAGCTACTGCTTTCTCAAAGGGAGTGGAAGCTCTGTTAAACTCCTGGAGGGCACTTGCCTAGGGTAGGAATATATGCCTTAGAGTAAGAACTGTTTTTAAAGTCTGAGACTTCTAATATGTAGATGTAGTTGCATAACAGTTATGCTTGTGCAGCTATGTGCAGTTGGCTTCAGTACCAGCAGAACATACAGAAATAGTAGTTCTTCCAAGATCTCTGTATCATGGCCCAAAGATTACTTTGGTTCTTAAAGGTCAACTTTTTTAGTGACAAAGAATGAGGAATCTTAGTATCCAATATACTTTTAGGTAGAAATTTGGGGAAAATTCACTTTTCATCTTGTTCTGTTCAGATCTATGCTTGTTTCATCTCATTAGTCTGCTAATCTGTACCCTCTTAAACCTCTGCAAATACATGATTTGGCAAACTGCTTAATGTTAAATTTTTACTATTCTAGAGCAGCTAGGAAACAACAAATACATCTGCATTGTTTGAACTCCGAACAGATACATATTTTGGTTTTAAAACAGTTTTTCGTGGTATAATATTACTAGTTTCATAATATTGTAATATGTGAATAAACAGAAAAAAGACTATTCTAATCTATCTCTATTATCCCTTTTTACTGTTTTGACAGGCAGTAAATACAGTAGAACAGAGAGTCATTGTTATCGCCGAGGAGGAGAAGAAAGCTTTCGTGCGATACTTTGTTGAGTCCATGAAGCCAAAAGATAAGGTCATCATTTTTGTGGGGAAAAAGCTAACGTATGTAATCACTTCTCAGTATGGTGTGTTGATTGATTGATTGATTGATTTTTGGTAACAGAAATGCTGGATAGTTCTTTTAGTTCATGTAATAATTAGCAAGTGTAACAGCTCTTGTCGACAATGTGCTAGTAGTAGTAATATTTTTTTATTTCTTCATTCATTCAGACTGAGTGGTAGTCAGTATCCTTTTAATGTCATTAGTGGTGGTGGTAAATCTCAATTTCACAGTTTTAAAGAAGATGTTAACGTTCTGTACTAATGCAAATGCAGCTGGTGCATACAAGATCTGATTGGGGGTGGGGTTGTCACTGTACCACACGCAAACTTTTTGAGTGAACAACACAAAGGTCATGTTTTATTTCTCTTCTATATAAATACAAGCTGACATGTATGTGGGGAATAGTCTTGCTTTCATAATTTTATCATAAATATCAGCTGACCTAGTTGGGGTTTTTCCTTTAGGCACACATTTAGCTTTTGCTGTCACATTATTAACTTTTGGATCTAAATCTAGATGCGGCATTTTTATTTTGCTTTCCACTTTGGTTCTTAAAGAGAAAAAAAATTGTTTTATTTCATCCTAGAGCTGATGACTTAGCAAGTGATTTTGGTCTCCAAGGAATTCCAGTGCAGTCACTTCATGGTAACAGGGAACAGTGTGATAGAGAACAGGCTTTAGATGACTTTAAGAAAGGTATGTTTGTACCTAACTATTGGTGTATTTAGCCCAGGTTTTTAAAGCTTGTCATGTGCAGAACTTTGTCTATTTGTAAGTGCCAGGTCTTTTCAGTACCATAGAAGTGAAAAAAATTGAAGAGCTCTTAATGATAAATTTGCTTCATTAGTTTAGCAAACAAAGCAAGATTGCTCTTCAATAAAATTTGGAATGTTTAAGAGTTAAATAATTTAAAGTAAGGTTTATTTTATTTTTTTAATGTCCGTGGAAATAAATAATGTGTTGTCTAGTGAACACAAGTTTAAGTGTAGAACAGTGGTGCTTTCAGTGAAACAGTTCTGCTCTTAATTACGCCAGTAAGATTTTACATTGGGGTTATGTGATCACATGATGATAAAACAAAGAGTAGTCCTGTGATAAGGATGCCAGGTGAGAATATAGTTATTGAAGTTTCTGTTCTTTTCACAGATTCTTTATATCAACTAGGCATGTCTCTTGCTTCTCCTGCACCCTGCTGTTCTACTTGTGAAACACAAATAATACTAAAATGACATTTTGAGTGCTTACTTACCACCTTGTATTTGAGGCTAGTTCAGTGTGATGTGCAACAAGCATACTTTTCCTTTATGTGTTAAGAGTAAGTGCATTATACACTAGAAAAATCAATAGCTTGGAGTATATTTTCTGTTTATTCCATAAACTTCCATTCTCTCTTGGTTGTATTTTTTTTTTTTAGGCAAAGTCAGAATACTGGTAGCTACTGACTTAGCATCCCGTGGCCTTGATGTGCATGACATTACTCATGTTTTTAACTTTGACTTCCCTCGCAACATTGAAGAATATGTTCATAGAGTAGGTCGTACTGGAAGAGCAGGGTAGGTATTTCCAAGAAAATAGTAATAGATTGTCAATATTTTATGCACTGCATAAGTGCTTTCATTTTCAAATGCTAGAGCTACAGATAACGTGGAGTGGGGGAGTGAAGAATCCATAGTTTATCAAGGTGCATTTAGATAATTTCAAAAACATTTAGTGTGTTATTAGTTCACTGTTAACTTTAAGGCAAACATGTTTTCCACTTTCATTGAGGGGGGTGGGAATGAGGGATGGTTGAAAGCTGGTTTAAATGTGAGGAAGAGTTACAGTTCAAAACAGCTTCTCTGTAGATATTGTGAAATGGCACTTTCCTGTTTGTCTCTTTGTGAGCCACTGAGTTGTCCAGTTTCCTAGTCATCCCATTGGGGAAAAAAATAAAAATTCAAAGTTTTCAGCCTGTTATGGTGGTGTAGTTTGTTGCTAGGATTGAATGCTGCTTTCCAAGGTTGGCACAAGTGTGTTTTTCCTTCTGTGTGTGTTTATTGTAATAACTGTATGAATGTATGTCTCTTAATAAATATGTTGTCGTTATGCTAGGTTCATTACCTGAAAGTCTAAATCAGTTGTGCCTTTGCTCCATTTTAGGTGAATTGCCATATTCTGATCTTGATGAAAAGTTGTTTTCTGTTATATGTATAGTAAATACTTAAGCCAGTATCTACCAGTTGAATAATACTGCTTGTAGTACAATTTATGATTGTATAGGTCAGTAGGAAAAGCCTAGAAGCAGTTGTTTGGAAGTTCAACAGTTATTTCATTCCTTGTTTTAGACGTACTGGGGAGGCAGTAACACTTGTCACTAGGAATGATTGGAGGGTTGCATCTGAGCTGATTGAAATTCTGCAAAGAGCAAACCAAGTAAGAATCCATCTTACTGGGTAGGATTTACAGTGGTTCTGGTTTACCACCTGAAACAATTTGTTAAGGTCTAAGCCTACTTATATCTTTCTTGGTGAGTGTCTGTAGTATCACAGGCAAGAAAGAAAGGTATTTAAGTCTCTCTTGTTCTGGATATCCTTTGCTGTATTTATCTTGCAGATGAGTCCCAGAGAAGAACTGGGAACTTCAACCAAAGCTTTCCACATCCAAAGAAAGAGTAACTAGTGTAGGGACACATGGAGGCCTGCAGAGGAATAATAGAATCTGGTTTATTTCACAGTATTTTATTCCATTTGCATATCACTTCTGGACTCATGTACAAACGTTTAACAATGTAAATATTTACATCATAAGCAGCACAATTGTTCATCAGTTTATTATGTCTGACAGTTGCAATATCTACACATACTTTTTGCAAGCTCTCATTCTTACAGATATTTGTAAATAGGATGGGAAATAGGACTCAAATGTGATTTCTCATTTATTTTAAAGAGAGAGGTTTTTTTTCTTTCTACCCTATGTGAGAAGCCAGAGACAATTATGTTGCTGTTTTGTGCTGTAACAAGAAATAGTATTTTCCCTGATGCATATTAAACCCCCACTTCATACCCACACTAGAGTTAAAATTTTTACTTTTTTGTATCTGTGGGGATGGGGGGTTGATGAGTACAAAGCACATTGCTTTTACCTAGGACTTGTGGTTCATAGTGTGGACAGTTAGTCAAACCTGAGTTAAAACTTCACCTACATTTTCTGTTGTGATACTTTTTGCAAACCTAATAAGGTGCTTTTGAGGGAAAAGGAAAAAAAAAAAAAGAGAGAATCCCTCCTATGGCAATGCTTTAAGTACCAGCATTTGTTTAAAACAGAATCTAAAACTATAATTTATTTTAAACTGACCTTGTTCTTGTGCTGCTTTCTTATCAGGTAGTTCCTAATGAGCTTGTTGCAATGGCAGAAAGATACAAAGAATTTCAAAACAGAAAAGATATTGAAAAGGATATACGAAGACCTCTGAGAAAGCCCACAAAATAACCAGTCCCTTGAAGTTACTGAAGGAAAATTATTATTGTTGGCATCCAGGGGTTGGAATGTAGAAGTTTATTTTCTTGGTTGATTGTTTTATGTAACTGTCCCATTTAAATAAAATGCATTTTTAAAAGTGACATAGAAAAGGAAATTGGACCAACTTTACATAGAAATAAATCTAGTTTTGTGCTTGGGCTCTTTTCACTTAAAAAGGAATAATTTCATTATTTTTTCTTGTGTGATGTGCCTAACTTCTAAAGCTGTTACCTACTAGTTAAAAATAAATATTGTGTGTTTGCTTGGTAGGATTTTTCATTTAAATGCAGCATTAATAGCTAAGAATGTAAACAATATTTTTTCCTTTTGTTTTCAGATAACTGGATTAGTGAAGCAATGTTTGTCAGGATGGTTTCAAAATACTGTACTTTTGCATTGATTTGCTGCATCTGCCAGTGGCATGCAGAAGTATTTCCAAGGATAACTTAGTTATTTAAGAACTGGTCTGGTTGCAGTAACTGATGTTTGCTGAAACAAGGGTTTTTTTTAATTATTATTTTAAAACTTAACACTGAAAGTAATTTTTCTTTAGACTCGAGTCTCAAGGTTTTTTTGAGAGAAATCTGAATTTCTTACTAATGGAGGAAAGTATAACAAGAAGTATGTGTTTGTGGCTGACTGAAAAATAAAAACAAACAGCTTCTACTCTTGTCATAATTTCTCTAACCTAAGGAAGAAAACCAGTTTACTAGAGCAATGTTTTGAAAACCATGAAGAAAAAATACATTTGTCAAACCAGGACATCAGCTTCTGTCACAAAGACTGCTAATGGTAATGGGTATGTTTTCACTCTTAGGAAGATGCATGGGAAAGAGCTATTCCTTCTTCATTTGATGCTTGGTCTGAACTTGTGTTTACTCATGTGTCATATGAGTAAATGTAAAACTTCCCCTGGCTTCTTACAGACATACGTCTGACAGTATTTACTGCAGCACAGCAGTTTCCAAATGCTGTGTATTTATCATGTGCACCATCACCTTCCTAGTAATAGGAAATAAATAAGAAAAATTGAGCTGAATTCCGACTGCAGGAATGTCAGATTTGATAACCTTTCACGGGGAGACTCTTCTCCCTTGATAGGGGTTGAATATAGACACATATCTTTCTACAAGATTCATCACACAAATGTTCATTGACACAGTAACTTTGTTGCAGCACACTAGAACAGTGATCACTTCCCTTCCAAAGTCCAGTGATTATTTCCAATGCAACTCTGAAGGCTCAGAAAATAGAAGTTACTTGAGGAACTTCATATTGTTTTGACACCTCTCTCCATTCACTGCTGCTGGTCATTATCCTCTTGCAAAAGGTCTTCATCCATCATACTGATCTGGAGAGGTTCTTTAATTTTAAACAAATGATGTCTGTACATTTGGACTCATAGAAGTTACACGTAGCAAATTACCTGCAGCAAATTCTATACATTCTTATTATATCTTGAAGATACTTGCAGGTGACATCTGCATTTTGTATAGGGAAGATAAGTATTACATAAAACATCCTGTTTCTTTTAATGGTTATAGCTAATCAGCATGACTGAAATATGCCATTTTCTCTTTAAGTGTTCCTGATTGTAATTTTTTGTCATATTACTGAGAAGTAATTTAAAATATTCTTGCACCTCAGGGTGCAGGACTTCTGGTTTTGCATATGCATTTCTACATGGATAGATAGTTATTATAAATGTTTACAGTAACTCCTGAAATATTGGGAATCTGTTGTTCAATTGATGTTTTATTTGTCTTGAAAGGAAATTACTGCTGACTTTATCTTCTGAGCTGAGTAAGTTGTATTGGGGAATAAAAAAGTGTGGCAGATGAGAGTTTTCCAGGCAATCCAGAAAATATCCCAGGTATTTCTGAAAGCAATGATCCAAGTCTCCCAAGCACCAGTCTGTGTCATTTGGCCATAAGACACATGAGTGGAAGAAGGCAGTTTTGACATGATATGAACAGATTTTGTCCAACTCTTTTGTGTGTTTCATTTTAAGTTTCTCTAGAAGATACTTCAGAAGCTTAAGACAGCCTTTCCTGTTAAATAAATAAGAATGTATTAGGCACTTTCTACAGTCAGTACTACATATGTATTTTAGATATTTGAATATACATCATTCATTAAGCAATTAAAATGTTCTTATTCTTTATAGAGTAATGGTTTCAGTAATGTTCTGAAGAAAATCTGAAAAGAAGTGCAGCAATAGGCTTGATAATCCTTGAAACAGGGCAGATGAAGTCAAATACTAGCAACAAAGGATTTCTGCTTTAAGCAATAGTTTGTGTGCATGCACCACTTTCACTGGTAGCCACAGCAATACATGGTTGGTCAGCAGCGTGTCCCAGCAGCAGATCCTGCCAGTGTGATGTGAACTTGGAGCACTCTTTAAGGCTGCCCTTTTGGCTTGGATTTACACTGAAAGAAATGTCACTACCTTCCTGTGGCACACCACAAGGGGAAGATGCATAGACATATATGTATACATATATATACACACAGTTTACTACGCTGCTAGGGGGAGGTATAGCATGTCTGATAATACTTAAAGAATTATGTATTCGTTCTCTTGTGGCTTTCTTGATTCAGTTTGAGAGATAATAAACTAAGAAGTTGGTTTGCCATGAAGGAGGTTCTGCATCTCCTGTGGCTTTTCTTTCTCTTTGAAGAAATGTGGAAACCAGTTTTATTGGAGTGAAAAATCAGATGTATTCATCCTGATCCCATTTAGCAGTTCTGTTCTCACCATCTTTAGAAATTGCCTTGGTATGAGTGTAATTTTGCTCCCAAAGCTCAGAAAGCTGAGTCATCAGGTTTTTTTAAGCTGGTTCTTCAAAACAGGACTGAATTTGGGAATGATTATTTAACAAGTTGCATCTTTATGCTTTCTAAGGCAAGTCTGCAGTGTAAACCTGCAATGTAATTTGTTTCCACTTCTCACTGAGGAAGTGCAAGGCAGATGTTCAGCATGGACCTGCAATGTACTGCTGCAGAACAATGATGCTTAAAAGCCTTATTCTTGCTCCTTATTGTGAGTAAGTCTGAGATAAAATTCTTACATTTAAAACTGAAACAGTGCCAGATAGTGCTAACCTGGGTCCCACAGGCTTCAAGTAAAACATTCAAATGAAATACTAACCTACAGCACTTTGGTCCATCAGCTTCACAACACGTCTTTGAGCTGCCGTGGTTGTTCATCATGGCCTTCTCAATATGTGAGAAAGAGAGTCGCCAGGTGTTTCCTGAGGTTGGGTACAAGATTGTTAAACTGTTACACAGCAATAAGTACCAGCGTCTGTAAACAGAAAAGACACTTCATAACTGACTTAATTTTAAATAGCAGCAATTTCTTTGGACTTAAAAAACAAAACTCAGTGATTACAACTAGCTAATTCCCCAGCTACTCCACACAAAGACAACTGCAATGTTGTTAATATAGAATCATAGACTCTTTTGGGTTGGAAGGGACCTTAAAGATCACCTAGTTCCAACCTCCTGTTGTGGCAGGGACACCTCCCACTAGACCAGGTTGCTCCAGGCCCCATCCAACCTGGCCTTGAACACTTCCAAGGAGGGGGCTTCCACAACCTCCATGGGGAACCTGTTCCAGTGTCTTACCACTCTTAAGAGTTCTTTCTAATGTCTAACCTAAATCTACCTTCTTCCAGGACATAGTTAATTGGATGCTTTAACTAGTCTTAAGGATGTTTGGATTTAAAATTATAGCTTAATTCTGAACATTACTGCATTTGTTGAATGTGATTTAGAGAATTACGCTACTCATAGAAATCTACTACCTTTGAATTTCTGTTCTGTATTATTAACCTTACTGCATGACCATTCTAAAAAAAAATAAAAAAATCTTCATTATAGTTTTAATTTCTTTGTGTAAGTAATAGGCTTGTGAATTTGTCTTAGGTTGGTAATGTTTCTGGAAAGAATAATGAACCTAGCTCAACCCCGTTTTTAAACAGCAGCAATAATTTTTGTCTTCCTTGCATAAGTTATACTGTTTCCCTTGCCTGTTTGGTTCATTACTCTTCGCATTTAATTTTCACAGAAGGAGACAGAACAGTAGAAAACTCATTATTTCTTTAGTGTCTTTAAGATGAGCATGCTAATCTAAAAAAGAAAAAAAAATACCAGATAGCCTAAACTGTTTTTGTGAAATCATCAGTTGTCATAATGCAATGACAATTCAGGATGTTTCTCCCAGCTCAGGTAAGCTTGGTGTGAGTGATCTGGAGGAAAAAATGTAGCTGTACCAAAACTCAGTAAGAAATAATGTATCTTGCTAGAAAAGTACAGAGTTTTCTTCCTGTAGAAGTATGTAACTTGTATATACGGTCCCACATACAAGCATGTTCCCTGCCTTTTTAAATTACTTTTTTTGTCTTACAAAACAAAGGAGTGGATGTTGCTAAGTACAGCACTAGCACAGGAAAGGTCCATATCCACGTGTCCGACTTAGTAGATCTAATGTAATGCTCTTAGGAATGGTTAGTGTACAGCCTGGCAGAGCAGTTTTGTCTTTAGATTTCAGTACAGGACAAGCAGTGTCACAAATCTGATGTTTTAAAGAGTAGTTTTGCTTGTCTTTGATGTACACATATCCAGGATAAGATAAAGATCTGTACCTCAAAGGCTGAACACTGAACAGAGTCAAACCCTTCTTATAGCACTTGTAAGTGATCGAGTTGTAGAGAAGATATTTCATAACTTAGATGTATTCTATTTGAGGTACCTCTTAGAACCTTTTCTCTTTTGTTTTGTTTGGCTACTAAATAAAGTGATTTATTTCTGAACTCTCCCCTGACTTTTCTTCCCAGCCATTGTTCAATTTTGAGGCCATCCTGTGTGCTGGGTGGCCAGCTCTGCTGAACTTCCAAAGTCAAGATGATGTCCACTGATATTTCTGCTGGAGGATTTTTGATCAGAAGAGTTATTGCAGGGCTTCCAGCCTTTTTCCTTTTCACAGTTACTTCCACATCTAGTAACAAAAAAGAAATTTATATATTAGAAGAAGCTTTTTTTTAAAGAATGTTTTTTACTTAAGAGGAGTTTACAACAAATCCAATGGCATACCTGGGTTCTGTCACTGGCTCTTTATCCTACAAGATACAGATTTTAAGTAAAACATTAAGGTGGCCTGTTGAGGAGTTATATAAAGTAAGAAAAGCTCTTTGGCTGTGTTTGCTTGATTTACTATGTCTACAGAAGCAGAAGCACAGTTGTGTTTTCCAGTGAACTTTTTCACTATTGAAAACAGATTGAAAAGATTTGGCCACAATGTTTTTGAAGGCTTTAGAGAAATACATGTTTTCTATATAGATCAATATAAAATATTAGGCAATATATAAAAGAAAGCTCTTCCTTCTTCTACAGTTCAGCAAATGGCTCTTTGTATATGGCAGGGGGATTAAAAATACATAGGTCACGTAGGAAGTACCAAGCATGTGACAGAACCCTCAATATTATTTTCATATGGAAAGAGGATTGCTTAGTGGAGCTGCGGGTTAATGACAGAATCTGAGTAGCTCTGATGTATCTGTGGTGATTCTTCACACAAGACCAAACTTAAGATAGCGGGGACAGGAGGGGTTGCAGTTACAGCTACATTGCCATGAAGAGACAACTGACTGGGGAGGAAAAAATGACATTTTACTAACAACAGAGCAACGCATGTGTGTGATGTTACTGGGTCTTTAGCACTCTTAGGTGAAGTCTGTTCTCTCAATACCTACTTGTAATGGTTTTTACTTCTCGTTTAATAATTTCTCTTAGAGCTTGAAGCATTTTGAAGGCTGATAATTTGCCATCTTCATCTAAAAACTTCAACAAATGCTTTTCTTTTGGATTTCTTTTGAATGTTAGAAAATAATAGGCTCCAGTGTCATCACATTCCTCCAGCTGAAGTCTTGCAACAGGCATTACAAGCATGATGTCAAACTCATTTGGTTCAGATATCTGCAAAGTATAACAATACAACAGTCAATGTGCAAGCTAAGTTTTATTATTTTAAGGATTTTATACCAATTGGGGTTTTATCTACAAATGCCTTGGTGTATTTCTCCTGTGTGTTGTGAAATATGAGCTTATTTCTGTGGGTTTGTATTACAAGATCAAAGTGCATTTGAGTACAGAAGCAATTTACTGATAGCCGTTCATCTCCCAGCTTCCCAGCTCATTAAATTTTTAAGAGACTTCTGGGATTTTTCAGCTGTGTAGAGTAATGCATAAAAGCTGATCCTAGTCATCCTTTTGCACACAGAAGTCAGCTACAAGGAAAAGAGTAAGTGCACTCTTATGTCTGAAACTAGTTTTAAAAAAAAAAAAAAGTGTCCCCGTGTTTGACTTCACTTCAGATTGAGCTGGAACCAGCAAAAAAAGTCATTACTATTTATGCTGCTCCTTGAAAACAAACAAAGAATCAAACGAGAACTTATAAACTAAAACTATAAAGTAAAACTGGCAAGGAGCCTTTCGTGCAGTTTATACCTGGCGTGTCCTCCGGTTGCTCTGGGCTTCCCTGCGTGCTGTGCCAAGGCCGGGGCTGCGGCGGCTTTACAGCCAGCCCTGTTCCGGCAGCCTCTGCTACCAGATGCACACACGCGCATCTTTCGCCGAGTGAGCTGTTTTATTGTTGTTGCTAACTAACGTGGCAATCCGTAAACTCCTTCCTCGCCGCCCAGGGCCCGCTCACAGCGATTCTGGAGCGGCAGGAGCGGCGCGAAGCCGGCTCGTCCGGGCCTCCCGCCGCGCCCTGCGCCCGCACCGCCCTGCTCTCCCGCCGCTGCGCTGCTCTGCGCACCGGGCCCAGCCCCTGCCCCCCGAGCGGGCCGTCGGCAGCTCCCGCACGGCTCCCCCCGCACCCACCTTGACGTGCTCGTAGTAGCTGCCGGCGCCCAGGCGCTCGAGGGAGCTGAAGCTGCCTTCCCTGCTGCGGATAGCCTGGATCAGGTGCGAGATCACCTGGTTCACCAGCCGCGACGCCTCGGACACGTCCTGCCGATCCAGGGTGAGCTGCGACAACACCTCCCGGAGGCGCAGGGCGCCCGCGGCCACCGAAGAACTCCGGGCAGACGCGGGGGCGGAGAGCGCCCCGTCGGGCACCGCCGCTCGCCTCCGCGCCGCGGGGGCTCTGGCGGCCGGTGCCCGGCTCCGAGCAGCGGGGGGTCCCTCTTTGCCGCCGCCCGCTGCCGGGCCCGCTGGCAGGCTCCGCACGGCGGAGGATCGCCGCGCTGGGCGGCCTCGCCGGGCGGTGGATCCATCCCTCTGCGGCGCCCGGGGCGTCGCGGCGCAGCCCGGGCCGTGGGCCCGCGAGGAGCTGCGGGCTGCGCCCCTCCCCGCGCCCCGGCCCCGCGGGGCGGCAGCCCGCCTGCCCCGCCGGCCCCGCTCCCCTCCGCTGCCGGCGCCGTCCATCGTCTTCGCTCCTTCCTGGCACTCTCAGGTCAGAGAGCGCGCGGGAGGAAGTTTCCCGCCTCTCGGCTCGGACGAGTTCCTCTTAACGGGCGGCGCGTCTCCGCCAAGGAAACGAAACCCCCGCCGGACGGGGGGGGCAAGTTGCCCGCGCTCTCCTGCTTTGCCCGGCTCTGCCCGGCAGCTGGAGCGCGGGAAACTTCCCAAAGCCGCAGGTGGGCTGGTCCGGGCCATCTCGGGGCGCGGCCGCCCACCTTTCCCCAACCGCGGGGCGGGTTTTCCCGCTCTCGGATGGCTCCACCTCCCGGCAGGATCAACGCGAGCCCAGCCAGCCGCCCGTCGCCGCGGGCCCGGCCCGAGGCAGCAGGCACCGCCCTCCGGGGCCGCCTCTCACGGAGCGGGGCGGGGGAACTCCCGGCCCCTCGGCGGCCGCTCCTCGGGAGCAGCAGCTCCGCCCCTCCCGCCGCCGCCATGTTGCTCCGCGGCCGCCTAGGGCGCCTGGCGCTGCCCCCGGTGCCGCCCCCGGTGCCGCGCCCCAGGCACCGCCGGGCGGGCAGCGAGGCCGGGGCAGCGGCGGCCCCGCGCTACGAGGTGGTGGTGATCGGTGGCGGCCATGCGGGGGCGGAGGCGGCGGCGGCGGCCGCTCGCGGCGGCGCCCGCACGCTGCTGCTCACGCACAAGATCGGCACCATCGGTACCGCCGGGGGGTGAGCGGGCCGGGTGGCGGCCGGGCTTGGCCGGGGGCGGAGCGGGAAGGGTTTACCGCGAGGAGCCGGCCTGGCCTCCCGCTGCTGGGCCCGGCCTGCGCCTCGGGTCGCCCGGGTCGGGGGAGCGGCGCGAAGCCGGGAGCTGCGGGCGACGGTGCTGAGCGTTGTCCGTGTGCCCCTGCCCTAGGGGAGATGTCCTGCAACCCCTCCTTCGGCGGCATCGGGAAGGGGCATCTCATGCGAGAGGTGGACGCCCTGGACGGGCTGTGCGGCCGCGTCTGCGACCGCTCCGGCGTGCACTACAAAGTGCTGAACCGCTGCAAGGGCCCGGCCGTCTGGGGCCTCCGCGCCCAGATCGACCGCGGCCTCTACAGGGAGAACATGCAGGTGAGGGGGCCGCAGCCGGGCGGTGCGGCTGCACGGAGGCGGGACGGAGGTGTCGGTGTTCCGAGCGGCGGGAAGGCCGCCTGCAGGGAGGCGGAGCAGCCCACTCCCGGCTGCCCTGCCCGCAGCGCCCGGTGGCAGCGGGCACCTTCCCCCAGCCGAGGCCCAGCGGGGTGGGAGAGCATCAGCCTGGGAACGGGAGTGCGAGTGGCCCCGAGATTGCCCTGTTCAGGATAATGAACTATGTGTAGGGAGGGGTATCTACATAGAGAGTCTGATAAAAATGGCAGCTATGCCTAAAGAGACCAGCTAGCTTAAAAACGTGTGTTTTCTTCCAAGGATTTCGTTGTGTATGTCTGTAGGCTGGAGTATTAGAATGAATTACTCAAATCTGAAGTATTGGACTAGGCTACAGGGGGCGATGGGGGGAGTGTTTTGGTTTTTAATATTTTCCTGGCAAACCTAGATGCCTTTCTGTTTGGTACTTTAATGCAGTGTAAGTGGCTGAAGCTCAGCATAGTTTTAAAAAATTCTCTAGCATTTTATATACAGGTCAGGTGTCATGACCAAATAGGTGCTTTTGAGTTTAAAGTCTTTATCTATGAATGAACAGTTCTACTTGGTAGGTCAGGATAGTATATTAAACACGTGTCAGCCAGGTAAGAGTGGAGAAGGGAGGAGGGTGGTAGATGCTTTGGTAGTCAGCAGGGTTTGGGACTGCTCATATGTCTCAGACTTCCTAGATTTTTGCAATAACTCCTTTCATGACAGAAAGAAATCCTTAACACACCACTGTTGACAGTTCATGAGGCGTCTGTGGAGGATCTTCTCTTGACAGAGCCAGAACCAGACCATCCTGGGAAATGCCGAGTCACAGGAGTTGTTCTGGGTACGTAGCTCCATAAACACCTGCAGTTATTCTGCACTAAATGCAGCCTTTGGGGTGAACATTTCTGATTCATCAGTGTGGAAGTTGAATTAGCCAGTAGAGGTGATTTAGGACAAGTGTGAATTAAATAAACTAGGTTAATATTTGTAATGCAATGAAAAACATACGTGGATTGATAGGATACTGGGAGGTTACCTAAGTTCAATTTTCTGCAGGCTAGTGAAACTGAATTCCCTGCTGCATTTTGAGATTTTACATGGTAAATGGCCTATGCTACCAACAACATTACAGGGCGGTGGTGTCCTATTACTAGCAGACTGGTGCTTAATTAACCCTTGCTGTTCTAGTAAACAAACTTTCTGAAATAAAGGCCTGGATAGGAGTTTTTCTCAGGAGTGGGTTTTCTTTGTAAGGGGTAATATGCTTAGGAATAAGAAAAATATAGCAATGTGCTGCTTACTGCAGTTATTACTGTTAATGCTTTTATTACTGAAATGCAAATTTGGTTAAATAATAAAAGATGGACAAACCCTCAGTAAGCAGTGACAGTCTGGTTTTAGAAACACCAGAATACCAGGGCTTTGTCAGCACTAAAATTTGTGCATCTCTGAAAACTTGCTGTTACAGGGGATGGGAGCACAGTACATGCTGGGAGTGTGATCCTGACCACCGGAACGTTTCTAAGGGGCATGGTCCTCATTGGGCTGGAGAGGCACCCAGCTGGGAGGCTAGGGGACCAGCCAGCCATTGGGCTGGCTCAGACTCTGGAGAGACTGGGGTTTGCTGTGGGCAGGCTGAAGACTGGCACACCCCCCCGCCTTGCCAAAGACACGATTGACTTCAGTGGTCTGGAGGAACGTGCAGCTGACAACCCTCCAGTGCCCTTCAGCTTCCTGAGCGAGTCTGTGTGGATCAAGGTAGGGTAGCAGACATCAAGTGCTTATAGAGCCAGGTGGGGAGCAGTTCTGGGAATGTCCTGCTCAGAGTCAGCCAGGGAGATGATGGCCAGGAAAGGGAGCTGGGCTGGAGTCATACTGGAGGTGCTTTCTTTCTGACAACTCTTAGTGCAGAGGGAGACATTTCTTGTTTTCTTTTGAAAAAAAGTGCCTTTCTCCTCCCTTTTCTCAACTTGAGAACTAAACTTTCTTTACTGTTACAGTCAGATTGTGTGAAATACAATGTTGTTAGCAGTAGTCTTCATGTGTTGGTTACATGGGTGTTTTACAAAATACACCTGCAGTATTAGACCTGTATTGTGGAGATTTATGATGTCTTGCTTGTTATCCTAGCTCTAAAGATTTAAATGTTTAAATTAGATACCATTAATAATGTTGACTAGGAAGGAGAGAGGATGGAGTTATCCACAGAGCACAGAGGTGGCATGTTAAACAGTAACTTAAAAGCAGAAGAAACTCAATTTTCCAAATAAAATCTTGGAAAATGGATGGCGTTCTTACACGGTGTAGTTAACAGCACAGAACTAATTTGCACCAGAGCGTAAAGGAATTGCAATCACCTATTATAATTGGAATGTGGGTGAAAGTAATGTTCCTTGAATGCCCTGGTAGTGTACACAAGATTTTAAGGAGTTGAGGTGCAACATTATTACTATTTTGCATGTGTCTCTATTGACTTTTTCAGAAAAATCAGTTAAGTACTTTACATGGTGAGTTGTCTTTTTTCCAAACCTTGAATTTTCTATGTTAATTGCAGGGGTTTAAGAGTTCTCTTCTTTTTTTTTTTTTTTTTTTTAATTCACCAAACTCTTTAATTGGCTGTTAGCTGCAGAGTCAACCCTTACCTTCAGAGCTTTGAATTCCTGCGATTAATGTGAATACTGTGATACAATGTGTTGGTTTAATAGGAATATCGTCTTGTAACTAGGAACACATTGTATGGACTTGAATTCTGGACTTGCAAATTCTGTTCTTGGTCTGGTTTTGGGCATGTTGCTCAAGCTCTCTAATTGCTTGTGTTCTGTCTGTACAGTAGCTATGACAGCCAACTGTCATGGAAAAGTTCTCAGAGATCCTCAAACAGAATTGTTCAGTAAGAGGAAAAGTTTTGTGACTCAGTTAACTTAAAGTGAGCTTTGGCCTCTTCCAGCCAGAAGATCAGCTGTCATGTTACCTGACCCACACTACCCTGAAAGCCCAGCAAATTATCCATGATAACCTCCACCTGAACAGCCATATCAGGGAGACAACAAGGGGCCCACGGTAAGTATGTGGCATCATGCAAGGCTTTCAATGGCATAAGCTGACAGTCTGTCTGGAAATGTGGATCTCCCCTGCTTTGCTTCCAGAAAGTTATTTCTTCGCGTCAGGTGGTGCTCATGGCTCTTTATTTACTGTTGCAGGTACTGTCCCTCTCTTGAATCAAAGGTTCTGCGCTTCCCAAACCGAGAACACCAGGTGTGGCTGGAGCCTGAAGGCTTGGAGTCCAATGTCATTTATCCCCAAGGCATGTCAATGACACTGCCACCTGAGCTCCAGGAGCAGGTGATCAAATCCATCCCAGGTTTGGAAAAAGCCAAGATGTTACAGCCAGGTGAGGGGGGTGGATAGTTTTAAATCTATTAATTGGATTGGTTACCGGTTAATAAAAAGCAATTAGCAAAACAAAGGAAACATGAAACAAAAGTAATTTGTACTTACTTTAAAAAAAGGAACTTTTCCTTGGATTCTTTTAAATTGTAAATAGAAATTGAAAAGCTAAGTCATTCTGCTCCACTGATTGCCTTTGATGATAAACAGGGACCATCCAGATCCCTCCCATAAGACCTGTCTTGTTGTCTGTCACAGGCTATGGTGTGCAGTATGATTTTTTAGATCCCCGTCAGCTGACTGCTTCTCTGGAGTCTCGTCTCGTTCAGTGCCTCTTCTTTGCAGGCCAGATAAATGGCACTACAGGCTATGAAGAAGCTGCAGCTCAGGTGGGTGACTCTGTGTATGCTCAGCACTCAGGAAGGGGTGTTGTCTTGGCATTTGTTTTTGATACACAGTCTTGCCAGGCCCGTCCTGTGCTAATGAGATGTTATTACCTTTGTTGCTCACCTCATCTCCAGACTTGCTGTTCTTAGTTGTAGCGTCTACAGTTGCTGTTACTGAGATTGCTGTAACAAAAGTAATTGGAAGCACTCAAATGTTTCACCATGAAGACTGTGCAGTGGATGTAACTGAGAACATGTGGAAATTGTCTCTAGTCTTGTCAGCAGGGGCCAGGAAGCCTTTCAGACACTGTTAGTATCACAGGTTAAAACTGCCTACGTTACTGGCACAGCCTATTGCTATTGCATTTTCTAAGGTACATTTTGACACACAAGTCTTTGGAGGCAGATGTGCTGCTGTTGTAGCCACGAAGAGACTGATAAGTGTGTTTTGTTTCCTGTCTCCCTAGGGTGTGATTGCTGGCATCAATGCTTGCCTGCGTGTTCATGGCAAGCCCCCTTTCATTGTCAGTCGCACTGAAGGCTACGTTGGTGTCCTGATCGATGACCTTACCACGCTGGGCACCACTGAGCCCTACCGGATGTTCACCAGCCGCGTGGAGTTCCGCATGTCCCTGCGGCCTGATAATGCTGATGCCAGGCTCACCCACAGAGGTATTTTATTACAGTGGCTCTTGCAGCGAGCAGCCCTGCCTGGTTGTAGACCATTGTCTCATATGCTATCCATCTCTGCAGGTTTTGAAGAAGCTGGGTGTGTGTCACAGCAGCGATACGACCAAGCAGTTCAGATGAGAACTGCTTTGGAGGATGGGATTGCAACACTAAAATCCCTCCAGTTCAGCATATCCAAATGGTCCCAGTTAATACCAGAAGTTCCCATCAGTAGCAGTCGAAGGTCACCTGTCAGGTAAAGTTTAGAACTGGAGCTTTCTGGTCTGACCTACTCTTTAGCCCATCTGACTAGTGGTTTCACACCATTTGTCCATCCTCCTGGAGCTGTCAGTACACCAAGATTCCAGCTTTATCACCTTCAGGGGACAGACATCTGATGTTTGCCTATAGAGTAAGTGTGACGTTGGTGTTTTGCCATGTCTCCTGATGCTGACATAGTCTCCCAAAGCATAGGAATGCTCCACTGGCCCAGTGACTTCTTGCCATCCTTACTGAGAGTGTCACCAAGTGGTCACAGTTTTCCAGTGGGGTGCAGTTTTACTGAAAGCTTGATAAAGCAGCGTCAGGTGGCAGCTGTTCTTGTACACAGAGGCCTTCGCTTCCCTTACCCATCCTTTACCTCACTTTATCTTTTCTGTTGTTTTTAATCAGTTACTAAGGTCTGTCTGACTCAGTCTGTGTGCAAGGCTCCCCTTGATGCCTTTTCCTTCTGCCTTCTATCTGGCTGTTCATTTTTCCTAAAGAGCCCCTCCTAAAGAGCTGAACTGCTTTTGTGTACATTGAGAGGAGATGGTAGGGAGGTGAGCTTGGCTCTGCAGTTGGTCCGGCTTATGCTGAGAGTTTTACATTTTTTAGCTGGGAACAGCTGTAAATCTGCCTTATGCAAGTGATTCCTTCCTATTGTAAAAACTTACTCTCCACAGTGCCTTTGACATCCTTCAATATCCAGAGGCCAACATGGAGGTTCTGGGAAGGGCTGTCCCAGAGGCCCTGGGAAAGTTTGCTCAATGGAGAGAACTGGCAGAAAGACTGAAAATAGAAGGTAGAGTACAAGAGTTATGATCTCTTAGTGGGTTTTGCATATGTTTTGCTCAGTCAGGGGAGAGCCAATCCATTCATCCCAGTGTTTTTCACGTTGCTGCTTAGTGAAATACTATTGTCAGAGCAGGCACCTTTTACTATAGGCCACAGCTCTGTGTGAGCACCTGTGTTACACTTTGTAAAGTGAGATCATGCTCTCTCCTGGGTTTTTCCTCCTTACTGCTCTGTCGAGTAGCCCATCCTTTCCCAGATGAGAGGAAAAACCAACCTGTGTATCTTATTTCCTGTAACAAAGAATATGACTTCTTCCAAAGTAATTATGTGAATTGGGCTCTTCAGTCTGTGAGGCTGGAAGCTTCCTTAGGAGCTTCTGACCATCTTAGTGGATTTGCTCATTCTGCTTCAAAGGATTTTTGCACGTGACCTGTTTCACGTGCACATCTGTATCTGGTCTTCTTGTTTCCCTGATCTTCCGTCACAGCGGCCTATGAGTGGTGTGTAGTCAATCAGCAGCAGGAAATAGAAGAAGTACGTCGTGATGAAGCCCTCCAACTGCCAGAGGACCTGGATTACTTTGCCATTGATGCATCACTCTCCGCAGAGGTGCGGGAGAAACTGGACTCTAATCGTCCCCAGACGGTAAGATACCAGGTTACAGCAAGGATGAGCAGCAATGAAAACCCTTCTGTGTCTTCCCAAGGGACAGGGAGGGTGAGGAGAATTAGGGAAAGCAATACCCACAAGTTTTTATCTCGCTTCTCACTAGCTGCAATGTAGAGACTTGTGCTTGTTTAACTTGCTCCTGTTGCCACACGCAGATCGGTGCAGTCAGTCGCATCCCTGGAATTACACCAGCTGCTGTTGTGAACCTCCTCAGATTTGTGAAAACCAATCACCAGAAGACAGAGAAGCTAAAGGCTTTACCTCAGACTGGCAAGTATTTACCAGGGAAAATGTGCTCAGAGAAGGCGACTTCCCAAAGACTGATTTCAGCAGAGCTTTCTGAAGATGAACCAGAGAGTACCTTTGTGAAAACGCCTTTGTAGAGAAGTGTACTCCTCCTGAGAGAGAAAGTGGCAAGATCACCTGTGCTCACCAGCCTCTTCACAGATACAAGTGATGCTGGTTGGATCCAAAGCAGTTCTAGTTGTGTCCCATGGCAGTGTCATTGAGTAGAACAAAGGTGATGAATGTACAAGCCTTAAGTAAATGCTCAGGAGGCCTAAATACAGCCTGTGGTTTTGCCAATCCAAATGAAAAGACAGGGGAATTGCTTTTAAAATTCCACTCATTTGGAAGATGTCAGATAGTCAAAAACTGTTCTAAAACATCTTGGAAAGGACAGTGTTTTGCTCTTCTGAAACGAATAAGAAATGTTACCGTGCTGAACCCATGGCAGCACGTGAGGATTTCAGCTGGAAAGGTTGTACCATTGACTTTAGTACTTGTGTTCATAGCTGTGCAGTGACTACACACAGTCTGGTGGTTTGGTGTGATGTCAACCAGCAGGAGACCTTGGCTATGAAATTGTGTGCCACACAGAATACTTAAACTTTTATGTAGGAGACCCATGGGATGTAAACACTGTATCCTGGTTGGTTTGGGTTTTTTCTCCTTTAAAATAAATAAAGCTCGTCTTGAAGCTTCCTGATGAACTTGGTTGTCACTTAGTTTTCAGTAGGGCCTTGGCAATTCACTGAGCCATAATTCATGCAGGTGAGTTTGGGTGAGATTTGCTACAAAGTGGGTGAAGGCAGCTGGAGCGAGGCTCTGTCTGGGCCGGGGCACCAGGGAAGGTGAGGACCGTGTCAGGTCTCCTGTCTGGAGAAAGGAGTCAGAGAAAATCCTTTTTGTTGACAGAGACCCTGTCATGCAGCAGGAGGAAGTGCAGAGCTTTCAGCTTTCTGTGAGGCATCATCTGCCTGCCTGAGAGTGTCTTGTCACCAGCCATTGGCTTGTATGGAACCCCTTCAGACATGATCTGTGGGTCAGTTCATGTCAGAATGGCTCAGAAAAGCTAATGTGTATCTGCCCCTTTAGGTCCGTGGCCTACTTTTCTTTCAGCTTTGTTGGCTCAAAGAATTATTTCAACCTTGTAAATCTTAAGTTTAGTGTAAGGAAGGCACCTACACTTTCTGCAGTGGAACGGAGGGTCCAGGTATGGTGCTCTTGAAGTTGCAAAGCAGCCCCCAATCACTTGTCTTACTACCTATTCCAAGTTCAAAGCAATGCAGCTTCAGAGGAAGGAAGTTTTGTGGTTTCTTCACTGCATTAGCTTTGTGTTGTGTTTGGTTTTGATGCACCTATGTCTGTAAAAACTTAGGTGTAGTTTTTACAGACTAGGAAGGAAGCCCTATTGACACCTTAATCCTCTCTCTTCTAAACAGATTGTGTAATCTCAAAACTGCATTTCCTAGGTCTTGTTCAAGAATTGTCTAGTTCAATAATTTGACAGGAAAACCTCACTTCAAGTAATGTGTGTCTTGAAAGGCAAGCCCCTTGCACTCTGCTACAAAAGCAAATAGCTTTCTGTGTTGAATTTATTTCTGTGCTACAAAGACCTGGGCTCACACACACCAGTGTTAATCAAAGGGTGGTTGCACTGAGTTGGGCTGCACCAGTATCAAAGCAAAAGCAGGAGGACTGGGCTTTTGCTTTTCTTGCTTTTAGCAATTTATTAATGCACAGCTGTGGTCTAATAGTCAGAAAGGGTGGAAAATAGAAGCCAGAAGTGTGTGGATGCATTGCTTTCCAGCAGATACTTTGTAACAACTACTCTCTGTTTCAGCGTGAAGTGGGTCTTTGGCCACTGGTGAGCTTCTTGTTAAGACAGGGTGTCCTCTGTTCACATATGTGGGTTAATGATGTCCGTCTGCTAGAATGGAAAACTTGGCATAAGTACATGCCCTTGTCCTCAGCTTCCCTGTATGTGTCTCTACAGAGTCAGCATCTCCCTGCTGCGGGAGCAGGTCTGCAGAGCCACCACGAGCACCCTGGAAGGAACAGGGTTCAGCCAAGGCCAATGCCACAGTGGAGATGGGGGGCGGATGAAGTGAGAAGTGAAGGCCTTCATGTCAAGCATCAGCTGCAGCTCCCAGCACAAGCCCCAAGAGGCACAGCCACTGCTGGGGACTGATTAGCACACACTGTTCTTGTTCCGAATGATTTAGAGCTTGATGTGGTTAATTGAAGAGCAGGCACGGAGCCAGGTGGGGAATGAGCTCATTCTGCACAGCATAAGGCAGCAGGAAGAGAGGGGAGCTGGCAACAGGCTTGTGACTAGTCTCCTTGGTTGCAGTTTTATGTGGCTTAACATGAAAATTGCCGTGTATGACCAGATGGTGGCTTTAGTAACAAGCAGACAGGATTTTTTGAGTCAGTGCTGTGGCTGGTACTGCTGAGCTGGCTGCTTCAGTGAGGTTTTGTCCTTGTCCCATGGCACCTCATGGGACTTTGGCCGGGCAGCAGTGACACAGCCACAGAGCAGGGCTGGCTGAGGGTGGTGGGTATTGGGCATGAGCTGTACCAGGAGCAGAGCAGTCATGTCAGAAGCTGTGATCTCAGCTGTGTGTGGAGACAAGTGTGGAAGTCCCAGGGATTTGAACCCAGAAATGAGTCACAGGATTTGCCCCTGCAAGGAAGTGACTGCAACAGAGCAGAGCTCTTGTTCAGTGTTGCTCTTCCTTTCCCTGGTCCCTGTGCATACATGGACATCCCCCGGGCTTCTCCAAAGAATTAGGGAACTGCCATTCATAAAAGCACATTAGCAGCAGACTACATGATGTTAGTTATTACTACTAGAAGTAACAGTCAAGTAGGAGCAAACCTATGATTACACCTAACTACTCTTTTTTTTTTTTTTTTTTTCCTCTGGGAAAGGCTATTTAAGGGCTTGTTTTACACAGAAACAACTCTTAACACCAAATGAGCCTACATCTCTTTCTCCAAAATATCCATGCCCTGTTAGTAGAACCACAGCCCAACTTAGAAAACTAAATATTAACTATTTAATAATAACTACATATTTAATAATGATATTAAATATTATATAGAAATAATAAATAATAACTAAATATTTTGTCACTTGTGAGTTTTTTCATTCTATTTACTATAGAATTAGTTTAGAATCCAACTTCCAAACAGGAACTGCAGGTTTTTTTGCAAGTCTGGAAGCTGCAGTAAGTAAAGAGAAAGTAGGCACCTTATATATACACACACACAAATTAATAAAAGATCTACAATGTACACGTAGTTGTATGCTATATGTGTGATATATGTGCATATGCACATCTATCAAAGAAAAGAACGAGGAGTTTTGCTTAAGATGTGTCCACGTGACTGCAGTTAAGCAGAATCTGAAACTTTTTTTTAAATTTCAGGCCTACCTGCAATAAAATCCCTCCAGGAAAGGAAGGTGGTCTTGTGTTCCCATGGGTGTGCAGGTTTGGAGTCAGCTGCCTCGCCAGGCAGCTGCAGTGAGCCCTGCAGAACAGGGACCTGGGATGGGGAAACATGCTCTGCTGTGGATCTTCCCATTTATGTTAAATAATCCAGATTTTACTGGGCTGAAAGGGAAAAAGTGACTGTGTCTGCTGCCAGCAGGGCGCATAGGGCCCTGAGGTAGGGGCAAGCTGGCTTTGTTTATTTCCAGTGACTATATAACACAAAAAATAGCATATTAACCCCCAGGTTTTTCTTTCTGCTGGGCCTGAGCTAGCAAATACTCTTGCAGGAGGATGAGCAGGTTACTGGGCTGCTTCACTGAAGAGCCAGGAGAGAGTCCTAGCTCAGTACTTTGGGCAAACCTGTTGCTACAGCATCCTTGAAAGCATGTTTTTGGTCCATGAGGAGTGTTTCATCAGTGAAAACTTAAATATCTCAAGTTATTTATTTATTTTTGTTTTTAAAGGAAGAAAGCAGCAAACAAACTTCAGGAATGCAGCTGTTAAGCATGGGCACAGCTCCTTTGCAGCCACCCTCTGTGCATCCCATTGCTCCCCTGCCCTTCCTCATCCTAGGGGAACTGCGCTTCAATTTATCTCCACCTTTCCTCAGTATTTCACCCAGCAACTTTTGAGGACTATCCCTGTTTAACTGTCACCTTATCCAAGCAGAGAAGCTAGCAGATTTGAATTACACTGTGTAAATATTTGAAACATAAAGAATTAAAGAATTACTGATATGCAGCCAGAGAATGTAACCTCATTTAAAAAAAAAAAAAAAAAAAAAAAGCAGGCAATCATGTAATCAATTTATAATGCAGAAATAATCTGAAGAGACTAAAGAGGATTAAGACAAGGCTAACAACAGTTTTGCCATCTCCCCCGTTTCTTCAGCTCTTCTGCACCCTGGGTGCTCTCTTCCTCCTTAAGTGAAGTGGTTTCAGCCTTCCCCTTGGTAAGCAGTAGAAGCATTGCAGGAGAAATTATAATTGGCCCAGTTATTTTTTCATGGTCACAATTTATTCCTCTTTATCTTATGGTTTGGCTGTTTTTTAAGATTTGGAATTTCAGAGAGCTAAACTCCTAGACAGAAAGTACTATCTGGTACAGTCGATCAACATGAAGAATTCAAGGACTGGAAAATAATAATTGTAAACTCAAAGGTGTTAGTAGTGTCAAGAATTTGCAATTTGCACTGAAGTCAGCGAGAGAAAAAAAGTCTTGTAGAGAGGGGCTCCAAGATGGAGCAGTCGCTTTGCGCAGGACCTCAGGGAAGCACAAACTACAGAGGGACTGAGAAAAAAGACAACTAGATAATCAGCAAAGGAAGATCCATTTTAGATCCAAGAGCAAACAGGCAAACTGAGGCTTGCAAGAAGTCCGGGAAAGTTAGACCTTGCTCTCGTGAAAACAGCTACTTGGAAGTTGCGCAGCTGCCTGCGTGTAGACAGGCAAGGGAGGGGAACTGGCCTGTTCTGAAGGAAGCACAGAGCAAAACATCCTAGGTCACCCAAAATATGGACAAAATTAGTTTCCTCAGCCTGCATATGCTATAGGAACAGCAGCTCCTCAGGGCAGACCTCTCCACAAAACCCCTTACTTCTTCCATCAGGTTCCTTTCCCTATGCCTTCCCTCCCACACCCACATCCTCCAAGGCCAGCCATGGCCCAGCTGCCCTGCAAAAGGCTGGGAAAACAAACTAGCTTGGCCAGCACTGAAGAGGCTTTAAAGGCAAATAAGGAAGGCTCAGCCTCCATCCTTCCCAGCAAATAAGGCTCCTTGTCACAACCACTTCGGGGACCAGCCAAACTGAGTAATACACATCTATTGTGCTTTGCCGTCTGAAAAGTGGCAACTCATCTGCCCTCCCTCTGCCCCAAGCCCCCCCCCTCTAGGCACTACATAAACATTCAATTAATGTAAATTACAACCAGGCAAGTTGTGTTTGTGATCCAGACAATTTATGCTGTTCTTAACAGGTACTGAATCATTTAGCATCAGTGAGGAAAATATCCCCACACAGTACAAAGTTTAATTTGTTTTTATATGGTTTTACCTTGACCAAACCTAAAATTTAAAATACACAGAGAAACCATCAGGAATTTGAAGTTTGTCAATAACTTTCAAAATATGTTGAGCTAGCTACGATCAGAATGTAAATGAAGTCTTTTCACCTGCAACTTCAGTAAAATTACCTATTCCAGTCTCTATGCTTGCACTTGCTGGTCTGAGATACAATTAAAACACCTTGGGGCAGCAGCCTGTGCAGAGCCCATTCTATTCCAGCCTGAAGCAGTCACCTAGGGAAACAAAACTGAGCAAGAAATTTCTTGGCTATAGCCACTCTGACTGTGCTGCTCCATTTCCTTATGCAGATCAGGCTTTGTTGTATCCAAGTCCCTGAACACCTCACCACCTGCATTTTTTTAATATTTCTGTGTACTGAAAGCCCTCTGGACTCTCAAAGCATGCATCACCATCTGAAAAGGAAATCACATTTCAATCTCCTAGCTCCCCACTGCCACCTTAAGTAGTAAAACTCAAAACAGATTAAATAAGGTCAATATTCTAGCCAGTTTTCTTCAGCTAACTACATCACCATGGCAGCAAGCTTTTCACAGTTCTGTATAAACATCACCAGCATTGTAGGACAGTATGGAAAGAGTTAAGGACAGCTGTAAAAGGTGCTCAAAGAAATAAGCAGTCAGAAGACAAATACAGTTCTCAACTATTAACATTTATTAAAAGTTTGACCAAAGTAGTTTTATTCTCAAGTTTTGCTTACAAAAGTCTAACAATTTCCCCAGGTAGTCAAAGTTTTTAATAAAAGAACTGAGATGGCACTGCATTAGTGTATAGAAAGCAAAACTGGTCTACAATAGTAAAAAATTAAAAAACAAAACCAAAAAAACCAAACAAAATTTGTGTAAGATCGAGGTTTTAAGTACTCAAAAGCAATCTTAGTATCACAGGCAGAGCATTCACAAGTGTATATTTGTTTTTACTGCACACAACAGTTTTTAGCTTCAAAAACTCTGTCCTCAAGGCTTTTGCTTTTCCCCCCCCCTTTCCTCTCCTTAAGGCAGAACAACCCCTTCTGCCTTCACCTGCTCAGATGGATCATTTTAACATGAAACATCTTCCCAGCAGCTTTTACAGCTGCCATACTCTGCAGTTTCTGTCATCTATGTGCAGCTGATCAGAAAACAGCCTCCTGAAATAGCTGCGCTGCTTTACTTTAGCCTCTGCCCTTCCTTCAGCTGCCCCTACCTAGGATCAGACACTTCAAACACCTAATGCTATTTCAAATGTTACTTTGCCTTAAGGCTTCAATTCGTGTCAGTTGCTTATTACAAGCTAACTTCCAACTTCCAAACAGTAGCAGGGCAAGTCCACCCAGCTGAAGAGGACACTGTGCAAAAAGCACAGAGGAACTGCAAACAGGCTGGGCAATGCAATGAGGCCCTGGCCAGCCAAACCAAACATCCTGCAGGACATAGGAATGTGGGAAATCCAACTAACTAAAAGCTGCACCGAAGGCGCAGTTTGTGCCAAAGCAGTTTTCAACCCAACGACAGCTCTGCACTTTGATGAACCAGTCTGACCAGTCGCTTGGAAAAGTCAGTGGTTTAACTGAAAACCAGGCAGATTTGGCAAGGTACTTTAGCTTTATTATGGCAACGGTAGTATCTCCATTTAAGTCATGCACTTCCTGTTGCCTTAAGGATACTAACAAACCTTTTAAAGCAGAATTCAAGTAAGAATAATGTAAGTAGAATCATGACGAGATGGCCTTTGCTGGATTCCAGTCTTCTACAGAGACTGAAGTGTGCTCTAGCCCTTGCTTCCCCTGTGCTCAGTACATCTACACCTTCAAAACTACTGTATAAGAGCATTAAACAGAAGGCAAGCAAAAACATTAGAAGATCCAACCAAAGAAAACAAAGAGCATGAAAGTAACAGCAGTTCAGGATTATCCAAGCAGTACAGATATGAGTTCCTACAGAGCAAGCACATAGCTGAGGAAGGAAAACAAACGAGAGAATATAGCTGTTAGACAGAACAAACATACTGGTGTCATGGAACAGTAATCCTTCAAAGATACTGAATTTTTTTTAAGCTTACATGGGGCTGCTGTGGGGAAATAATGTTAAAGGTTAGTAAAACAGCTGCATCATTATGCAAGCCAGATCTGATTATTCATTAACTGCTTGTCTCCATTTACCAATTCAAAGTGACTTTTATTCTAGAATGCCCATTTATTACACTTGGTATTTCTTATAGACCAAAATGTCTTACTTGGATTATTTACCTAATAATTAATGTTACAGACTAGTTACTTAAGTCCACCAATTGACTGTTTGATCCAAATCTTCAACCCCATTGCATACCAGTGTGCATGACATCGCCTGGGGAAATGCACCAGTATGTTCAGGATGTTCTCCAAGGAGACATCCCAGAACATCCTTGACTTAAGTTCAGTAATTCAGAACTACCCAGCAGGACAGATACAAACCCCATCCTGTTGGAAGCCAGTAGAAACACCTGCCCATTTCTGAGCTTTAATCTTGAAATAAAACTGAGCAAGATGCTCTAATGGTGGGTCAATTCAGAGACTGGGTAGCCAAAGCCTCCTTCTGAACAAAATCGCTTCTCGAAATTTAGCTATTGAATGCCTTACTATATATATATTAGAAAACATTTAGGTGTGTCTAATTTTTAAAGATCTACACAATCAGTTCCCCCCCCCAAAAAAAAACCTGTTCTGCCAGCAATTAGCAGTTTGTGTACAAGACTTATGGGAAGTCCAACACGTGATCTTTGTTTTCTTAAGGTTAAATGTGTTTGTTCACACTATTCTCCCTAATGTAAAGTTTTCACGTTTTTACTCAATGCATCATAGAAGGCACCAAAATACCGTGTTACCTGGTATTTGTGCTGTCCAATCTAGAAACCATCTTTAGAAAGCACGACAGAATTAATGTTTTTTAAGGCTTAGACCACTTCAAACTAAACCCGCAACAGAATTTTGCTTTGTTTCCGAATCGGCAAATTTGAGTATTTGCTTTGCAACTTCTAAACATACTGAAGGAACATTGATCCTTTTTTATCCCACCATAACTGTCAATAGGTTTTTCTATAAGCTTAACATTAACCCAAAGAACACAGAGACATAGCATTGAACTTTTGTTTTAATGGTCTCAAATTCTGTGACAGATTTTTGGTCAAGTTTCCATTTTAAAAAAATTTATCGATTTTAAAGACTAATAACTTAAACTGCCACGAAACAAATGGTCCACAAACATTCTTTTCCTTCTGAAGCTTTTACGATGCATTGTAATCATTAACCAGTCTTTTACTATTAAACTTAAATGGCCAATTGAGACAAACAGTTCTGAGACCGTTCTTCCACCACTGATCAAGACTGAGGTGGCAGCTGATGTACAGAATTTTCATTTAGCCTTCTGGGCCTTCTGGGCAGACTTTGTGACCTTGCCAGCTCCACCAGCCTTCTTGTCAACTGCCTTGATGACACCAACAGCAACTGTCTGCCTCATGTCACGCACAGCAAAACGACCTGAAAACAGAAACAGGTTTTAGAACTTTTGTCTAGGGCTACACACCCATAGTGTTACCTGCACAGCAGCAATATGCAACTTGGCTTAAGTGGGCAAATAAATACAACCCTATGACAGTAAACTTCCCGAGACCAGGATTGAGACAGGTTAATTATCTGGATAACCCCTGGACTGCTTTGTTTTGGTTCCACTTCAAAGTTTCTATTGAAGTCACAGCTTTTGATAGCATTTTACAGAACACAATACATCCCCAAACTAGAAATCAAGATGCCTCTTTTTGCAGAGATCAGTTTTAACCCATTTTAGGAGATGCCTTACCAAGAGGAGGATAATCAGAGAAGCTCTCAACACACATGGGTTTGCCAGGGATCATATCAACAATGGCAGCATCTCCAGATTTCAGGAATTTGGGGCCATCCTCCAGCTTCTTGCCAGAACGACGATCAATCTTCTCTTTGAGCTCAGCGAACTTGCATGCAATGTGAGCAGTATGGCAATCCAGCACAGGGGCATAACCAGCACTAATTTGGCCAGGGTGGTTTAGGATAATCACCTAGAAAACCAAAAAAGCATTAAGACCGGGATAATTTTTAATACTAAATGTGTCTTACACAGCCAGGGCTTTCATGTTACTTGCTTCAAGCAAATACATCTCAGAACACATCTGTGTCACTTCAGCTTCCTAGCAGTAAGAAAGAACAAGACTCCTATATTTCACAACCCAAAGTTCAAACAAACATCTTGAGACAGCTGCAAAAATTACCTGTGCAGTGAAGCCAGCAGCTTCCATCGGAGGGTCATTCTTGCTGTCACCAGCAACGTTGCCACGGCGAACATCTTTCACAGACACGTTCTTAACATTGAAGCCGACGTTGTCACCAGGCAGAGCTTCACTCAGGGCTTCATGGTGCATCTCAACAGATTTTACTTCAGTTGTAACATTGACAGGGGCAAATGTAACCACCATGCCTGGCTTCAGAACACCAGTTTCCACACGACCAACTGGTACAGTACCAATGCCTGTGAATGAGAAGCAGCATTAGCAATTCTGCTAAATGAGTGCATGTCCTTATAGGATAAAATACTTGAGATTTTCCCCCTGAAAAAACAATTCTCAGGCAAACAACACATACCGCCAATTTTGTAGACATCTTGAAGAGGCAGACGCAGAGGCTTGTCAGTTGGACGAGTTGGTGGCAGGATACAGTCCAAAGCTTCAAGGAGGGTGGTTCCACTGGCATTGCCATCCTTCCGGGTAACCTTCCACCCCTTGAACCAGGGCATCTGTAACAAAAACAAGCCCCAAAATCAATGGTCTGCCAATTTTAATGACCCAAGTCTAGGACAGGCCAGGTGGCTTATCTTAGTACTGTCTTGGCATGCAATGGCAGATTAAGAATTTGTGAAGTGGTGGAACTAGGCAATTTCTTACTTCAGCACTTCCAAGCGTAACTATTAGAAAACACATGCATTTTCTATTGCATAATTCATCTCAATAATATCCCTAGTTTAACTTCTTAGTGTACAGAAATGTCAAACCTACGTTAGAGCTTGGCTCCAACATGTTGTCTCCGTTCCAACCAGAAATTGGCACAAATGCTACAGTGTCTGGGTTGTAGCCAATTTTCTTGATGTAAGTGCTGACTTCTTTGACAATCTCTTCATATCTCTTCTGGCTGTAAGGCGGCTCGGTGGAATCCATCTTGTTCACACCAACAATCAGCTGTTTCACACCCAGAGTGTAGGCCAGAAGGGCATGCTCACGGGTCTGCCCGTTCTTGGAAATACCAGCCTCAAACTCACCAACACCAGCAGCAACAATCAGGACAGCACAATCAGCCTTTGGAAAGAAAGAAACCCTCATTGTAATCATTGTGTATGCATCAAGATACTAGGGGAACCCCCTCAACAAACCATGGCACAGCCTGCCTTAACTCCCAAAATCCTTAGTTCTATTTACATACCTGAGAAGTCCCAGTGATCATGTTCTTAATGAAGTCTCTGTGTCCAGGAGCATCAATGATGGTGACGTAGTATTTGCTCGTTTCAAATTTCCACAGGGAAATATCAATAGTAATACCACGCTCACGTTCAGCTTTCAGCTTGTCCAAGACCCAGGCATATTTAAAGGAACCTTTGCCCATCTATGGATTTTAAAAAAAGAACAAAAACCATTTGGTTTCTTCCTTTTTAGAACTATCTGCATAAATTTCAGAAGGATCACACTGGCAAAATAACAAAATCTAAGAATAGCAAGTGGTTTAACACTCAGAAATGTTGCTGCTTGTAAAACAAGCAACCAGATACACTTGGCACTAATAGTGAGAAATGCCAACCGTTTTCTGTTATTTAACTTGCTGACAGTTTAGCCCTCTTGACAGCCTGTTAATTGCACTAACACATCTTTACGATAGATCTCTTGAGCCTAAGCTGTGCTATCAAGTGTCCTCTATGAACTCAAGGTCTCTTACTAATGCAATCCCTGCAATAATCAACGCTTTGACTGCCACTCAGCCCAACATTCACTATGTTTCATTCTGTGATGTGCTTATTAAGACACATATTGTTGCTACACAGAAAAAAAAAAGGTATTATCAGTAAGATATCCTACAGATTCAAACACCAAAATCCAAACCGTTCTCATTTTTTTTAAGTAGAACAATTTTATCCTCTATATGTACACAAAGACTGAAGCTGGGAACTCCACTTCCTAAATTATATGAAGCATTAATTATCCAAATATAACTTTTGAGTGTATCTCTTTTCCCTCATTCTACACTCCACAATTCAAGCTTCACCAACTAACATAATGGCAGATTCAACACTTTAGCACTTGTTGAACCACGGAGACAACCGCAGCCTAAGTGCCGCCCTGTGGCCACGCAACACTTCAGCACTTGTTCAGCCACTGGGACAGTTACATCCAAACTGCCTCCCTGTGGCCACAACACACTTTGCAACTGAGTTTTGCAACCAAATCTCTCATTATTCGTCCCTGCGCCACAGAAATTTCGATGGATGCCACAGGCCCACACACCTCAGCAGCTTCCTTCTCGAACTTCTCGATGGTTCTCTTGTCGATACCACCGCATTTGTAGATGAGGTGGCCGGTGGTGGTGGACTTGCCGGAATCGACGTGTCCAATGACGACGATGTTGATGTGGGTCTTCTCCTTTCCCATGTCGGATGTTAGTTAAGGTCTTTCTTTCGGCAAGAGAATTGACACCTGGAAGTTCCCCAGAAAAAACACCGGTTACGCCTCGAAGGCGCTCGCCCTGCCGGCAGGGAGGCGGCCGAGGGGCCAGCGATGGCGGCCCCGCGTGCAGGGCGGCCCGGGCAGGCCCGGCCGGGATGGCGGCCCCGCCCGAGGAGAGGAGGGGAAGGCGGGGCGGAGCAGGCGGCCGCCGGCCGGGGGCCCCCGCTGCGCGCCCCTCGCCTCGCCCCCTCCCCGCGCCGCCGCCGGGCTCGAGTTACCCCCGGCGGGCTGGCAGCGGGGCCCGGGCCCGAAAGGGCTGACGGGCAGCGCGGAGGGCGGGGCCGGCCCGCTCCTTTGTGTGACTCACCCCGCCCGGGCGGCCGCGTCCTCCATTTTGTGGAGCTGGCGGCGGGCAGGGAAGGCGAGCGGCCATTTTTTTACTCGTGCCCCGTCCTCGCCTCCCCCCCCCGCGGCCCAGGCGGCACCACGCGCCTCCAACCGACGGGCCCCACGCATCCCCCACCCCCCCCGCCACGCACCGCGCGTCCCACCGCGACGGCCCCACGGCCGCCCACGCTCCAGGAGGGGGTGCCTCCTGCCCTGTGCCGGTGAGGCTACACCGCCCGCCGGGCCCCGGCCCGGGGGTAAGTAAGAGGGGTACGATGCGTCGCCACCTCCCCAGCGCTCACTCGCCCGCCCTCCCACCTCCCCCTCCAGCGCCCCCTGCCCCTCTATGTCCCTCCCCCACCCACCCGTTGGGGCGGCCACGCCCGGGCACGGCCGCTCTCCAAGCCCCCGGGGCACACGGCTGCCCGGCCCTGTCCCGCCCCCGGGCCCGGGCCCGGCCTGCCCCGCGCGCACGCGCCTCACCTGCACGACGGCAGCGAACCCGGAGCGAAAAAGACCGACGGCGTGAGCGCCGTCCCTTATATACCCTGCTCGGGGGGCGGGGCCTAAGGGACACGTCACCACTCCCGGCTGCCCCGCGGCCCCGCCCCTGCAGCCCCGCCCTGGCGGCCGCGCGGGCAAAGGGCGCTCCCCCTCCGCCCCCCCCCGCCCGGCTGGTCCCGGGCGGGTCCCGGGGGTCCCGGCTGCTCCGGAGCGCCGTGCGCTGTGGCAGCAGCGCCGGGGGAGCAGGGGGAGCCGGCCCCTTCCAGCGCAGGGACCGACAGCGGCCGCGGTGAGCGGGCGGGAGCGAACTCCCTCCTCCGCGGTCTGCCGGGCGGGAGCGGGACCCCCTTCCCCGACGTAACCCGGCGGCAGCGGGCTCGCTTCCTCACCGCTCCCCCGAGGTGAGGCGGGGCAGCGGGAGTCCCGGGTGCTCGGGCAGGGCAGGCGTCTGCCCCGGACCCCCCCCTGCAAGGCCGGGGCTGGGGGCAGCGGGGACGGGAAAGCTCCGCACGTTTCACCCGAGTCCGGTCCAGGGGATGCAGCAGCTGAAGAAAGTCCCTGGGGAACAGCCCCGAGCAAATGGATTGCGTTTCTTATTAGGGACACAAAAGAACTCGGTCGATGAGATAAGGAGTGTTCAGTTAGTTAAGCTAACTAGCCGACATTTGCTCCTTGCTTAAGAGGATGGGGTACAAGAATCCCCACAACCCGTCACGTTGCAAGTCTCCCAGAAACAGGTGGGGAGGGAGAGCGCAGGGATTTCACACAGCTTATTGCACCCCAATAAGAAACAGCGTAGTTTGGCTTTTTTAAAAAAGCAGGCTTTTTCTTCCTGTCTTTTACCATGAGACAACAAAAGTTGACTTGCCTCAGGAAACTTTGGCGCAAAAATAAAAATCAGGGCGGACACACCTTAAAAAAAGATGCACCTGAAGTGCAGATGTATTAACGAAGATTCACTTAAGCATTTTGGATATGTGTAAGGAGTGCCCCATGTTGTATCTTCACTTGAGAAAACTGGCAGCCCCAGCAAGTTATTTTTCAAATAATGGACATGAGGAGTCATGGAGCAGCTCACAATGTCAGAAAAAAAAAAAAAAAAAGCCTTCATTACCTTCATTATTCCAGTTGTTTGTCCTGTTTTCCTCACTGATACAAGAAAAATCCATTAAATGGTCAACATCTCTATCTGCAAATGAAATTAGGCTGAGAAGCTGAACAAGTATTTATGTTTGTTCTTTTATGATTATCTGCAAAGGAAGCAAAGCTACTTGCTGTTTTCTTCTTCAGGTACGTTATGTGCCTGTGTTAGAAACAGTTACTTATATATACCCAACTTTAATTCCATTAATTTGTTGGTATGCTCTTCAGATTGCAGTTGTAAAGCATGGAAATAGTGTATTGCTCAAAAACAAACAAAAAATAATAAAAATTAAAAACCCGTTTCATGCTTCTACACTCTCACTTGTCTGCAAATTTCTGTAGCTGAGATACACCCAGCATCAAATTCACTCAAGACCTGTAAACATCTTGGATTTATATGGAAATGAAGTGTTTCCTCAATATCTGGATTTTTTCCACATGCAAAATTAAGTGATTTGAGGGATGTCTTATTAGAAGAGATGCTGGGTTTAGAATACACCTTTTATATAAAAATCCAGTTTGAGAATAAAACCAGCAAAAAGGTTCAGATATTATTAAACTAACTCACTAATCTTTAAGAAAGGAATAAAGTAATCAAGTCCTTTGACTTCCCCCACCATGTTTTTAGGCAGAGGTTAGTTGCAGGGGTGGGGGAAGCTAGAGGTGGTTCAGCTTTCCTCAAAACTAACCTTTAGTGGCAGTTATTAATGAAGACATTGCATATGAAGACACGGTAACAGAAGGGCAGGAAAAGTGAGGAGCATTACTTTCCAGAAATAGAAATGCATTGTCATAAAGTGAATTAGTGGCTCAGGTTGGCGACCAAAGACAAATAACTGGTAAGAAAGCTAGGCAGCACTTCTCAGGTCTCCTGTAAAGCAAAGACTTTGTAAACACAACTAAAAACTTTATTATTCAGGATGGCTTGAAGTTAGCTTCTTAAATGTGTATTTCAGTAGGGGGCATTTTTAATGGACTGGTCTGTCAAAGTATCCATAAAAAGGTAGTTTAACACTTTCCAACTGTAGTCAATGACTTATCCCTTAAGAAGAAGAGGAGAAAGGAAATGTGTTATTGATTTGTTACATGGCCCATGCCAAACTGCACATTTCTTAAGGAAACTTTTTTTTCTGAATACTATTTCATAAATGCATTTTGAACTAGGTATTTCTTAAGATAGCAATTTCTGTGCTATGTACATAGCTGAAAGCTATGAAAACTGAATTTGTTGATCAAACTTTTAACCACAGTCCTAGTTCAAGTCTGGATTTTTTCCCTCTCCATTTCTTTAATGAGTTTTCAAATTAGTTTTATTATTTCTTTTTAAATCTGCCCAATACATGCTTTTATTCTCTCAACAACAAATATATCTCCCATTGTCCATTCTGTTAGTGAAACATTTCTATTATCAGTCTCACAAATATTTATACAGCTGGGGAGCCTCACATAATTCAGTTGAAATGCATTCTGAAGAATCCTCTCAGCTGACACAGACAGGCATACACTGGACTAAATCCTGTATGCAAATAGTCTGTTACAAATGTTAGATTTTGTTCATTTGACAAAACTAATCTCTTTGCTATGAAACACTTGGGGAAAAAAATGGAGATAAGAGATTTCAAGAAGTCAAGGTCTTCTGACTTTGGAACAGTGCTTATTAAGTCCAGCCTGACTTCAGAAATAGAAGGACTTTGTGGGGAAAAATTACTCATTCTTTCTTGACCACTGGTGAGCATATACTAAACTAAGTGATGGCCTCACAGGCCTGCAGAGTAAGGACATATAGAAGGGCTCTCTAAAGCATTTGTATTGTAGGAACCTATAGAATAGCCACCATTTAAAAAAGAATCTTAGACCACATGATATTAAAATGAAACTTATGCTGTCAGTATATCTAAGCCAAATATTCTAACTTTTAAAGATAAATGTTAACTGAATTTTGGGATCACAGAAGCTACAGCACCAGTGCCTTCATTTTAGTGAGTGGCTCCAGCACATACAAAACATAGTGTAAGTTTAGAACACAAGTCACAGCCAGTGAAATCGTGCTAGAAAATCTAAGCTGTGCTCACTGAGCACCTCTGAAGTGGCACCTTTTTTGGTCAGACTCCTGTGCAAAGAGGAAGGTAACTACCAATTATACAACTATTTTAACTGCAATGAACAAGGTCATTTAAGGAGTGTAAACAAACAGACTTTGTAAATACAAGACTTTAAACACAGACCTGATAAATACAGTTTATCAAGCTGACAATATACAGAAGAGGCACTAAGATTTCTTGAGGGCACTTTCAGAAAGTGTGATGGAACATTAGTCCAAAATTACCAATACTAACTGGTGATTAGAAAAAAAATTATGCTGGTACACAGCATTATTTTCTAATACAATTAACCTTATACTTACTTAGAAATAATTTCTAATGCTTATGTTACAATTATCATTGTATATACGGAAGTCCAAATATTCAATATAAATTATAACATGAGCACACAACGTTATTTCCATATATGTGTTCTTTAATGCATTGATTCTTAATAGACATAAAAAAGCATCTACATCTGTTATGAAATCCTTTTCCCTATATGATCATAACAATCATCTGTTTAACAAATAAAAACACAATTACTAGAATAATGGTGCTATTCATGTATGAAGAGATTAGACAAAAAAACTTTTTCAAATAAATAGTTTAACTGAACTGGCTTAGGTAATCTAAAATAATTGAAAAAGCTACTTTTGAAAGTTATTTAGCTCTGTACTACTTTTAGATAAATGAAACTTCTTGGTAAAAGGAAGACACAACTGTAATTACTGTTCAAGTTACTATTTTAGGAGACAGAACAAAATAAACCCCTACAGCCTTGGAAGTCTCCAAGACCTGAATAAAGCCCTCAACAGCCTCGTCTGATCTCATAGCTGACCTTGATTACAGATTCAGAAAATAAGGCCTTACAGTAGAAGGTGTAAGAGAGTGGCCTTCAATACTACTGACAGTGTTATTGGGATGAATAAGCAGCTACAATTTCAGAGGCTTGTGAATAACTTAAAATGAGCCTCTTAAAAGGCATTGTTTCCCCTAAAGCAAGTTTCCTGTCGGAAGCACTAGTGTTGTTCCAGTTACAGCATTTACAAAAGGTGGAGGACTTACACTTAGAGGACAGTATGCTTAAAAAAAATAATCCATTGAACAATCTTTTCAAGCCATATTTATCCACAGCATGAGAAGGCTAATTTATACTGAGTGTTTAGTACCAGCTGAACAGTGATAATGAAGGTTCAGCGTCAGACAGAGTGGGTACCGTGCAGATGTGACCAGAACTAACAGCTGTAACCTCTGTTCTGTGGTGGTCTGCATTACTGAACTGGAAAACAAAAGTATGTGATTTAGAGCAGAGGTGTGCTAAGTGGGAAGAAAAGAACCTCACAGGTGGCTGCTTCAGTAAGACTGTTTTGGAACTGAACAGTGAATGGGAAAATAAATTCCTCCTTTAGTTTAATGAAATAGTGACTCTTCACTTGTAGACACCTGACAAAGCTTCAAATACCTTCACTAGTGCTATGCTATTTTACACCAGCTGATGACCTGTCTCCAGGCTAAAAGCAGAATTACTAGACACCAATGCAGAATAGTGGTGAAGGGCTGACAAAGTAACCACCACTGTTATGGAGAAACAATATAATTTGTTAAACTGTTCTGTGGTTTTGCATTAGTGTTTTCCTACAGTGAAGAGGCTACATAATTTGCTCCTATTCCCCAAGTGGAATAATAGTTTTAACTGTATCCCACCACCTTTTGGACACCCCCTAAGTGAATAACAATCTGTTCAATTCAAAGAACACCCTATATGGGAGCACTGTGCATAAAGAAAGTGGCGGTTACTGAGCAGAAATCCACTGGATGGGGTCAGTTTGGCCCTTGTTCTCAATTTATCATGAACTTCCAAAATTCCATTTTAAAGCTCTGGTCTCTTGTGCTAAAAATGATTTTGCCAAATGCAATGTATTCAGCCTTTCATGCCGATAGGCCTGTGATGAAACCTTTAAGTGGGACTTCAATTCCTCATCCACTGACCATGCATTTTAGAGTTCTCTGCTGAGCCCTCAGAGCAGTTGAGCTGTGCTCTGACAGCTTTGCTGAATGTCCACTCATATAAGGTTAATTTTGCTGCCTCTCTATACAGTAGGTTTGGAGCTGACTTGTACACTTAGCAAGCTGGAAGTGCACCAGCAGAAAACCTGTAATTCTTCATTCTCATCTTGCAGTCCTTTTGCATTCCCCCTTTTTTGCTTCTCCTATCAACCCAAGAAAAGGCAAGTTTTCAAGGAGGGAGACAAAATCTATAGGTAGATTCCTTAAAGGGGTTTATATGAAGCAAGGAAACCTGAGATGCACCTGTTGGCTGCAAGGGAGAGAAACATAATAAAGATGATTTTGGTGCAGGTTGCAGAAGTGTGCTACACATTGAAAGAGTCGATGGATAGTCCAAAGGCAGAAGAAGGGCAGTACCCGAGACTTGGGTTGGTCAGGATGGTGTGGACACATCCAGCTGTTCAGCTGCAGTGCCATCCACCATCCGCTCTCCCATCTTGACATTGCTGTGGTTTTGAGTCTTGGTATCACTCAGCCCATAGGAGCAGTTTCCACTGCAATCACACAAACATCTTTCTTGCTATGCAGTAACTGCAGTACCCCCAAGGGGTGCCAGTCAAGTCATTTAGCAGCCTTCCTCAGATTTAGTGTATATAGCATTTGCTTGACATTTATTAAGCTAATTTAGATTTGAGACCATTAAAGTTTGGAAAGGTTTCAGAGAAGAACTATGGGAACAAATCTAGATCTGGAAAAGTACTTACACTTGATCTGTCCTATCTATACTGAGTTTACTGATAGGAAGTTTGGGTTAGTCTCCAGAATTCTACAAGACAGAAAAACATATAAAGGAAGAGTCACAAGTCTAGACACTAAGATGTAAGAAGATTCAAGACTGTTGGTAGTTAAAAGTCTCTAATGGGATAATTTGTCCATCTTAGGAGCCATTCTTCAAGGTGATACCTAGACACAAAAACACTGGAATGAATTCTGTGGACAGCTGGTGGAACCTCCATCATTACCCAACTTCTTACAAGCACCTACATACCTATCAGGAATGGTTCAGGTATAACTAATGCTTCCTTATTGACAGAATAGATATCCAAAAGTCTCTTCAAGTCTTAATTTTACATTACTTAGATGATTTGTGCAATCGTTAGTGAATTTCTTAGACCATAATTCTAGCCCACGTTGTTTGCTTTGGTAAGGAAATCTCCCCAGGACTTTATTGTGTTTGTATCAGCTGAAGGTCAATATCTTAGTTATAGTAGTCACACCTAAATGGAAATTTGCAAATATTTAAACTAATCATGCATCTCACTGTATAAATTCCATCTTCTATACTAGATGATCAAGTATATTTTACTGAAAGTCAAAAAGCTAGCCTAATATAACAAACAGACAGTTGTGGAATGAAATGGAAGAGTCACCCCTAAACTCTAACCAAAGAAAAGTCAGGCTAAAAATTAAAAAAGGGAGAAGAAATGTTGTGCCACAAACTCCTGACACTGCAACAATGCAGGTTATGTTAGAGCTGTTAGGAACAGAGTAGATTCCTGGCATGATGTACTGGTTTCTTATCAAAATCAAATGCTGGAAAACATGTTTGTTTTTTCCAGTAGTTTCTAAACAACCACCAGAAGAATGCTAATAAATAGTGCAGATGACTTTCCCATGGGTAATGATACCGTGACAGGAACTATCAACTAAATAACATTACGGGGGAGCTCATACACACTGCTACTCCTCACAGTCCTTTCTGTAACAATACTTGTGAAAAACAACAGCTGTGGGGTGTTGTTTTTTTGCAAGACAATCCGCAGAGGAACAGCACTTCAGAGGTTAAAAGTTTGTACCACAGGTTGTATAAAGTAGACTTCGGCCTCTTTTAACTGGGACCGGGTGTTGAGTCAGCTCTGCACTGAGGCCAAATCTCAGGATGAAAAGGGGAGCCAAGGCTGACACGCTGTCCTCTCAGGCCACAGAGAAATATGGACAGGAAGGCAGGCGAGGGGAATACAAACTGTGAAAGACTGATGCTTGAGCTTGGAGATTTGGCTATCCCACAGGCCAGAATAAAAGTAAAACATGTAAAAAAGACAGTACGGGTTAGAAAAAGATTGCAGACATTCACAGGAGCGAGTCATGTGTTACTGTCCTCTGCTGCCTGAAACAGGAACTTTTCTGCTCTCAGCAGGAGACAGCCTGTTCTGCTGAAACTGTGAATAGCAATCAAAGGATACCCTTTGTGCAAAGCAAGAAGATCTAGAAGGTCTAGCTTAGTTACCAGGCAGTCTCCATATCCCAGCCTGTGCAGTTCCTAAGGCAGCCTGAAGTGTAAAGCACACTCGGAGTTTTTAATTCTCTACACTGCTTTCAGTTCAGCACAGAGGATATTAAATCACCCCCCAGCTATTTTGTGTACAGAGTCATTCACCATAGAAAACTGTGTGTACACAGTACGTACAGGTACAAGTACTGTAATAATAAAACATGTAGAAGCACACACAAGCAGTGGCTCCCCCACCTGCCCCCCAAATCTGAATGGGGTCTCACACCATCTAAGGTAGGGGTGTGTGTACGTATGAGTGAAATGGCAGATGTAAAGAAATGCTGCTTTTTAGGAAGGAAATCTTCACTCCTTCTCTAAATTTAGCTCTGTAGTCATCAGAGACAAAGTGCAGTATCACTATTTATGGGAAATAGTTTATACTTGCTTTGCAAGCTAACGCAAGTCCCATTGACTTCACAAAGCTGTGCAGTGAGTCATGTTGCCCAGCAACATTCACACACCAATATGAACTGAGGAAGCAGAAAGTCCTGCTCACTTGCTTTCCCTTTTCCTTCTGGGATATTCCTGAGAAAAAGCATCCGCTAGCAACAGCTCAGAATAATGACATTCCTGTAAAGCAGACAGCAACCAGTATGGGTGAGACCAACTGTAATACAGAAAACATGAAAGAAAAACAGAGAGCCTATTCCAAAACAAGTTCTTAATTCCTTCTCTTAAGCTTACAGTTGTTCATCAAGTTGAAAGGTGTTACTCCATGTCAAAGCTAAACCTATGTAGCTGTGAGTACCTGCCAGAAAAATTTGTTTACTCCTCTATCTATCCAAAGATTTCCTGCATTGGATCTAGCAATTGTATAGTGGAAAGGGGAGTGAGAGCAGTGAAGCTGTTCACAGGAAAGCTTTTTTTGTTTTGTTTCCTATTCAATCATCTAGTTGACCAAATTAACTCCATGGCTACATGCTCCTCAGATTCAACTTGCAGGAAGTGGGATATATCATTTAGGTGGCAAGGCTGAGTTACAGATTAGCTACAAAGTGAAACTGCACTCTTATTTATTCTCTCTTCTAAGCTATGTGGCCATTATAACCAAAGTTGACCTAGGCTGTCAGGTACTATACATGTGTCTAAGAAGCCCAGACCTCTATTTCATGTTTAAACCTTGTGAAAATACACTTATCTCTTTCAAAAAAATTCTGAGTATTTTTCCATGGCAAGTAATTTCTCCGTGCTAATTCTCTATTCATTACTCAGCAGAGAAATCAACAGTAATACTCACAAAATAAGAACTACAATTTACCACTTTACAGGTTTACAACAATATTCTATTACTTTTCACTGTATGCATGACTAGGTAAGTCTTAGTCATCTAGTGTGACCCTAATCTTTTGACAACCTCTATAGTCTCTTTAATTATGAGTGTTGAACCAGGAATTGCATGATTTTTTTTTGTTGTTATTTTTGTTTGTTTTAGCTTTATTTTTCTTGCTCTACACATGTACAATACCTGCTAATGGGGGCTGGAACTTCAAAGCTACCATCTAAAGCATACAAGCAACAACAGACAGTCCCCATTGACCTACTACTGGTAATATGCAACAATTACATCTGATCATGTATTGTTCACGTCCTACATAATTAATTCTTTTGATGTGTTGAATAAACAACAATTACAGAAGTAGCCAAATTAATCTAGAGTTTCATTGACTTTTGCTTAGAGGTTAAAAAAAAAAATGTTCTTATGCTGCATCTAAGAGAAGCCAAACCAGGTATTTGACATTTCAAATTGGTTAGGCTAGTATATATGTCCTTTAATCAGTATTTGACAATTCTCTGTCATCTATATTCTTAAGTAGCTTTTTAAACTGGTAAAAAAGCCATGTAAACTAAATATGCTTTCCATTTAAGTTTTACAAACCACTCCACTCTTCCATATTTTCTCTCTTCAGACATAATGCATTTTGATATACAGTGATTGCCTAAAGTAACAGCCTAAGGGGGGCAGGGGAGGAAATCACTGCAAAAGAGATAGAATAGTGACTTCTTTGGTTTACAAGACCAACTACCTAATGGCTTCTTTAAAAGGCAGCATGAGAACAACAGTATTACAATAATCTGGGCCATGGCTTTGAAATTATTATTTCAGTCAAACCAGTGAAGTTTCCTACCATCTTTGATGTTTAGCAGAATGGCAGAAGTGAAATGTCTCATGTGCTTTCTCCCTGACCAGGCTCAGAGAAAAGGAATGCAGACCACACCTGGAGCACAGGCAACACCTATGTCACATTTACCAGAGGGCCTCTCCTGCTATCCATAGGATACAGGGGCACCTCCCAAAAGCTACCCATTTTTGAATGAGACCAGAGTACTCATTTTAAATGCAGAAAGTGCAGATTAATTCAAAGTGAAAGAGAAAAGACAAACCACAAACCTGTGTGAAAAAAGCCTAAATCTGGTTTTCACTATGGCAATTACCAGAGATATCCAGCATAACACACAGCTATCACCCTCATCTTACCTTGCCATAAGTATAGGATGATTTGAGGTGGTTCTACCCAGCTAGGTGTTCTCAAGAGAACAAAAAATCACTCCCGCTACCATACAAGCAGCAGTGGAACTGGTTTTCAAGGGTTATTAAGGTAAACTATGGTGATTAAGCATGATTTATAATCCTGTCATTCTTACAACACGCTAGGCAAGTCTCAGACTAAAAGTACCCACAAGACTTAAAAAGAAAAAAGATCTGTCATCACTATACTTGTGTGTGTTGGTATACAGTTCTCAGTTACTTTCTAACAGGCACGTCAGAGGTTTCAAAATAGACACAAAATTCCCAGTGGATGAATTATACAGCAGGTGTCATATTACTGCAGCTGGAGATGCAAGCAAAACGTTAATCAGTATAACCACACTTTTTTCTGCTTAATGGAAAGCATACATAGCTTCTGCTGCAGTGCTACATTTGTTGAGAAAGTAACAGAAACTGCAGTTAAAACAAACAAAAAACAACTAACAAACAAACAAAAATAAAAAAGAGGTAGCACATATCCACAAAGTAACTGTCCTGAGCCCTTTTCAAATAGAGGAGAGAAAGCAAGAGCACAAAGTACAGCCCTGCTTACCAGGAAGTCACTGTTTGCAGTGAAAGTGAGGTGAAATGCAAAAATGTAACACCAGCCACAGGTGCACTGATTGTAACGTTTTCATATCTATAGCTTGGTTGAACAAAATGGTAGAAGGCTTGGTCTCCTCCAGAAATGAAGAAAAATTAACTGGAATAAATTAATAACTTGTCTCTAGAAGTCATAAACTTACTGAAAATCCAGACAACTCACTTGCACGGTGAACTACTATGAACAATAACACTTGCAACTTCTTTTAATTCCATCCTCTTTGTTAAGCAAGACAGTTTCACCTAGTGTACCTACGCTGCCCTTTATCACATTTTATACTTTGTTGAATTTTGTTTTAAAAGTGAGTATCTGCAAGGCTCTGCAATGGAACCAGCTGTATATTTAGCCTGACAAGAGAAAACTGTTCACCTTCACATCACTGCTGTTTAGGACTGAAAGCACATAACCCTGCCAGTCTAACAGTCACAAGCCATTTGCTGACTTTTATAAAGCTCTGGGGCTGCAGAGCCTCATTTGCATGGCTTTGAAGACCAGCAAGTCACTCAGGGCACTGGTTCCTACTCTCCAACTGACTCACCCCCCAGCTCATCCAAGCAGCGCCCGTTATACCATCTTATGAACCACGGCTATAAGACAATGTAATGCCAGGACACTTGGGAACTAACTGAAGTCACTCCGATGGAAAACACTAGATACATGAAGACTAGCTCGTCATACTTCTTTACTGTATCATTAGTATATCAGTAACCAACACATTTCTGCCTACTTATTGAAGGCCATTTTTCCCTCTGAAGGAAATCTACTCGAACTTTCACAAGAGCAGAACTACCACTGTGCCTTTTTCCTTTTGAGGATGATAATAAGGGTTAGGGTTCAACATGGAGCCATTTTCATTTAAAGCAAAGGCTCCAGGACACAATTACAGCTAGATGTGATTTCAAACAAACTGTGGGTGAGGGTGGGGGAGCCTTGGAGGATACATTGGGCATTACTGAGGCCTGTTTGGGGAAGGTTTGGTACATTCTTTTATGAGTAGTTCTCAGCTCAAAATCAAGTGCAGTAAAAGCACTACACAAAAATTTAAAATACATTTTCTTTATTAACCGAGCTACTTGACTTGCTGATCTTGATATTTTTGCAGGATCAGCGTTTTAGGAAACTTTTTTTCCATCCGATTGCCTTGAATTCTTAACGTGCCTTATAGATTGTGTTCTGTGCTGTCTTACACGCGTGTGAACTGCCTGGAGTGCTGGCAGGAGAGGGGGTGGTGCTGCGGAGGGCCGTGCTGGGGCAGAGGCCTGCCATGGCTCTCCATTGTTGCAGAAGCATGCACCAGCTCAGCACTGCCCCGCTCCGCACTCTAAATCCCTGCTTTTGTGTTTCCGCGCTGCCAGAGATAGCTGCTCTGAACAGCAGCCTCCTTGCCTGGCGCACCGAGACAAAGAACTGCACAACCACGTAGCTAAACTTCATGACTCAGCTGAAAAGACACGAGTCAAACAGCAACCTCCTCAGAACAACAGGAGCTGCATATTAACCATCCATCTGTGCATGTGGTTGTGATTTTATGTCATATTTTCTGATTCAGAAGAATTAAAACAGGCACAGAGGAAGAGGAAACCTGTAGAGAGATTTATTTTTTCCTCCTGTAGGAAGACATCTGCCTTGGTAAAAATGTGTTTGTACAGGTTGCACATTCTGTGAACAGTGAAACTTTTATCTCAGCTTCAAAGTGACACACTTACTATTTAACTTCCACTGAGCAGAAGCAGACAGATGGATTTAGTTTGGAATTTTGTTTTGGTCTCGTGTTGTTTTTTTTTCTGTGTGGGTTTTTTTTTTACCATTAGATTCTCAGTTAGAAGTGAAGCCAGCTGCTTATAATTCAATTCCAGCAATTCAAACTGGTCACTTGCATTTTGACTGATTGTTTAATACAGTTGGTATTTCAAACGGTCAAAAGTAACCTTTGAAGTTAGCACCCCGTTATGAGGAGAGCTGGGGGAGAGGAATTCCAGCTTTTGTGGCTTGTGATTTGAGTGTGTTCTTAAGACTGAAGAAGACTGCTGTGTATTGATTTTCACAGCCTGTTTCAGTAAGAAGGGATAATTTGTATCCTAAGCATGTAGCAATGCATGCAAAGTTATAGATATCTAAGCTTGAGTGAACACATTTTGCACACATTTTGACTGGGGTAGTCAAAACCTCAGCTGCTGCCCAGCTCTAAAGACAGTTCTGCCCACATATGTCTATTTTTTACATTAAAGATGCTGGCTGCACACAGGCAGTTAGTTACACAGACCTTTGACACACAGCTGCTTGGCACCTCTGTTTTCTTCCTGAACCTTTTACAGCTCCACAAACATAATGAACCAGTCCTCATTCTCAGCTCTTGAGGATGAGAGAGAGCTGGCAAGGCAGGCTGTTCACAAAAATAAAGCTGCCATTTTCTCTTAAAACAGGGAGTAAGCGCTGATTATTTAATTATTTTAATACATACACACATGCACACACCCATCAATGATAGAAGAGGGAACAAGGCTAATTGCCACCCTCTGCCTGCAGGAATTCAAGCCCTCTTCTCCCATGAGAGGGAGATGTTAGGCCTGCAACAGAAAACTGTGGGTTCTGTTGCATTTACCACTTACATATGACAACACAGCTTTGCCAAATGCCATCTCCTTTGCAGGTTTGGCTTTAGGTCACACTACAGCTAAATGCTTAAGGCAGCTGCTTAGCTGCTTAAAATACCACTGGCAACAACATGACTCTGCAGAGATGTTAAATTAACACTGCTATCCCTGGGTTAATATTCTTCCACAATGTGATCCTTCTCTGTTGCTATGTACATCTGGTATTTGCCTGTTTTCTCTACTTTCAAAACCATGCAGAGATGCTTTGCAATTCTAACAGGAGTGCATTAACAATTCAAATATCTTGATTTCTCATTCTCTCCACACAAGGGCATTTAAGACTAAGCAGAATCTCTTTTCATAGCAGAAGATATATTAATATAAGCAACTTGGAAGTAGATTCCAAATTGTGCACGTCTAAGTCTGAAAGAAAAAAGACAAAGACTGCACTAATAAAAGACCACAAACATTCAAGACAAGAAATTAAGCCTTTCCATAGCCATTTCATACTTACAGTTGAACCAGTTATTCAGTTATGGATACTTTTAAAAACCCATCAACTCCAGCCTCAGACCTTCCATCAGGCCTGCTGACAGCAGGAGCTGTGCTTGACTGTGCAGAATGAATGCTAGTTATGATGAAGGCAATGACAGAGACTTGATGGCAAATCAGACTCTGGCAAATAATTAATTCCTCCATAATTGCTATGGGGCTTATTTTCCATCATATCTGAACAGAGCAACAGAGTATTACCTCCTTTCTAGTGAACAGCAAAAATCCTCCCTTTAAAACCATTACATACTTTCCAGCTGAACAAATCAAACATGCACTGACCATGCATAGCATGCAAATCTGAAAGCACACAAGTTAGTCAAGTCAAAACCAAATTTCACCAAGTGACATTCTCTACATTCATATAGTTTAAAATCACTCAGAAGACAGATTTTTTTGGTGTGTTATTAATAGAAATGCTCTCCTTTCTTCTTTTACTGCCACTCCCACCCCTTCATTCAAAAGGCAGTTGAAGTGTTTTTGCTTAAATAATATAATCAGAGCTACTTAATGCTCAGTGGGACTGGCAGGCTTAGGTCTTAGAATAGAATAGTTCAGCTGGAAGGGACCTAAAACAACCATCTAGTCCAACTGCCTGACTGCTTTAGGGCTGACCAAAAGTTAAAGCATGCTACTAAGGGCATTATCCAAATGCCTCTTAACACTGACAGGCAATATCAGTCTTGATTTGAGCTACAAAATACACTCCACTTTAGTTTCTTTTAAAGGTGGCCACAGCATTGATTTTCTTTACATTGTCACATTATCACAAAAACTACCTGCAATTTTTAGAATATTGTATTTTCCCTACATTGCTTACAAATTATCAGTTGTTGCAGGACTCTTGCTTGATTTCCTTTCCATGTATATACGGGAAACTCCTTTTTTTCCCCTTCAGCAGAGACTGTTTAAACTTGTAGATACAGTAGGAGAAAGATGGTGGTTGTTACTATTTTTTTCTTTTCACATCCTTCCCCTCTCCCAGTCAAAATCCAACAAGCCTTCTGGCTCCTCATCTATTAAGTCTTCTCAATTTGTAAGATGATTCAGAAATAGATTAGTCACTTACTGCTAGAATGCTTCAGCAGAAGAGAAGAGATAGTCAGAGAAACATCAACAGACCCATTTTTTCTATCAGAAAACACAAAAATATCCAAGGCTGGATGAGCTAAACTTATTAAGTCTCTACATTGGAATTTAATTTAGGAAAAGACCAGAAAAGTTAATATATTAATTTCCTATTCTGAAGCAGCCATATGAGAACTTCTGTACAGTACAAAAAAGAATTTAAATCAATTCTTTCACTAAATTTTCTTCCAAGGACACTTTATGAAAGGCTATTCCATACTTCACTCAGCTCTGTAACAAATTACTATCCTTTAAAGTGAGGGGGAGGCAAACAGAATTTTGGCTTAATAAACCATACTTTTTTTCCACTGGAATGCCTTGGGCAACTCCTAGGCACCCTCTCTTGAAGTGTGTTGCAACCTTGTACAGGTTATGTTGCAATAAGAGCAAAGTTACCATTACTTTAATCTGCATTCACTTGAAAATGCACATCAGTACCTGCTCCTTCTTTTTAATTACTCTACCACCTGAGTTTTCATGTGTTGTGGCTGATCCAGGCCTGAAATTTGCCAATGTGTAATCTTCTTAAGTTTGCTACTGAGAAGCAAAAATCAATTCAGCATTTTTTGAGCTGACGAAGGATAAGGAAAATTACTTCTCTAAAATAACACAGGTAACTCTTTTAGGACAGCACTGCTTAACTGATAAGGCCAAACAGTTAAAATTTCCTGTGGAAATGCAGTTTTCACTGGATTGAGTTATGGTTCTTTAGAGAACTACATTGGCCAGTTACCTATCAGAGCTTCTTAGAAGTTTCCAAGTGTTAGGTTAAGTCTGATCAATAGTTTTGCACACAATAAAACCCCCCGACTACCGTGTCAAGGATTTGAATCATGTAGATGCAGTTTTAGTTTAAAAATGTATGACCAACCACCATTATGGCAGCTTTATGAAGAAGGGGAAGTAGAAAGTTTGCATTGGTGATTTAATTGGAAGGGTCTGCAGCTTCTCACTCAAGGTAGCAGTTTTTTATCCTCCGGTATATTTTTGTGTGTGTCCCCCAATTTATCACAAAACTGGGATGTAAGTAACTGCTGGTGTCTCCTTGCAGACCCTTTTCTAGCTCTTTGAATTTTACAAAATGTTAATAACTAACACTCTGACCTAATGCAGTTACTGGGGCTACAAACAACTCTGATGGGCGGAAGGTGAGAAATCCTAATAAATATAATTGTGTTACTTCTGAATTAAACATGGCAGTCATTACTTTTGCAACAGACCAGATACACCATCCCATAAAGTGTAAATAAATTTAACTTTTCCTAAGCTATTTTTCAGAGCTATGTAGTCCATTAGGTAGAGAAATGTGGAAATACTAATAAGTGTTGCATAAAGCAAAGCATGAAACAGACAAATCAGCAATTCTTTGATTCTAGCATGTTCTGATTTGTTGGATTAATCAAATGCATTTTAGAAAAATGGCTCATTTTTTTAAAGAAAAGAGATCAACTTAACAACTTGTCTTTAAGTACTTATCCCCATGAGGTCCTCTTATAACTTCACGATTATCTGCTTCACTGTTGGTGAATACACTACTGCTAGTGTGGTGGTTTCCTCCCAGTAGGCACAGCAAAATGTGTTAATGCCAAATTATTAATATCAGATTATATCCTTTCCTTAGCTTCATGTCAGACATACCTTCTTTGCTATAACAACTCAGGCCAGTGCCCTTGTATTAACAGAGACAGCATCTTTACTGACAGGTTTCAGAAAAGGACTTGGCCAGCTAACAACTGTTGGAATGGGAATAATTTTGATTTATTTTGTTTGATTTGATTGTTCTTAAATTGCGCTAGTTAGGAGCAGAGATTGGGCTTTCTGAGACAGGGGCACAGGAGAAACAGGAGTCCCTCCTAAGATGATACTCACAGGAATAGCTTTCAAAATACAACAGCAGTATTTTAGTTGTGGTGGTTGAGCTCCTACTGTAAAAGTGGCCTGAAGTTTAAAAGCATGCCTCCTTCCCAGATGCTCTAAGTGATCTAACAGAAGACACTACCTTTCCCTATAAATGTTGTTTCACTTACCTTCGTAACTTGTAGGCTCCCTCACACATACCTTTTATTCCTGGGAAATGCTAAAAATATTGGAAGAGGTATTAAACTCAAAGTTTAGTTAATTTATAATGGAATCAAACATTCCCAGGAAGTAGAACAGGATAAATTTGCAAATAAGTAAATAAGTGATTGAGAAAAGAAACCAGAAAAAAGATGCATCACCAGAGCAATTTAACTTGTAGGAAATGAACTAAAATGACCCTTTCATTAGTTAGAGGCACATGTAGATAGGTAAGCACCACATATGTGTGCCTATACATTATGAAGATATATCACTAGTTTAGCATTAAAAAAAGCCGACACAAGTTAACTCCTATTTTTGGTGTCAAATACTTCAGACAATGATTTAAGGTGCATGACTGACAGTTGGCACCCTTGAAACAAAGGAATAGTGAATTGGAAGCCACATCCATTACTTTGTGACCCTTCCTCTTTTGAAAAGTGTGATCGAGGCACTTTTCCAAGCTGTGAAAGACCATGGTTCAGATCTCAGGTTAATACCCATGTTACATGCTGTAGGATAGTCTGCTACGACTTATTCCATCTCTGTTGCTAACGTTGGTAGCACTTTGCACTAAATGTTCCAAAAAATATTTAAGCAGAACTGTGTCAAAAGGAGACATTAAGGAGAATGCACGTAAAAATACCTGGCAACACTAAGACATGCTCCCAAAGCAATGATTCAACTCCTGATTTGAAATGGGTGGAATCTGGTTTTGAACTGACTTCCCTCATTCCAGGTGTACATCCTAATTAGAGGATTCTTGATGGAACAGAAAGCAAACTTCTTACTCTGGTATACCTGCCAAGGAAACACAGCAAAAATTAACCACCACAATCGTTGTTTTCTGGAAAACAGAGTCATCACAAAAAACTGCTCAATTTTTGTCCAGATCCTGTGACACACAGGTGAACTGAGACAAGAGGTACTCAAAACCCTCCTCACTGCTGAAAATACAGAATATAAATGTTTTTTAACAGATGCAACTGACTCACAGAGCTATGTAAACAGGAACAGGGCGATGCAACAGAAACAGTATCACCATTAGCATAAAATATTTTGATGATAGCTTTTTCTTACATATGTTCCTTTTTGTGAGCATGATGCAGTAAGGTAAAACTTAAGTGTTAAGAGCCTTGCTGGACTGAGAGCAAGAATCCCAACCTATATTTTGATTATTTTAAAATCAATTTGAAACAGTTAAGTATTACCAACTTAATTCTAGCTTGTTGCCTAGAAATAATACAAGGATAATTATTTTTTTTCAGTCCCACTTTCCAAGCTCACTGAAAAGCTACACAGTATACAAAATGAGAATGGTGCATCAGATGAGGAGAAAACAAAATCTGGTAAGCTAGTAAAAAGGCTTCTAGACTGCTCGGCTGCTGATATTCCTAAAATTTACGCAGTTTTAACTGAATCCAGTTCACGTTCATTTCAGTGATAAAGAGAATGTTTACACTCACTTCTATTGCATCTATTCCCTTAGGGATCTATTTTTAAATGTTGATATTCAACTGAACTGTTTTCAAAGATAAAGATAAAAAGCATGGGAAGCTGAAGTTTCCAGCTTCAGAACAGGTGAAAGAGCAATACTGGCCATGTATTACCCTGCTCACAATCCCTAGAAAAGCAAAGGCATAAACTAATTGAAAAAAAAAGTTTCTAGATACAGATTATTTTTGGAACTTTTTTCCCTCTTTTTTAACCAAGACTATTGAAAGAGCACACATTTCTGTAAAAGCAAAGTGAAATTATTCCCTTTAATACAGTCTCAGTTGGAAGACAGTACTCACTTGTAAAGTTAGCCAAGAAACTTCTGAAGCCAGTAATTTTCCAGGAAAATATTAACCATCCCTTAATCCAGTCACCAATCTTGTTCAGCATACTTTGAGAAAGTTGTTCTAATTTGAGGGAGATAGTAATTTTCAACAACAAATGCACATGTAAATATTAATTCAATTTATTGTGGAAACACTGAAGACACAGCTTTAACGTACTCCTACTAAACAACTACTAATTTAATCTGAATTTCACACTGTTTATTGTGGAAATGCTGCAGACGCAAACACAGATTTAAACACAGTTCCACCACCAGAGAACATGACACTTCAAGGAAGGTCAAAACAAAATGGCTTTTAAAGCTAAAAAGAAGAGGCAGATGCCATTTCCTAGAAATGAAGGAAGGTAGGCTCCACTGGAGCAGCTGTAGTGCTGGGCTTTTCTTTTGGATTGGTGGCAAATGAAAAACCCAGAGCCCAGTGATTTTTCTTTTTTACCTAATTGCTCCAATCCAGGAATCTTTGGCACTGGAATTTTCCTTTGCTTTGTGACTACAAGATTATTCAGCCATTTGTTCTTAACAAGGCCACGGTTTAAAAAGACTTGATTTAATCCTAGTGTGTGGCATTTAATTGCAAAGGATGCTCTTGAGTGTCAAATTCTATGCTGATAGGAGACTAATAGTATCAGGTTATTGCACTAGTTCTTTTTTACTCTACTTCTATCTGACTAACAAGGCTATTAGAGAAAATAACTGTTTTTCCTCATTATTCCCCACACTGGCCTTAAAATATTACATATAGATCTACATGCAAGAGGAAAGAATTCCGCTGCATTGATTTAAAGAGACAAAAAATGAATCACCAAACTTTAAGTTATGTTAAGGTAAGCATGCAGGCTTGTACAGTGCCTAGGTTTAAACCAGAACTGCACTGCTTCTTCTTTGCACAGATGAATAAAAATAAGGCCTATTTAAAAACCCTGCTCCACAGAAAACAGTAACACATGGCTTTTTCTGTCAGTCACAAAGCTACATTTTACTTCCTCATTGCTCTGTAGCAGCTGTGAAGCTGTATTCATGAAACAGGGAATGTTTATATATTGAAAATTTGTGCGTAAAATAGAATAAAATCATGTGTGCACTTCTTAGACATCAATTAAAACACTGACAAAATAAAAGTATTAGAAAATATTGTAGAAAACTAGAGGTCTTCTAGACTTTTAAATAGCAAAAAACCTATCAATTTTCTCATGGAAATCAAAACACTTTTTTGGGTACAATCTTTCCATGCTGTTCCTCCTTATAGTGCTACATAATCACTTTGCTTTTTCCTCTCATTTCAGTATCAAGAAACATCTGCCTAAATATTAATTCAAAAAATATTAATTAAAAACTGGAAAGAATTGGAGCCTAGCACATCAATTTCAAAAGTTGTCTCTGATCATATATTTGATATCAAGTCCTAGCATGAAACGATTATATTTAATCCAAGTAGTTTCTTGTCAGGAAATAGCAAACATACGCTGTCAAATAATTTTCAGTACAAAAGATATGCAGATAAAATAGTTTAACAAAAAAGTTCTGAAGGCTGTTAGGCATCAGCAGGGAAGGCACTTTTCTGGTCACATTTGGATTCGGCACAGCTTTGGTATTTCAATATCCTTCAGTTTCCATGCAAGTGATATCCACTGACTGCCCAGTCCTGAACTTCTCCACTTCCAAATAACGCAAAGAAAATTGCTCCAAATAGATTGATAGAAGCAGCAATGTAGAAAACAGTCTGCCATTCTCCCACAGTATTCTGTCAAAAGAGGGAAGGAGGGGGGGGAAGATGCAGTCAATTTGCAGCTCCACACTCAAGAAAAAGTAATTTTAAAACCAAAGTCACATGCCTTGCCTATTTAAATGTAAATGCTATTCAGCATGATTCCATAGCAACATAAATGCATTATAAACATAAAAGATCAAATAATCACTATAGTCAATTTCAGTTTAATAATACAGCTTACATAGATAGTATCAGAATTGCATTAGACTATCTAGATCAGTTTATCATTTGAGATGCAGAACTTTCATATTAAAATTCACATTTGCAAAAGGCTACACAAACTCATAGAGAATGTTAATCTAAGGAGAAACACTACCTGGCTTTCAAGTAAGCTCTGCACTATGCAGTAAGCTATTCTTAATGACTGCTATGTGGGTATTCCAGAATCATTAAGCTTTTTAGCCCAAACACAGTAGCTACCCTTACTCAGATTTCAAGAGGAATCCTCTAAACTCTATTATTTAAGAAAGGCCTTAAGACATGGGTAGCAAAGAACTGTGGTTTGTTTCCTTCTTTTTTATATACATAAAGGAGTAATATCTGTAGATGTCTTACGGCTTTTTTTTTTTTTTTTCCAGTTCCTGATGACTACTGTAACAAGCCTCTTAACAATCTTACTGCAAAGCCATGAACACTGTATTAACATAGGGAAAAAAACCCAAAACAGAAGAAATCCCACTGGTTAAGATGTCTGAAAGAACTAATTTGTTCGAACTAATGTATCTACAAGTATTTTCATATTAAAGGAAATTACTGAAGTGATCATCAACTCCAAAAATTCAACTCTATCAATAAACTTACTCCTCCCATCTTCTTTTCTTAAAAGATTTTAGAATAATTCATACAAGTTGATTTAAAAAAATACACCAAAAGAAATCAAACAACTCACTCCCTTTTTCTACTCCAAATCACCCTTTGATTAAATCATCTTGGAAGTCACAACTAACATTGTTCAAAAAAGTTAAATGTCTTGTGAAACTAACACAGCTTAGAATGTCCTAATCCTGCCATGTACATGCAAAGGGATGAACTATAAAAAGCACACATGAATCTAGTTCCTCATTCATCTGACACAACTAAACACCTCATGTGAGATTGATTTAAAAAAAAAAAACAAAACTAACAACTAATAAGACCTTGTCTTAATTTGCTAAAATACCACAGCTTTCTCATCTAGTTGGCATTTTAAGAGTTTTACTGTGATAAAAACATATTCATTTTATTCCTAGAGAATAAGGGGTGAGTCACTAAAATGCCCATACAAGTCTTTGATTTTACCTTTATTTTCCTGATCAGAATCGGAAGAATAAGTACTATGAACAAAGTCATTCACAGCAATGGAACGGTACGACTTAGTTGTATAAACCAGATTTTGTTTAATGACTGCAGACTTGAGAAGACAGAATTTCCATTCAGGGGAGATAAATATATAACAATGCAAAAATAGTAAGTAGACTTACATTATGAGTAAGATTCTTAGCAATAACTGGACCCACCATTCCTGGGATAGTAGCAAAAGAATTAGTGATCCCAAGGAGAATTCCAGCATACCTGCAAGAGAAATTGTTAATGCTGATTATCAGTCAGGAAACAATTTTGCCTAACCTGATCATAAATGCCTCATCTTGATCACACAGACAAATTAAAACACAGATTTCAGCGGGAATGGCTTGCTTTTATTCCAGTAAGAACTCACTGACAACTCGGTGCATGCATTTTTAGGGACATGGCTTAGTGGTTGACTTGGCAGTGTTGACAGTTGGCCTTGATCATCTTAAAGGTCTTTTCCAATCTAAATGATACTAAGATTTTATACACCTTTATCTTCCAAAAGCTAGTTATGGAATTTAACTTCAATTACTCATGGCCTTGCTCAGGATCCATAATACAAATCCCCTTTCTTAAACCACAACTAAACTGTCTGGAATGAATCCACTGGAGAAGTTAGAAAATAAACGTTGCATGCCTTGAAGTGGAAAGACAACATGGAATATGACAGAGTGCTTCTTGGCAACGCTAAGAGCTAGTTCAGGTATCATTGCTAAATAGTGTCTGCCAAGAAGGCCATATGACCAGTGAGGAGAGATATCCCCACTTACATGGTTCAAAGACCTGAGTTCAGAGCACTGCGGCAGTCCTTCCCTTCAGCTTTCTGTAGGTCAAGGCCAATGGGAAATGCATCTGGCTTAACCAGTTCTGCTGGTTGCCATAGCTCCTGCAGCTTCATTCTGAGGCTTCCCGTTCCATGAACACGTTGCTCTACCACACACACATGCAAGCATATGCACCAGCGGCCATAAAACCTGGCTGGGAAAAGCTGGTAACTTGCTTAATATCTGAGTCTCAGCACCTCATCTCTAGACAATTAAAGATCTCTCTCACAGAAGTGTTGCAATACCAAAAGATCATGTTTGAAACTGTACCACAAGCACAGACTTGTGAGAGAGACTGAAGAGAAAGGAGAGCTAGACATTCTACAGCAGAGCTCGACCTTCCAACCACCAGGGCACAGATCCCTGCGGTTCAGATCTTCAAGGTGGATTTGCTGGCTGAAGAATCATATAAAACTCTCATAGTTGCAGGTTACCACAGAAGAAAGGAGTTATCTCCCAGTGATTCCTTTAGATTGTTTAGAAAAGTGAAATTATGTCCTCACTGATTTTAAAATAACAGAAATATAATTTCATCTCTAAAGATACGGATAGCGTTGACATTTTATTCACCAAAACAGGAGGATTCAACCATACAGCACCATTACACAAGGTTATGTCTATTCAGTCCAACAATATTAGAGAAACATGCTTTTTTTCCCTGAGAAAGAGAATCAATTATCTACTCTACTGGTTGATTTTTTTATTGAAAGTCAACACTACATGTCAGTTTAAAGCACGGCAATGTATTTCAGACTGAGCTCAAATGCCTTCATTAAAACGATCCTTATTTATTATATATGTAGCATGTAGTCTACTTATCTCAGAAAGTGTTTAAGAATTAATAGGCCTTTATGAAGCTGAATGTGAAAGTGTAAAAGTTTCCCCTAGGCAGATAAGCTGATGTAGCAAAACTCCATTTAAAGGCTCTAAGTGGATCCAAATGCCTTTTGTCTTCAACATGTTTAAGCACTACAATACTGCTAACATACACTTTCAAAACTAAACATGGTTTAATAGCTTCCGTGGTGGCAATCAATTGCTGGCTAAAGGCCCCTGGTTATGCCCAGTGTCTCTGACATAAGCTGCATTCTTGATAAGCCTCACTGTTTAATGCAGATAACTGCTATGCCACTCCCAGCGGAGACTCCCCTATGAAACTGGGAAAGAAACAAATGACCCATCTGTAGAGCAAGACTAACAGCAGGCTGTTGCTCAGGTTCTTATGGCATAGTGGGGATGACCAAATACAAATAGACTTGTAGAGCAGTTAAGTAGTAAAATCAAGAGTTAAAAAAAAACAGATATGTGAAGTGTTTAGCGTATAACGCAGCCACAGGACTAGTAATGAGGGCTCATGCTAACAGCAATACTAAAACTTATAATCATGGCAACATATTGATGTAGATGTAAAGACCTAGAATAGAATATATTTTCCCCACAAGAATAATCTTGTCTCTCTCTTGTGCCCACCTCCCCCCAGTTCAATACACAGATGGCATAACAAATATATGCTAGAAATCAAAACCACATAGCAAATATTGTTTTCCCTTCATTATCAGTATTTTCATTCCATTTTCCTGTGAATACAATCATTATTTCTTTGGTATAATGCAAGTTTTAGCAGCAACAAGGGACTCTTTGCTATTCTAGTCAGCATACTTTTAACCAATTAAAACAGGCATTTAAGTGCATTTTGAAACAGCTTTGAATCAGTTCTGGTTATTCTAATATCTTTCAGTAAATAAAAAAAAATATAAATAGAGCTTTGGGTAAACTCTCAACAGAAGTTTACTTCACAATTTTACACAAACTCTGTTTTAAAATTTCTACAATTATGTCAAGCATTTCCTTGAAATTGTGAATGTCTGCCTTAGCTGCTTCAGCCAACAAAGTCCAGAAAGTCATGAAAAGTTAAGTAGGGGGAAAAAAGACTTCTTTTTCCTCTCAACTTAGATGAGATTTGTACTTCTGTATTTGAAGATTTTTGTTGTAGGTTCATTTGGTTGTTTTGTTGTTTGGTTGTTTTTTTTTCCTTTTTCCCCTACAACCTTTGTTACAAGGACATGCTCTCTTCATTCTCTCTCTGATTTCAGTAAAACAGCATCCACCCTGACCATGTTCCCATCCAGGGAAGTTTTCCCACATATGCAGCCATTCGTCTCTAAAGCAAATGCCAGGCCAAAGTTCCTGAACTATCAGCAAGACTCCTGCCTCTCCTGCACTTGTAATCAGTATGCTCCTTTCAGCCTTCCTGAGAGGAAAGAAGGGCTAGAGGAATTTGTATGGTTTAAATGCAAAGGGAATAAAAGTAGGACTTTGTTGAGGGTAGGAAGAACAGTATGGGATTTGGTCAGAGGGATCAGCAGTGGTTCATGTGGTGAATCTAACTGTGCCTGCTGACACGTATCAGCATCATGCCACAGAATTTTTTTCTTGTGGCTTTTTGTTCAACGCCTAAAACACTCTGTATACTGTCAAACACAAATTCACCCTTGAAATAAACACACTAGAAATGCAAAGTGAAGTATCTCTCAAATTAGAAAATACAGTCAACATCCTAGTTCTGGAAATCTCAGCTGTCACCTGCATCCAGAAGTTCCTTGTGCACATGCCTCAGAGAGACAGACACAGCAGTTGCGAAATTTCCTTCTTCCTTTGACAGTTCTGTTGCACTCAGTGGACAGGATGAATTGTACTCACTTAACAAGCACCATTTAGCATTTTGTTTCTCTTCACTTGCTCAATGCATGAACCCAAGCCTTACTTTCTGCATACTATTCGGCTGCTGCAATTTTAATCATTCCACTTGCCAGTAGACCTCTTCAGATACCAGTTTATTTTCAGAACATTCTTGAGGCATGGAGAGGACAAGGTGAAACCCACCCTACAGACAGGAAACTAAAACATAGGGTAAGAATATATGTGCCTACTGGATGCCTGATTTGAGATCCTCAGGATCTCATTTTCAGGGTATTTAACAGTATTATTCATAAATTCAAGGCACAGCTCCACTAAATTCTGTTTGCACTCTGAGTAATGCCACTTTTGCAAAACATAACTTAATAGCTTGAAGAGACATACAAAAGCAAGCAATAAATCAGAGGCCTCAGTTAATATTGCAGGATCCAACATCAGCTTCTCAAGTCCGAACTTCAGCTGCTGCAGGCTCCCTTTACACATTAGGGTAGACTGAACCAGCCTCAAGAAGTTCCCATCACTGTTCATAACTGAAGAACTCTAATAAGTCCAGATTCCCAAAGCCAGGGGGTATGGTCCTCACAGATGATTGCCCTAGAGTCTGGGCCAACTGACTTAACACATGCAAACTCTGTGACAGAACACTGGAAGGACTGAATTCCCAAAAGCAGTGATCAGCTACCTTAAACATGACCCTTCTTTTCTCCTCTAATGCCCTGCCTCAGCCATTATGTGCTCTGCAACTACTACAGCTATGAGGCAGAGGGTTTAGGAACGAATGCCAGTCCCCTATGTGTACAAATGCTCAGTCATTTTTAAAGCAGGATTCATCCTGTGCACTGAGTGAAGAAGAGGCCCTGTGCCAGGGAGTATCACTACAATAGCACAAAGACTAACTTGTGACACACAGAGAAAAGGATGCAAATCAACTGCACAGATATCCAGGTTCTGCCACTAAGTAACTTAGAATAGTAAAGTCTTTTGACATTAATGCTTACATCTTATATTTTTAAAGAGGCATAAAATAAATAACTCCAACTCCTAGGCAATATTTTACATTTTAAGAAACTAGCTGTTGTAGTTCTGCAAAACCAAGCCTGAAACAGAAGATGTATAATGGTCCCATAATACCCCAGATGCATCGCTTTAACTACATCTATATTTGTAATTCTATTTGACTTAAAACAAAGTACATCACAGAATCTATTCTTCTTACTTTCATATTCAGTTCATAGTACAAGCTGGTTATAGCTGGCCACTGACATTTTCCTTCTTATTTACTACCTAATCTCACCTGCCAAGATTAATGGACTCCCATTATTTCATATCTACGTGTTAAGTCTAAACTTGTCCATCCTTGTGGGCATGACCACCAACCTTCCATTTGCCAAAGACTGGATATAATCTTCAATTTGGACCCAAGGTCTCCCATACAAGTCGTCCAAATCCTAATAATTTTCTTCCTAGATTACATTTCTATTTTTTTTTTCCCTTATTCACTTCCTCTTAAACTAATTTAATTGTACACTTAGTACAGAAATACTCTTCTTTTGGTCATAAAACCATTTGACCCTGCTCATATCTACGTGTTACCACAGACAGGCAAATGAAATGACAAAACAAAATACTTTTAGCAGTGCAAGGAATGCTTATGTGGACTTTCAAAATAATACACATAGATTCACACTTTTCAGGAAATGGATGGATCTGTCCAATTCTGAATTTGTAACACATTGGAGAAATACAGCCTGAAGTCTAACTTTCCATTCTTGAAAGCTAGCAATTTAAGAACAATTGTACATATCCAGTGTGTCACCTACTGATAACAAGATTTTGATACCAGTGTATAGAATGTTTTCCAAATACAAATAATTTGCCTGTATCACAGTGTTTAATGCTCACAGTGTTCATGCTAAAGGTTGATAGCTCTGATAAAAAGGCCTAAAAGAAAGAAACACTTAATCGTATTGTGCTGGTCCAAAACCACTGTCTTGTTAAGATTGTGAATCAAACAGGACAAAAATCTAGCAAATATAATTACAGCAATTATATAATCTATTACTGCAGGATAAAAAAATGGAATTATTTTAAACTACTGTTCATATAACATCCTCTGCCAAACCTTTTACAAATACCATGCTTAAAACTGTAAACCTGAGCCACTGTTAGTGGGTACATCCCAGCTCTGTACAGCACATGGTTCATAGCTAAATCTCTCAGGAACCCCAGCAGTAATATATATATATATATATAAGTGCTCATAAATGTATTATATGCACTAACAATAGCTTCAGCAATACTTACGAAGGTGCTATGTCCAGATGGTTGATGCTGTAGCCAGATGTACAAAACCCTCCTAATGTTGTTGATATGGTCACGAATGCAACAGCCAGAGCGTAGTTACAGCCTATGAATCCAGCTGCTACTAAGAACACTGCAGGTCCAATCATTCCTTTAAGACAGGAATATTAGAATTAATGGACTTTCAACCCGAGAGACATGAAGAGGCTCTAAACTGTGTATTTTCTATACAACTTCCACCACCACCTAGTGTACAGAATTCAGCACTGCACTGCATACATTTCAGCAGGCCCGTAAGGAAGAGCAAATGGCTTGCAAACCGGTTGCTGCCTCAGGAAATGATATCCAGACCAGAAAAATCCCACTCTGGATCCAAAGAACAAATTTAACTAGATAAAAAAATTAACAAAAAAAATCAACAGATACCAAAAGGTAATTCACAAATTAATTTTATGTATTGTTATAAAAATAAGAGAAGCTGCACTGACCCCGGTAGGTGAACAGTGCACTGCAAAGAAATTATCCTCATTTAACACTCCAGGTTTCTGGAACAAACACTGATTTCTGCAGATCATGGTAAAGTTGTTCTGGAAGGGTTCACATGAATACATATATACAAACATGCATGTTTTTCCTGAAGGAACCTTCTATAATGAGTTTTGTTTCAAAGTTACAAGATTTGTACATCTGGAATATCCATACTGAAGCCTACTGTACAATTCAGAGAACCCAGGCTAGCTTGAGAGATGCTACATCAGGTACTAGAAACAGTTTAGCAGCCATCACGACCTAGTGCATGCTGCTTGCTGTCTGCAGTGACCTTTGGTATCCGTTTCCCAGTAGCAGATCCCATTTACATGACTTCTTCGTGGTCTCTAAATGGTTCCAAGTACATGCTTTTGTTGATGAAGCCCACCTAACAGCCATGCTTTTGCTGACAGAACAGCATGTTTCCCCCTCAGTTGCATATACTTGGGTGTGAGGCTTTGTGGTAAACTGGATCACTAAAATAGTGAAGACTTAAAGAAAAAAAAAATGCTTGAGAGCTTATTTTAAGAACTACTTTATAGAAAGCAATTGAATCAGCTGAATTGAGAAGGCAACAAAGGTGAGCATACATCAAGAAGGCTGCAACTTGCGTGGATCCTGTGCCTATTTTTTTCCTTTTTTTCTCCTGCCCTGTTTTAATCAGCAATCAGCTTCCTAAATACAGCCTTTTGCCTGTATTTATTAAAAACCTGATCTTATCTCTTAGTGATTTCAGATCATCTTTCCTCCCAATTGGTCAAGATAATTTTGGATTCTCTTTGGTCTTCCTACCCTGTCAGCAACTCTAAATCTTGCAAGTGTATTCCTATTCAGTCATCTTAAGTCTTAAATAAAGAAAACACCGAACAACACAGGGCTGGGAACAGGCTCAAGCAGAACAATATCCCTTCTCAGTTTGAGAAAGCCATTCACAAGGTATCATTCTATCAAAGCAACTATCACCACTTTAGTTGTGAGTCTATCTGACCATTTATTTAATCAATTTGCTTGCAAGAATGAGGTATCTCAGCCTAAACAAAGCTTTTGGCAATCTCTTATCACATAAGCCTACTTTTTACTGGAAAAAAAGATATGATTTACTCCTACCTAATGTGAAAATAAAGCTGCTCTTTTCAAGCCATGCACAATTCTTTCTAATCTCAAAGCGGAGTGTCACACTGCTCTCCCAAAGGCTTAGTTTTTCCCAGATTGATGCTATGATATGTTCTAAACATATTTGCACCTACCTATTAGGGTAAAACACTTGCGAACACAAACAGTGGACATGTTCTGTTTTTCCCGTAAATAATCAGCCATTTGCCCAGACAGAATGATACATAACCAGCAGCCAAGATAAGGTAGGGCAGATAAAAACCCATTCTGTTAAAGAGAAGAAAAACCATCAACAGTTAAAACACTGAAATGACAATTCAATATGCTGAAAAAACACTTGTGCTGGGGCATTAACAGAGACTGAACCAAAGGGGTCAAAACCATCCATCCACACAGCTATTGTTGGTATTACCATAAAAGAGAAACCTAAAAATAGAAAGTGCAAAGCATTTTAAAGTTACCAATGTGTAAACTCTCAATTTTCCTACCAGTTGCAACTACCAATGCAGCCTGACAACTGGGTTCAGGAAAACGAAAACTACACATGAAGGTTTCTTGTGGACACTAACCTGATCATGAAAGTTGCCAGAAATCAATTTCAAGAAGGAAAGGCTATTGAGTGAGTTATTGAAGCTGTATATGTAGCTGCTATAGTAGCTGTAAATATCAAGAATATTGAAAGCTATATGGAATCTTAGGGTTTGGTACTCTAGAACTCTTCAATATTACATTATCTCATATCTAACTGCTGAAACATCTGATGCTAGTGTAACCAGAGACAAGATACAGAACTAGAGCTTTCACCAGATCCAGGCTGGACATCCTATGATTCCAAAGCAAAGCCATTATTCAGGACCAGCCATTACTAACACTGAAGTACCCTGTTAACTCTCATTACTTTAATCAGGAGCTCTTTAGAGACTTCTGCCTGATTCTGCATGTTTTCTGAAGAGGTGAAACAAAAAAGTACAACTAAGCTACCTAAGTTTACAGCCTTTTCCTACAATTATGGATCATTACTGATAACAGAGCTGTAATTTGACCTAATATGTGATTCAAAAGAGGTATTTGGATAGCCATTGGATAGAGATACTCTAACATTTTAACACTTCTATAAAATGTATATTTGTCAAAGAAAAAATGAAAGCTTCCTTAGGAAATTTAATTTGAAATGAGACCAGAAAGACAAGCCCACCTGAAATCTACTCTATTAGCACTCTGACATGCTTCCTGTTTGGTTTCAATGTTCAACTTTAAAAAGCAGTTAGTAAAATTTTGAGAAACAAAAGACAGTCTCAGTAATAAAAACCCCCAACTTCTTATGAAGCACTGTTCAAAAGAACATTGCTTTTAACCAAACCCTTTATTATAGGATGGAAACTGTTGGGCTAGACAGTAGCAACTGTATAATATTTTAAACAGTAATGCATTTTCCATCCAAATATGTGGCAACGAAGCTAGTCTGACACTAGTATATGCAACTGTTCTGTATTGTATTGTTTTTTTCAATGTTGCCAACAGTAAGTCATTTCAGAAAGAAGAAACATAACCCAGAGACATAGGAAACCACTTAACAGCAGAACCTATTAGCATTTAATGCAGTAGCATTTCACAAAGAATGTGCAATCAGGAGCTGTGGTAGCAAATTACTTTTGTAGATTTTCCCTCAACAGGCATAATAAGAAACTCAAACAGCAACTTCAACTAGTTTTTTCCAGCCATTTTGCAGCCTGCCCTACTGCAACCTTTTCTTTCCAACACTGAGATTCCCGATCTTTTCCTCCCAAAGTTGCTGGCATTGCCTTCCTTGCATGGCATCCATCTTCAATTTGCTCTGAACATCTCATGTGTTAAACCAGGAAATGACTACACTAAAATTCTTGAAGCTTCTGTCCACCTTTTTACTTGTGCTACTCTTGCCTTCTCCAGGTAAACTGTGCTGTCACTTAAACTTTCTCATGAAAGAAAGATCAGTGAAGCGATTGCTGTAAATAAGAACGTTCTGTCCTTTTAATTTTCCCCTGATAACTTCATTTTTAAAAATTACCTTTGAAAAGCACTATTTCTGGCCCTTTCAGTTTATGGTTCTGTTTCATCCTCATTAAGGAAAGGATTTTTGGAATTTGGAAAGGGATCAAATCAGACTGAAGCTCCCAGCCATTCTCCCTCCTGACTTAAAATACTTTCATAAATGCCATTTTCCAGTTATTTCCTTAGTTCTGTTTTTCTTTTTAAACTGGAAATGTTCTCCATTATGAGTGAGCAGAAAATAGATAGTATTTCAGAAGCCATAAGACAAACTTTAAAATCTGAAGCATTCATTCAAACTATATAGCAGAGAAATTTGCTTAATTGGGAGATTTATTTTACTATTTCCTAGCTACACATTTACATTCCAAGGTTCTGAAACAGGTTCATCTATTCTAAACAGCAGGGAAGATCTCTGTTGTTTCATTTCTTTAATTCAGAAGAAAGTGACTACGTCTTTATTTCTCTCACCTCCTGTGCATCAAACCTCAGGATCTCCTTCATGTACGTGGGCAAGAGTGTGAGAAGTGTATAGAAGGTCCAGTTATAAGAGAAGTGTGCCACAACAATAGCCCAGAGTGGAACGGACTCCAGCATAGGCCTCCAGGGGACAGATTTCTGTGTAGAAAGCTAGCAAGCAGGAGACAAAGGGAAGATAAAGCATGATCAGGACATCAATGTGAAGGTTTACTAAACACAGTGTTTTGATCCTACACAAATCTATGCTGGTCATTCATTCTGAAGGGCACAAAACGAGTCTTGTTCGAGAGACACAAGTAATCAGCAGTGAATTAATGACAGCCCAGGTCTCACTGGAGGCAGACCAACGTATGTTGCTGCTCTGCTGTCTACTCTTGCAAAGCATACCAATTACTATTATGTTTTATAATCAGAAATTCAAAAAGTATGCCTACATTTGTTGATATTTGTTGCCTCCTGCTTTTACTAGAAATGATTAAGTATTGAAAGTTACCTCTCGTGTACTTAGCTGAATCTTTCCTACACAATCCTAGATACTAACTTTGGTCTCTTAGCCAGCTTCACGGGTTTTAAATAGATATCCCAAATCACAGGAACAAACTCTTATGCAACATTAGGAACTGTCTAATTAGAGTTTTCAAAATGTTTTCTTGGCAAACAGTTCTCTTACTCTAGAAGGCACATTGAAAATAGGCTGTAAAATGTTATATTGCAAAGTTTAAAGACATTATACAGGTCTGGATCTAGTCTAAATGGAAGTGAGAGACTTGAGCTTTTTATTTAAGCAGCACTGCAGCATCAATGACAAAATACATTATTATAAACACTTTGTTTGTTTACTGATTGTTTCTCACTTACACAACTGCACTGCATTTTTAATTTTTTGACAAATTCTGCTTCCACCTCAGACTAAAGATCTTTTTCTAGACATCAACAGAGCATGACAATAATGACAATATTTGTGGCTTATGTTCTTATGTAAGCAAGCATGACCATACCAAAGAGCTGTACCTGATCTTTTAGAGAAGAGAGTATATATTCCCTTTCAGCATGTGAAATGCTTCCATGACTTTCTGGTGTATCACTAACCAACCACATCCAGAAGAAGAACCATAACACACCAAGTGCACCTGTTGTTGGAAAAAGACGGGTCAGAAGAAAAAAACCCAACAACCCATAAGCAACTATATTGAGTGAATAACACTCTGGTTATTTAGTTACAAGGTTTTTTTCCAAATACTCAAATATAATTTTCATTAACAATATTTTTTCCAAATACTCAAATATAATTTTCATTAACAATATTTTTCTATCTACGTACAAACAATAGCTCCCTAAAGTGGCTTAACAATGCTCATCTAAAGGTAATAAATAATAAAGAGGATGGAGCAGGAAAGCGGGTTTTTGTGGTTTCTTTTTTTCCCTTTGTTTTCTTCCTCTTGGAAGTGCCTCATACAGCAAGAAAATTGCATACTCATACATATTGTATTTTTATCAGTCACATGGAACAGCCTCAAAGGATATGGCTCACCAAGAGGAAATAAAAATTCACAGTAAGTTTAATCACAAAAAATACTTTGTGCACATACACAGAATATCCCTACATACAGCTTAACTGATGTACCAATCCTCCTTTTCTTTAAGCCAAGCCCCAGAACTGTCATCTGAAAAAGTTAATTTTTCAACAGTCAGTCCCAATCAACCGTACTTCTATATAACTATCATATTGTAACATTTAATTTTGTCCATTCTTTGTTTTGAACTCTTTTTATTTATATAAAAATTTGAGGTGGTTTTGTTGAGTAAAGTGTAACCATTGTCTTTTATTTCGATTCTCTTGTCCCCATGCAGAATACAAAATGGCTCAGATGTTAACAGACCTACAAAAACCCATTAGTTATGTCTATGACATGCTGTTAGAAAATATTTGCTGTGTTTGAGCTCCTTCTTAAATATAACTCACAGTAAACATGCTATGCCTTGCATTTTGGGCATTCCTTCAGGGTTCTTGTGACTGCTAGAGAGATTTTCCACACTCCTTCCATTTAAAGCAGCAGTAACTTTTCACGTTCCTTCATTCAGACTAAAAGTCTGTCCCTGGGATTAAAGTTATTAACTCAATTTCACACTTCAAATAAGAAATTTCAGCCTGTTGTTTCCACATGGAGGGAGAGTTAAGAGCATTTGACTTGTAGCAGCTTTTGTCCAACTCAGAGACAGCGTTGCCCACTGGAAGCAAGGCTTACAAAGCCACACAGAAGAATCTACTTAGTATTAAATACCTCTAATTTCCCAGGAGGAATAAAATAGCAACACTACATGTCAAATAAGTTTTTATAACTTAAGTTTTATAATATACCGTGATTTTAAAAAAGAATATGTATTGTACTTTTAAAAATTCAAAAAACACTTACCAAATATATAAAACACATAAACCCAGTTCATATAGTAGCAAATTAAACCAGAGAGTGGCAGAGAAATAACAGTTCCTAGCTGTGCACCTAGGCAAAGAGAAACAAAACAGAAAACCAATAATTAGTTTAAAGGCTCTATAGGAAATGTAAGTGGCATTTCACAGTTATTTTATTTCTTTCATCATAAATCATGCAGAAGATTTGTCACCACCACTAGAGGGCTGCCATTTCACCTTAAAGAAACAGGCACGATAAACTGCTTTGGCAGCTCCAAGTAAATGGAGCCAGAAAGCCCTAAGAATCCAAAATGACCAGCAAAAGCAAGAAAAGACAGGTATTCTTAGCACACATCTCCACTGACGTCATGGCACCAGTACGTCCAAGGCACTGCAAATTAGTCAACTGGCACTGCTGCAAAAGAAGAGAGAGTTTACTGAAGCACAATTAAGGACTTGGAGAGGGGATAATATTCTGACTCTATATAATCAATTTGCATTTATCATAACTCCTACAAGCTCCACAGAAACAGGAATGCTAGAAGCAAGAGCCAAAAGAGGTTGTGGAGTCTCCTTCGCTGGAGATATTCAAAACCTGCCTGGACGCCTTCCTGTGTGATGTACTCTAGGTGACCCTGCTCTGGCAGGGGGGTTGGACTAGATGATCTTTCGAGGTCCCTTCCAACCCCTAGGATTCTATGATTCTATGATTCTATGATAAGCAGCAGGTTCAAAACCCCGCTGCCTGAATTCGACAGGTGTCAGGCAAGGGCAAAGGGAAATATAAGCAGATTCAGTTCAGGGCCAAGGCAAAAGCAAGCAAGAACTCTTCTCGAGTGTATAATTCAATATACATTTTGAAAAGGATGGTGGGCTTCCTCCCCCAGCCCCAAATCTAAACCAGAAACCTCACCCATTTTATTTACATGCTTAGGAATTCTATTGGTAATAAATAGTAGACTTTGTCACTTTGTCTCTCTTCGTCAGTTATACAATCATACTTCCAAATCTAATTTCAATGTAAAACATTAAATTACATGGATATACTGGTGCCCTAGATTCCATTTTCATGGAAACAATTTTTATTCGAGGCAGAAAGCTTCAACCATGAACAAAAAAACTCCACACTTGATGCAAAATATAAATAAAAATAACAACTATATACAACATCAATCATATGTTCTCTTAGAAAATCAACATGATCATGATTAAATAAACCACAGATCACATGGCTGCCAACCATGAAATTGTGGGGAAAAGGAAACACTCTACTAAGTTTACACAAGATGCCTTATTCACCCATGACTGCTAAGAATTGGCAGCTCAAGCCCACAGCATCTTCTCATTAGTACACCAGCATGTAGTTTCACAAGGTATAAAAGGACAGTTTAAAAGCTCCCAGTTGTTAAATGCAGTAGATCTCAATCCCAACTCTGTGAGATTAAGCTCTCTGCTTAACTTGTGTGCTGGCTCTTCAGAAGAAAACTTCTCTTAAAGCAGATTTAATTCAATAGTATGGCAGAAAACAGATACAAAAAAGAGCTTTCTCCTGCATTAGTCAGGTTAAAGTAGTTCACGGAAGGATCTGATGAGTGCCTGGCACAGCACAAAGAAAGGAATGAGACACTTGGCTAGGAGGCAAGTGAGGAAAGGTGAGGAAGAAAGGATTAAGGCTTTATTCCTGTTGGCACAAGTGAGGCACTAGACTGGCTTATCTGCTTGAACAACTGTAGCTGCAGTTTACACAGTATACCCTGTGTTCTTGAGGAATCCCAGGTTGAATAAAAAAGCTGTAACAAATTGACACTAACAAGAGTGAGTAAAACAAGCCACTGCTTCATAAAGTGAATGCAACATTTGTCATTCTCAAAGAAATAATATCAATTTTCATGGGTAAAATTAGAAAGCTGGATTTTTCACCTGTCCCACAAATACTGCATTGGGCAATGTGACTGACCAATAAATCCCTTAAACAAATGATGGGTCAGTGGAGATGGCTAAGAGCAATAATAATAAACTCAGGGTGTGACTGACCACAGCTCTTGCAAAGAAAGTTGACTTAATTTCAACATAAAGAGCATCAGAAGATGGTCTTTTTTTAGATAAACAGCTATGTCAGCTGAGTGGATGAGCTGGTGGTGTAAATGTTTCTCCCCAAGTTCGTTAGAAGTGTGACTGTCTCTGAGTTAGCCAGAACAGCATGAGGGGAGTGAATACATAGCTCAGCACAACCTAAAGGATAAAAATGAAAAAATTAACAAAATTTCTAAGAAAACAACAGACTTGAGCTGCCTTCAACCCATATATTCCTGCTCTATGACTAGGGATTTCCAGTGTCATGATGGTGAGCATATCGGAGACCAGTAACGCAAAAGTGTATTGCAATTGCTCTATTTCATGAAGTGTTAACTTGCATTTGTAATGTGTGTTCAGTATATTTCATATCACTCTGCTAAATCAAAAAATCCTGTGGTATATGAAATATCTTCAAATAAGTGAATCTGACATCAAACATTGCACCTTCCATGTATGGAATATCTAAAAGAATCTCGTCATGGAGTATTGGACACTGACAAGGAGCTCTTGTGACAGTACCTTGGACGTTGGACATTTTCTTCCTTCAACTCCACAAAAAAAAACCAAACCAGTTGAAAAAAACCCTTAAAACCAACTAAACACCTCTATACTGTGATTCCATCCTAACTTTTTTGATCCTGATACTAAATCTCCTTTATTTACAATATCTTCTATTAATCAGCTTCACAGTAATTCTTTGCACCATTTTACACCAAAGTCAGTATGATGTTTATACTTAGTTGCAGATCAACACCTTTTCTCAGGGTTATAAGATCCATGAATAAATGAAGATAATTCATGCAAAGCAAGATTTAATTCAAAGTTATTCTTTCCAGATTAAATGCTGATTAAAACTTATAAGATAAAACCCTTTGATTTAAGTCAATCCTCCCTATTACTGCAATAAAAATGTATAATCCTGTTATCAGCATGGGAAATTCTCACCTGCATATGAAATACTAAGGAGCTTGCTGCGTTCCAGTGGAGGAGCCCAAGAAGACCACATTGAATGCATAGCTGGGAATGTAACACCCTAGAAAACAACACATCATTCTGTTGAAATGTGACATTTTTAGAACTCCATTCAACTTTGCATGTTTCAAAGCATATTTCTTTAAAAAGGAGAAGTACTGTTTCATGGAATCACAGAATTGTCAGAGTTGGAAGGGACCTCTAGAGATCATCTAGTCCAACTTCCCTGCTAAAGCTGGATCCCCTAGAGCACATCACTCAGGGCTGCATCCAGGAGGGTCTTGAATATCTCCAGAGGAGACTCCACAACTTCCCTGGGCAGCCTGTTTCAAGGCTCTATCACCCTCACCCCAAATAAGTTTTTCCTCATGTTTAAATGGAACTTCCCATGTTCCAGCTTGTGCCTGTTGCCCCTCGTCCTGTCACTGGGAACTACTGAAAAGAGGCTGGCTCCATCCTCCTTGCACCCACCCTTTAGATACTTGCAGGCATTAATAAGCTCTCCCCTCAGCCTTCTCTTCTCCAAGCTACAGAGTCCCAGCTGTCTCAGCCTTTCCTCATAAGGGAGGTGCTCCAGTTCCACAGTCATCTTTGTTGCCCTTGGCTGGACTCTTTCCTGTAGTTCCTTGTCTCTCTTGAACTGGGGAGCCCAGAACTGGATGCAGTATTCCAGATGTGTTCTCACCAGGGCGGAGTAGAGGGGGAGAATGACCTCTCTCAACCTACTGGCCACACTCTTCCTTATGCACCCCAGGATTCCACTGGCCCTCTTGGCAGCAAGGGCACATTGCTGGCTCATGGATAATTTACTTTCTACCAGGAGTCCCAGATCCTTCTCCTCAGAACTGCTTTCCAGCACGTCCACCCCTCACCTATATTGGTGCATAAGGTTCTTCCTCCCCAGGTGCAGGACCCTACACTTGCCCTTGTTGAAACTCATTAGGTTCCTCTCTGCCCAGCTCTCCAGCCTGTCCAGGTGACGCTGGATGGCAGCACAGCCCTCTGGGGTGCTGGCCACTCCTCCCAGTTTGGTATTGTCAGCAAACTTACTAAGGATACACTCTGTTCCCTCGTCCAGGTCATTGATTAATATGTTTTTTTCTTGTTTATCAAGAATACACTTTAAACAAGTGAGAAAGGTATGTGAGTAAGTAGGCAGAATTAATTTATCCTGTTTTTGATTCTGTATATACTGGAAAAGCTACAAGAATACAAACAATACTGTTCTGAGCTCCTGATTTCTAAGAAACGAGAAGGGATAATTCTAGTTTTGTCTAAAGTGTCCTTGCAAATAAAAACTTCTGCTTATTCAAAAAGCTTAGGCTAAAATACAGGGTAAAGTTATTAATTACTCAAAAAAATTAAAACTAAGCTATTAAAAATGAAACAATCCACATACTATTCCAGCATACTGACATCCACAGGGTCTAATAACTACAATTTATTAATAAATTATTCAGAGAAATTTTCAAGCTACATAGAGATAAAGGATTACCTCTCCCAGTCCTTCCAAAGCTCTGACAGCTATGAGGTAGCCAACTCCCAAATTTGCAGCTAAGGGAGTGAGCAAGGTGAATATAGAGGTACCAAAGATGCCAAACCCCAGCAACAGCTTCCCTCCAATTTTGCTTGCAAGATATCCTCCTGGAATCTGAGTAATTATATAGCCATAGAAAAAAGAACCAAGGATCCATCCCTGAGTATCAGCGTCCCAAGAATACTTCTGCCCCTAAAAAAAAACACAAACAAAACAGAACAAAAAACACCCACAATGCAGTAAGTTCAAAGTAGCAGTTTCTCTGACTGTATTTCATATAACTTTGATCACAAAACTTTCATGGCCTCCTCCCTAGGGTCCCCTTTATCTACACACATCTATACTGCAATCAAAGTTGTGCTGAAAGCTAGTTCAGGTAGTACTAGTTCAGTACAGTCTGTCCAGACATACCTAGCTGAAGTATGACAATCATCACAAGGTGAAATTTAAGTACTTGGGCAGTTAGCCCTTTTTTGAGGTCCAAGCAATTTGGATTAGGTGACATAGGTACAGGCTACGTAGTCTGCATGAGTGTGAATCCCACTTCTGTATCACAGAGTGGGCATTCTGTCAGGCTCTAGAAAATCACCTTTCTTGTGGAAAATTTATGGACAGAAAAGCAAACCAGGAGATGCAGATGCTTAAATTTAATGTAAAGGAACAGAGCCGTCAAGGACAGGACTCATGAGGGTAGGTGGAAGAATGGGATAAGCACAACAGAGGGAAGGTTAGTGCACCAAGTAATAAAAGCAAAGATGATCAAAATAAGGAGCCTGAAGCTATGAAGGAAGCCAGGAAGTAGTCATGAACTGCTGCCCAATAAAGTGATTTTGAAGTTTGGAATCCCTTCCAAAAGCCCAATTAATGAACATCTAAATAAGCAGTATAGATTTCAGAGAAGCAATGGATAGAATCTTCTTCCCATAAAGTTTGCAGTTATAATTTGCTTGTGATAAATAATTAATGACCTCTAAACAAGCAAACAAAACGAAGGGAGGAAGACAGTAAGAGCATTTGGTAGTGAACTGCAGTTATAAGGTGAGGTCCATGAAAGTCCAAAATAACAAAGCTGGCATTTTTTCATATTCAACTGTTCAGTTAAGAAATGTGATTTTAAGGGTTACTGGAAGAGAAGTCAGAAATAAAGGCTATAAAGACAGTGAGGAGAAAGATATTACATGTTATTTTGTAATTAAATTTCATGCCATTGAGACTGTATGAAGAACAGGCAAATATGCACAGTGATGTGAGCTCTGATGCAGCTGTAACAGTAACAGTTGATCACTGGCATCTAAAACAGTGAGTCACAATAGATCGACAAGGTCAGATTAACCAATTTGTAAGGAACAGCACAGACAGGATGTACATTAAAAAACCTGACCGTGAGCACAACATTTAAAAATCAGCTAGTCATTTAAGGCTATTATTTTTAGGACAGCTTTAAAAGAACTACTGACAAGGATATCTGGTAAAGAGCAGCCTGTTTTCTTGCCACCTAAGTATGAGTCATCATCAAGCACAGACTGTTATTAAAAAGACTTTTACATGCCACATTACAGGACAGTATGTTTGAGACCTCACCGTTGTGTTGCGAAGAACATTTATGGTGGAGGAATGCTCTGGACACACATTGGAAGTTGAATTCTTCACTAAGCTTGTGTTAGGTTCTACCATGTCCACCAGAGCAACGCTTAGGTTCACACGTAGCGCGTAGAGGAGGAAGAACCCAAAAAAGGCCAGGAGTGCTAGATTGTAGCGAGCTGAGCAGCAGGCAGGGACTGAAACAAGAGTAAAGGAGTATTTTTTTTTAACAGAACCTGACAAAGTAATAACTGATAACCAGTTTTTACTAATAATGTCAGAAATTTGTGGGCAGGAAAAAAACAAGCAAGAATACAAGCTAATTGTTCTAGACTTAAGAGGGTGTGCTCAAAAGAAGTAGAGACTGAGGGAGAGGGGGAAATAATAAATAAAAAAGCCTGCTTTTCTACTGATGTGCAAAACAAATGTAATTCTGGTTTAGACAACTCGTAGCCACCTGGACAAGTGTAAGGGCTGCAGAGTGGCGTGTGGTCTGCAGAAATGGATTTAGAAGCATGGTTTCAAAAGTCCACTCCAAAATATAGTAATATTTATAGTAATATTTATTCAAAGTAGAACTTCACACTAACAAAACACCAAGATGAGCAGGAAGGCTGACATATATGTGGAAACGGTTCAAGAAAAAAAAAAAAGAGTTGAAGCAGTATTTAAAATACGATTAAAAAGGCATGTCTTAAAGTAGTGGTAAAGAACTGTCATTGAGATTCCAGTCTATTTTCTAGTTTGCTTATGAATGAATATGCATTTGCTGACAGCTGCTCACCAGAGAACATTACCAGAAAGGGGAACGGCAAACACTGCAGAGGCAACGTGAAACGGCAAGTTTCCCAGTTGCCCAGTACACCCTTCTTCTGCAGTGACCATACAAAAATGAAGTTTACAGAGGAAAATTACTCTTAGATTCAGCATAAAATCTGTGTTGTGGCAATCAAGTCAACTCTGTCAGCTGTTTAAATAGACATATCACACTGTGCACTGCAAGGCAGTTATTGATTCCCTTCTACAGTAGTACACAGCAGCACTTGGCAGGGATGACTACCAGGAGATTCAGATCAAAGTTGAGCTGCAACTTGGCCAGCACATCATCAGAGGCAATAAATTTTGTACCTATACAAAATACAGTTTACAGCTCTGCAGATACTCTTTATAAGCTGGGAATGCCTGAACTTACTGAGCAGAAAAGTTAAATGTTTGAGAAACTACTTGAAGAATCTGCTGAATTTACAAATAACTGGGGAGAAGAGTTTCCCCCCTTGTGAGGAAACGATGGTGATAACGGAAAATTTCATAACCTGGATGTCTGAAACTCCCGAAGGGTTGGGGATCAGCACCTGCAGATCTTACGTCAGTCTACAGTGACCTCATTTTTTTCTGACTATTCAGAATTCAGATGATTAATAGAACAAGTATAACTGTAAACAACAGGAATGACTGGAGCTTCAGCTGCTACTGCAGTATGAGTATTGACTGGATTCTCTGCTCTGCAGTAAGAAGCAAAAAGCACACTCTGTGGACAAGCTATCACGAAAGAGACTCTCCCCTCCCCAGTAACTTCCTTGAAACAAGAAATGAGCATGCAATTTTGTCTTTTTTTAGTTGGGGCACCAACAGCACCTTTCTGCAAGACAGTATTTTTCATGAAAGCAGTAGAACTTTCTAATTTTTGAAGCCTCTGACCCTCAGCAACTTTATGTAAAGGTCATGATGGCTGCCTAAGTTGTCAAAAAGGGCATAGAGAGGCTGGATTTGCTATGTCCATTTAGTACATGAGTAATAAGTGAGGCTACTGTACAAACATGCAAAACACCTTCCAGACCTGTAGTAACTGCAAATCTTACCTTAGCAGCATTTGAAAAAAAGATGTATTTGGTTTTTAAGTGACATGAAGAAAAGCAGCGAGGATTTTATTGCTTATTTTAAAAAACAATGGGCACCAAGAGCAGGAAGAGCTTACTTGCACAAAAACTAGTCAAGCAGCTTCATTGTCCTTTATTGTTGTTTAAAAAGCAATTTACCTTAGGTAGAAATGTATAGTCATATACTTTGTAACAATGAATATAATTACAGGCAAAGCTATTTAACCTTTCCACTGCCTGTTGAGGTTAAACAATAATAATAACAGAAGGCTGAATATCACACCGACAATGTAACCCTTTCCTTGGAAATGCAGATTAACTGGAACATCCATTACTCTTCCTCTGGAAACCTCTTACTAGTATCAATCTTGTCTGGAGAGCCAACTTCACAAAACATGCACAAGAAATTAAGATAACTGATGACAGATATTTTAAACGGTCTATCAGAAAAATCTAACAAACATGAAGATCTGCAAGTCTGAAACAAATGAAAGCTAAATTATTGCTTCCCTGTCTTTCCACTAAGTGCATTTGCAACACCTGAGAATATCAGATCAAGTTAACAGAACAGCAGTTTCGAGAAGAGTCCAGATACATTTCAGTCACCCACCTCTTCAGGGTATTGCCATAATTCAAAGCGACACAGACACTCACCCCACTAAAGTTTAAGGCAGCTAAGCATGATGTCCAAGGTCTTACCTTGATTGGTAGTCTTGGGTCCTACATCCATAGCTAATTCTGAATTCAGGGACATGATTTATAGTACTGTAGCTATAACTGAAGAAGATTCTTAAACTGCAGTTTAAAAGAAATAGGTCTGTGCAGCAAGTTGCACAGCAGTTAAAGGAAGTTGCTCTTCTACTGTACTCTTCCTTGTGGGTGAAGTGAACCACCGCAATTGGAGCATGATGCATTGTGCAAACTTAATAACATATTGCTTTAATAACCAGCTTGAACTCGAACTTATCTCTTTCTAGGACTTCGAAGTCATTCTGTTAGCAATCCCTCTGGCTGCAGTTGCATGTTTCCCAAGTAAGTTAGAGTACTTTTACATGGCATACTGAAGACACTTAAAATCTGACCTTACTCTTTATAGTCTGTACATTCTGGGAAACAAAACATCACAGACAACCTCACAAACATGTTAACTCTGTAGTGAAACCCAGACCCTGTAACAACCCTTCTCACCTACCATTATCTCCGTACCTTCTTCTGCCTTCTCTCCTCCCCGTACTTCGCAACAAGCAATTTAGCCTTAACCGAGTTCTGTCTTAAAACGACATCCTGCCCTAACCTCGGTGGGCCCAGCAGTCAGTCAGGAACAGCCCGGCGTTCCAGCTGGAACTACCCACTTGTCTTCAGACACGGCGCCAAGGGCGAATTCATCACCAGGGCTGCACGCCCGTTCCCCGCCCGCGCTGCTGAGCGCGAAGCTCCGACCCCCGGCAGGACGCGGGGCCGGGTTCCAACTCCCGCGCTCCGACATCTCCGCGTCCCCGGGAACAACCGCGCCCGGCGCCGCGGCGCGGAGCGGCGGGGGCGGCCCCCGAGGCGGGCGCTGCCCGGGCCGCCCGTTGGCCGGACAGGGCGGCCGCCTGCGGCAACGGCTGCGGCAGGCGAGGAGCGACCCCGGCCCGCACGGACGCGCTCGGCCGGGCCCGGCGGCTCCACGGGCCCCGGGCTCCACGGCAACGCGACGCCACGACACACGGGGCGCGGTGCCGCCGGGGAGGTGCCGCGGCCGGGCCCGCCCCCACGGCGCCGCCGGGCTCCGCCGCCCCGGGTGGCCAGGTCCGCAGCGAGGCGGGAATGCGGCCGGGCACGGCCCGCCGGGGCGGCTGCCCCCGGTGCCGCCTCCCGCTCCTCTCACCCGTGGCGGGCTGGGAATCCTTCAGCAGGGGGGTGCGGTCCTCTCCCTCCTCCGTCTCCATCTCGCTGCCACCTGCACCGTGCAGCGCGCTCAGGACCAGACCGCCGGCCGCCACCGCGGGGGAGCGCGGGTCTCCGCAGCCCTCCCTCCCCGCCCCGCCGGGCGGCGGCAGCCCCAGCGGTCATGTGACGGGCAGTGCTGGCGGAAGCAGCCGCGGCCCGGCGGCGCTCCCGGCCTGCCCTCAGCCGCCATCTTTGTTGAGGGCAGGGCCGCGAGGGCCCCGCCCCCTCCTCCTCCCGCCGGGCGGGGCTGCCGGACCGACCGACAGACCGACCGACCGACGGACGGGCAGGGCTGGGGGGGTCCCGCTGCGGCCTGTATCGAGTGTTTTGGGAAAAGCTCCTCGTATTTCGGACAGATCTCCTAAGGCGAATTGCCCTTTCCCTCGGCCGCCTGCCGCTCCCGCGGCGGCGCGGTACGATTCGCGCTTTGTTCTTGTGTAAACGCTCCAGGTTGCGTGTCACGAAGGAGCGTGGCGGCAGAGGAGTGCTTGCTGTTGAGGGCTCCTCGGCAGGGGGCAGGGGCTGTGTTCGGGGAGCCGAGGCCAGCCGCCTCCCGGGGCTGGCGAGCCCTGGCAGCCCGTCCCGCCGGGGAGCTCTGTCACCGCTGAGGCCCACTGCCCGAGCAGCGTCATCGCAATAAATTGCCGTATCTGCAGTGCAGGAGCTTTTTGTTCCGTGTGCGTGTACGTTTGCAGTGCCCTGTTCCTGGAGGAAAGCCTTAAAATGCACCAGTATAAATGAGCATCAAACCGGGTGGAATAGAGCTTTCCTTCTCAGAATCAGGGGCTTTCGAAGCTGGCAGCAGGGTAGATGTCTTTAAGTTTTACAGGCTTTTACACAGGAGCCTACAGCTGCTTGTCTGTGCCATTGCCAGGGCTGAGTGCAGAGTCACTTTGGCAATCCTGCCAGTCATCCACTGAAACCCTTGGTTCTGCTAGATGCCCACGCCATCATGCAGATGTGTAAATAACTGCCTGGAAAAAAATTGTTTACTGGGAAATGGAAGAACGTAAAAGGCTCTTGACAGCATATTCAGCTATATCCTTCCACACAAGGTAAATATACTGTGTTTTCAGGTGTCAATAGAATAACTGCAGGTGTGTGCCTGTCACACAGTATTACATCTGTGCAAAAGTGTGATGCATAGGACTTCTGGTTCTGAAATTCAGCCTGAAAGTATCTTCTGTGAGTCAAGCTTACCTGAAAGTCACTCTTACAGACAAAACTACAGAAGAAAAAACAATTACTTTAGTCTGACAAAGCGGACATCAAACATATTTTGCAACATTTTATGAGAAGTGGAGATTTGGGTTGTAGTTCTTGAAGACTACCTTCGCATTTCACAGATGCCTGACTCCTCTTCTTGGCCTTTCTGTACATACCAGCAGAGCCCCACCCCAGCGTGCAAGCACCCAGCCCATGAAGAATGAAGTCTGGGGGCATATGGACCAGGACTGATGAGTTGCACAGAGTCATCAGCACCATCACTTGCATTCACAGACTGAACCCCAAGGTCTCCCTAGAGTCCTCTCACTGTAACACAGGGAGGATGAGGGACATCAGGGACTAGAGGGATAGACAAAGCTTTTCCTAGGCTTCTCTTTTTTTTTTTTTTTTTTTACCTCTCATTTATTCTCACCAAGGCAAGCTGTATCTTAATTCTACCTACACTCTCACTATGGGATAATGCCAACAAATCTTGCAATAGCAGGCAACATGGATTTCTCTGCCCTGCTGCCCCCTCCTTGGATCGTGCAGGCCCTCAGTAGTGAATGAATCTTCCTCACTTCCTCTGTTTCCTCAGATGCTGCACCAAAAGCAGCTCTACTGTGAGGCTGCAGCCTCACAGACAAAAGGTGACACCATTAATTCTGATGTAGGAGTGTGTGAGGAGCACTGACCTTTGTCACAGCAGATGAGAACATTGTCACTTAGTTCCTGGAGGCCGATTTTGTGTATAACTGTATGTAAACAGGCTTGGTTTGCCCCTGACCAGCCTGCCAGGCAATGCTGGTTGTTCCCTGGGCTCTGCTCTGCCAGGCTCTGTGTCATGCCTGTGATGCAGTCCTGATGAGAAGTATTTGAAGTATTTTCTGACTTGGTTTATTTTTATTTCTAAAAAGGACTGTTTGTATTCAACCCTTTTGCCCTGGTTACTTTCAATGCTGAATACAGCCATGCCCTGTGCTAGGCTGGGGAGGTGGTGGATAGCACTGCTCAGCACACTCTTCCCTTTCCATCCAGCTCCACAGCATGGGAGAGAGGAATGGAAAGGTTTACACTTCCCTAAAAGCTACCCTGACATTTTCCATGATCAAGCTAGAAAGACAGGCTGCAGCACGTCTTGTGTAGAGCAGCAGATGGCTCTCTTTCCTCTAAAGTTCAGCTGGGAAAAGGAACTGTGGATGGTTGCTTGGGTCTTAAGAGAAACTCCAGCCTCGTTCCCTCCAGTGCCATGGCTCCTTAGGGCTCATACTCATTCAGCAGTACAGACAGGATATGGCTGTGGTGATGTAGGAACACATCGTAAACTGTTTCATCCTACCTATGCTAAATAGAACCATCAACCCTAAATGATGAAGGTTGCTTAGAAGATATAGAAGATGGTCTGGGAAAAATACAACAGTGATGCTAATCTAAGTCACAGCATTTCCTCATAGAGCAAGATGTCTCTTCTCTCAGATTATGAAGCTTTACAGAATATACTAAAAGAGTTGTCTGCTTCTGGGTTCTCACATCTGTTTTCAGTCTTCTTAAAAATTAATATATTATCTATGCCTTTTTAAAAAATCTGACTTTTGAAGTAATGGTTTTCAAGATAAATAGGAGCAGAGAAATACAGTTATTACTCACAATGTAAGAATGACCTGTTTATTCTTAAATAACTGGAAGTTTCCTTATAAACAGTACAGTATACAGCATTTTTATGTTGCAGATGCCTAACAAGGATATTTATGTTTTAGACCAAAAAACTACAAAATGGAAGACTGTAGAGTTAAGGCATCAGATCATTTGGGAAAGAAAAGATATGCACATACTTCCAAAAAAAAATTTCTCAGGTTTCCCACAAGAGAGCAAGTTGCAGTCAATTCAAAAGGAAAAGAACTAGGATGGCCTCGAACTGTGCAGTCCTTCTACTGTAAAGCTGAATACAAAATCATTACTAAATCATGCATAAGATGATGCTGACCAAATCAGAAATGGTTTATGTGACTCTGGCAGAACAATGTGTTTTCATCTGTCTGGAAATACTCTGTCTCATGCAAATGCCTCAGGGCTCTGTTGCTGCAGATACTCTTCCCTGGGGGTTTATGTTGGGAGGGGAGTTATTAATCATGCTCACTTTTATTATAGCTTGTTAGTAGAGGCACTCAGTGCAGTTCAATTTTTTGGCATTGGCCATGACAGCAAAACACTTGGGACTTTTCTCAGTTAGCAGCATTGCTTTCATATGGAAAAAAAGGAAGCACATACCACGTCCTCTACAAAGTACACCTTGGGCTATTATGGCAAAGATCAACTGGATTCAGGGAAGTGGCTGACTTAGGCTTTGTATTGCTTAAATTTTAGTGTGGTGGTAGCCAGTGGAAGTTTAGATTTGAAGTGCTGTCCCAAAAAGCAGAATCTGTTACCCAGCGTGCAAGGAGCCAGTTCTCACAAAGAGTCAAGATATTTATTTTAATATGAAGGTCTGCACAAAAAGGGGAGCCAGGTGGTATTCCACAAAGCAAGCTCATCTTCCCAAAACTAAGGGTTACTTTTATACCCAGAAACATGTAAAATCACTTTATCTGTGATTACATTCTGTCGCTTGTACACGATTGGTTAACAAGTTCTTTGCTTCCATTTATGGTGACGGTGCTTAAAAATTTTACTACACATGCTCAAAAGAGTAGGGGGCTTTTTGTTAATAGGGGTCCCCTCTAGCCTATGGGTGGGTATTTTAGCGTGCTAATAGTACATTAATATTCTAATGGTATGTTAGTATGATGAATCCAATTAGTCTGTGTTCTCTAGCTAGTGCTGAAGGCTATAACCAAGATGAGTTGTGGGGATGGCTCCTTTCCATCCCTTTAATCTGTCTTGCAGACCTGTTTCTCAAGGACAGGTTGTTGACTACAAAGGGTGTGTTTTTCTGTAATTCTTAGTGTTTCAGTATTATGCAAGTTCTTGGTTTTGTTCTACATGTCTCTTTGTTCTCTTTTATATAATTTTCCCCCAAACTTTACCTACTTCAATTAATAACTGACATCAGAAGTACAGGAAATCTTGATGCCTAGACTACCTTACTTAAAAGTATTCTTCCTAAAGAGCATACAAGTTGCAATGGTGCTACTGTGGACATTTCCTATGGAACATCTGGTCTCTCTTCATGGACTCACACTTTTCCTCAGTCAGTGGCATTTAGTTTTACCTCTGCAGTGAATGCTGAACCTCAGGCAAGAAGATGCAATGGGGCTTTGTGGAATCTCCTTTCTTTTTAATTATGGTTGTTTCCTCAAGTATAGAAGCCATGAATATCCTTATGGAAAAGGGTAGATTCCCCATCACTACTGCCCTGTGGATGAGTTCTGTATTTGCTGGGTTAATGGATTTAAATGCTTCACTGTGGATATATGGAATACTAAGGGATGCTGGAGAGGTCACTAAGATGTGCAGTTCTTGTGTTAATGGGCTTATGAAACATATGAACAGCTATAATGTGTCAGACCAATCATTCATTTCCCTCAGTATCCTTTCTCTCACAGCAGTCAATAGCAAATGCCGAGGGAAGGACTTGTACAGACCAAGCACTGGGTTATACATCCTCTGAACGGTCTCTGCATGTTTTGATACAGTGACTGGTGACTCAAGCCCTTTCTGAGCTGCATGTGGTACCTCCGTACTCAGTAGTACCTGACAGATTTGCCTGTGGAGAATTTATGCCATTTGTTTTTGAACCCATGTGAAATTCAGTATCCATGTTCCCTGCGGCAAGGAGTTCCACAGCTAAATTAAATGCTATGGACAGGGGTATGCCTTTACAGTCTTAGCCTGAGAATGCTCTGAGAAAAAATGTGTATTTTCTGTATCCCTGTTGAAGGCTTACCAATCCCTGTGCACAAAGCCATAGAAACTTTGGCTTTTAAGGCATCATACTAGTGGAGAGTCAAGTGCTGAATTACTAGGGATTTACAGGTTTCAGGGGGTATTTTATGAGCTGCATAAATGTTGTACTTATTCTTTCAGCTGTGTGGCTCAGTCTTGCAAAGCCATGCCTTTTTTACCTGCCTGGTGCCAGGCTAGAATGAATCATTCAACAGTTTTCATTCCATGTTGTGGTGCATTATAATACTGCAACATTAAGGCTGTTCAGATCTGTGGCAAAACAAAAATTGTCTGAGTTATCCTGTCATGAAAGATGTAATGATGAGGATAAAAGATGCTGGTATCTCACAGGTTGTCTCAATAGAGTTTTGTTGTGTTCCTGCTGAGAACTTGATTGCTAGCTGGATTTGCCAAAGTCTTGGAACTACCCAAGAATATGCTGCAGGTGTCACTTAAGTGTTTTCTAACTTTATTTGAATGTGAATGAGAAGTTAATGTTAAAAGTTAATGAAAAAACTTCTAAAAAATATTTCCAGTGGCAAAGAAGCTTTACTTAACCTTAGAAGTGCTGATACGTGCAAACTTGCAACATGCATAGTAGGTGAGAGATCCTGAAAAATAATTTTTCTCTTGTCAGTAACTACGTAAATAGTTTTTGGAGAGATCTCAAGAAAGCTGGATGGAACCCGTCACACAGGATGGGATTCTATGCTTTTTTATGCTCAAGGGACACAATATGCCACTTAGTAACCGATACTTGCGTAACAGTGAATCTAGGAGACTCGAAAACGTGTATGATAGTGTGGGAACCTTTAGACTGGTTGGAGAAATGTTCTTTAAATATGCTACAAGTATTTTTCCGTTTGCTGAAGAGCATAAAGCCCCAAGGGCTGGAAGTATAAGAGGTGGAAGTAAAGTGTATTTATATTTTCTCTGCAGTCCATGTTAGGGTGTAAACCTTGCCTAGACTCTGTTGGTGTCAACACATCCACATTGCTCAGGATCGCTCTTGGGAGAGCCTGGCCAGGGGCACATTGAATATCATTTGGATTGAAACCTGGCCTGATGCCTCTCACATAGTCCTCTGTACCTGCTCACTCAGAGATCTTTCTAGTGGGGAACAAGTGCCATACTGTGATGCCTCACTGGGAGAGCTGAAGCAGTGGTATCACAAGCTCTACTTCCTTACCACCAATCCTCATTTTTATTGTATTAGGCAAAGTATGAGCTGTTTGTCATGTTATCAGAATTTCTGTTTACTAGAGCAGGGGAAACAAAGCAATAGTAATTATTGCAATCATTCAAATAGCAACCTGGTTGTGGTTTGCATTATTACAATTAAGATGAAAATGTATGAGTATTACAGATAAGCATAAGTAAATTGAAGTTGGAATTTTTTAACAGCTCTATTTTAGACATAATAAGGAATGGAATTGCAAAATCCTAAGCTCTGTATCATCTAACCATCAGGTCTTGCAGTCTCAGTCCTTGGATGTTTTCAAGATCTTTTTGGATAAAGCCCTGAGTAACCTTGTCTGACCTCATTGCTTACCCTGCTTTGAACAGTGGGCTGGATTACATGTCTTCTGAGTCTGCCATGAACTTCCTTGTGATCCTGCTATCCTGCAACCCCTCTCAGGAGTTAAAAACATCATATGCACTAGGTGTTTTAAATATAGTTTGTTTGTTTTTTTAATATCTGAATTAAGTTACTGCTAAGGAATGAAATGAGAAGAAAGGAAGAAACTCCCTGAGCTACTGTTAGTGGTCAGAAAAATCATAGGGTGACTCTTTACCCTAAAAACACGGCTAGGAGGCCTTAGAAAGGTATCCAATATAGGACACATTTCAGACCTATGACAGCATTTTCCAAACATTCATTTGCTACAGTAAGTTTGGAAAGATGCAGTTCTTGAGTCCACACCCTCTTCATTTGAACAGGACTGCTGCTGTGGGTTGTTGGCAATGGAACAAGCAGTTGCTTTTTGAACAGCCTGAATGAACATCCTATAGTGGTATTACTCATGGGCTAAATTTATCTAGACTTGGGCTTATTTGGTGACTTGAAACACGAAACCTTTTCTCAGGTCCTTCTTAATCACTGAGATGGGACTCCACACCCTCCCTCTTTTCCTGTAGGCAGTATGTGGTAAGAGTTACTCCTCTGGGAGAGAAAACTGGTATTTACCTGTGTCTAAACTGAACAAAATGTTTTGTGCAAGTTTTAGAAATAGTTTGAATGTATTTAAAAAAAAATAATTCTTAATCACTTCTGTCTATAGAAGCCATTTTAGCTGCTACATAACTGATTCTGTATGAACCAACTTGCATAACATGAGGTTGACTTTCATGTTCTGTGTCAAATGGATGTAATCTAAAACAGAATGGAGGTTCTGAGAGGTTTTAGCTGCATAATTAATGTCTTCCTACCTCTACTCTAAATGACTATTGCTTCTTGATACCACAGTGGAGTTGTTTGAAAAGTGAAGGATTTTTTTTTTTTTTCAGATTTTTGGAAAAAAGACAAACTAAACATTTTCACACTTTTAGCTTTTGACCAATTTCCAAGCAGAAAATTAGTTTTTAATTTTTAGAAAGAAAATAATCTGTGCTACAAGAGATCACATCCTGCAAAAACTTTTAATTTTAACAACTATTTCTAATTCTGTCTTTTTAAAATTTTATTTTATTTTTTATGGTGTTGACCTTTTCTAGACATGTCAAAATGGAGGAAACCAGGACTGAAATAGTGTAGTCTCTACTGTTGTTAGGTGCTTTTCTTTCCTTCTTGCCAATTCTATTTAGGAAGCAGATCCCTGCTTGTCCTTTCTGTGATATATTAGTCTCTGTGTATGATTTTGGTCCCTCAGCTCAAGAGGGAACTCATGATTTTTTTTCATGCTCCCTGGAGATCCCCTAGCCTGATCTTTGGTATGTCATGGAGTACAGATTTTCATAGAGTTGCTCCTCTATTTAGCCTAATTACTTGGTTTAGCCTTTGGAAAAGTCATTCAGGTTTGATGGGAAGGCATAAATAGAAGTAGCAGCCGCCGCTTTCCTTGGTAGTGTATTCAGGATGATAACCTCTATTGATAGTATGTGCCTCCTTTCTGGTTTGGATTTGATTGACTTTAATGCCTGGCCATTAGTTATTTTTACACTTTTCTCCCATTGATCAATGCCTGTTATTTTCTTCCTATGAAAGTGCCATGGAGGGGCTGTCAGTCTTCTCTCTCTGATGAGTTAAAATATACATCTCTTTAGTCTGTTGGTTTAAGGCGTTGTCTCCACAGCTGGAGTTACTTTTGTGTAAAAATGTGAGAAATGAGATTTGTCTACACTACAAATTGCTCTCAGGTCAGTCTGCTTTTGAAAGGAAGCTGCCTCTGCCTACAGGGATACACTGGTCCATAAAACAGACTGCTGTACTAACATACCCTTTTTACAGGTGGATGAATGTTGTAAATAGCTATTACAGAAACACACATTCATTAAAGAATCTGTTGGTTTTTAATGTACTTCATTAAAAGTAAAGTTACAATGTATGAATATGTGTGTTCCAGAATGCTGTGATACACTTACTACTCTATGACATTATGGAAACACTGGTTTTAGAAATTCCTTTTTAAAAAACTAATTTAAATTTACAGTTTAATTATAGGCTATAGTTTCATATAATTGAATCCTCAGGGAATTCCCACCTTCTTTAAAATGAAATAGTGTTAACACACAATTAATCACTTAATAAAAGTAAGGATTTTCTTGGCTTTGTCAGCATTATTTGCAATGAGGAGGGGTTGCACTGACTTTTTCAGAACCCTCAGAGGGCAAAGGAAATAAAAGTGGATAGGATAAAATTATTTATGTAGTTTGGTAAATGGAATTTCATCACATACAACTGTAAAAAATACTGCTCTAGGAAAACAGATTTTTGAGATCAACCTGTCGTAATTTGTAAAAGTTTTTAACTTGTCTCACTTTCATAAATACAGCATGTTTATATATGTTTTTAAGTGCCCCTATGATATGGTTAAACATTTCACAATCAGAGAAAAATTCTAAAATAAAATAAAATTAAGGCATAAAATCTACTTCACAATAAAAAAGGCATTTAATAGACCTGCTTCCTAAATGTTCTGCTCATATGTATCAGAGATACAGTGTATCAATCAAAGTTACGGGGCTAAATGCAACAATCAATCCAAGCACGCTCAGTTCTTTATAGCAAAGTTACAGAGATTTGAGATAGGTGGAGGTTACAATTGTGAGTCCTGACCTCACTAAAGGCAATAATCTCAGTGCCATTGATTTTTGTAAAGCCAAGAGTCTGTTTTGAGGATGTCTGCAGAGGAAATCTGAAAATTCAGGTACACATAAAAACCTGTTGTGAATACCACATATTTTTGCACTTTGAAGGACTTTCAGCACATCAGCAACAAGAACATAGGGTAATTTCACAGTAATTCATTATGGTTTTGCAAGATCCATCAACTGCCAAGAGCTGTTGTTCTGGGAAAAACAGGGGACAAGGTCCTCATTTTCATTCCATTATAGCCTTTCTGCACTGCTCAGTCAGTTCAAATGGGGTGTAATGCCAGGGAACTTGCTAACTGAGGATTGTCTTTGCTGCAGGGAACTCCTGTGTGTATCATTTGCAGATTTGCTCCTCAGAATTTCACGTTTCCCAGTGTATAATTTTGTCATTCCTTCTTTAATTCTCTTCCTTTTGGAGTCTTATTTCTAAAGATGAATCTCTCAAAACATCATGAAGTCTTAACCATGATGTCCTTCTACATTCAGTGAGTTTACTCAAAGAAAGTACTTTACTTCGATGGCATATTTCAAAGCACACATACAATACAATAATACAATATTTACAGATTTGAGCACATTATTTTTTTCATGGGTATGATTAAAATGTGCAGGCATTTAAATAATAAAAAGTAAAACATAAGCATACAATTCCAAGAAAACAAGCTCTTTTTATGCTATATAACAAAGAAGCTATTTTTCTCCTATTTGGATATTGTTTGCTTATCCCAGCCTTTGAACAAATAGAAACAAAATCTGATACCTTCAAATAGACCCTCATCCAAAGCTTGTAAAAATTAATATCTGTCTTTAGGTTTGATTAATTGAATATTCAATGGGGACACTTAAGCTATCTTACATGCTCTGGAGATAACAAGATATATTTGAACTATTTGTCTTGACTCCCTGTTTAGACGTTTAATAGAAATTGGTACTTTTAGGATGGGATTCACTTGACTAATTGAGAAGGCCACTTTTGAATGCCTGCTCATTCAAATGTCATCTTAATGAATCATACGAACCTACTTCATTCCATTGTCTATCCAGCAAATGTAAACAGTTGTGGAGAATCGCAGAGTCCACAACTGACCAGGTTGAATCCTACCCACTATGCCTGGAGTAACAGTTCGAGTTGGGCGTGAATTTGCAAATAACATTATTTTTTAAGAAAGACGTCTTCAGGTACTAGAAAAAAAAAAAAAAAAAAAAAGAAAAAAATCTTAATCACAGCACAGACCAGATTTTCATGCAACTCCACCCTGATAGCTCAGGGCAAGTTTCAGTGTGTGGCACACCCTTCGTCAGTGTAGTGCAAAAAGTTTTGACACGTTCTGTCACCAGAATCAGCATCAGAAGTGTTAGTACTGAGCACTTTTGGGAGAGCTTTATATCCTATGCTTCTGTCAGTACTTTCCAGCAAACACAAATGTTTCAGGCTTACATCCAAGCAGGGAATGTGCCCTCCTATTACCATGGAATGATCTTCCACCCACCTATTTTTAGTATTCACTATAATTCTTGTCCACTCACTATGAGTGATAAAACAGACTTTCACTTCCTTCCTAGTTCCATGAGCTGCTGAATCACAGTTTCTGTTAGGACCTCATCCAAAGCCTATTGAGCTTAATTAAAAGATTTATCCACCCCCAAAATAAGCTTTGTTGGAGGCCTTGAGTTCAGTGATGCGTAAGGCAACTGGCTAAGCTTTTGAAAAGATAGTATATTGTGCTGGAAGAGACTATAGTGATCTTCCAGTTCAAGTTTCCACATAGCATAGCTCTTCATATTTCCCTGAATTTGCTTCATTTCATGGAAATATGCTTTGTTTGCACTGCAATCTGGTTGAATGCCTGCTGAATGCCTCTGAATATCTGACCAGGCATGGCAGACCTTCAAGCTAAAAGACTAATGCTAAAAGCAGGACAGGGCATTGACCACTCAAGTCCTCAGTGTTGTAATTTTTGCTATTATTTTCCCCAGTGTTTTCAGTACAATAGTGCTTAGGTTTTTTTCATTTACCAAACAGTACTGTTGTCTGTGTGTGATATTTGAGAAAAGCAGACCTTGCTGTGTGGGTGTTTATTTCTAATCAATCTTCACACAATTAGTAGAGCTCACTAGGTGCTGCCATCCCTCTTATTTTCCAAAGCAGAAGTTACTTTCTGGACTCATTAAGGAACCATTCCAGTTTTCTGTCTTTACTTAAACACATTTTCATTTAGAGTATACCTAGGCTGCAACTCAGAGATGTGATTTCAGCTGATACTGGTACATATATTTAGGCTAGACTTGAACTAAGTTGAATAGGAACAAACAACAGTACAGTTATTAGCTGCCTGAGACCATAGCCAGTGCTGTAGATGACTTTTTCAGCCTTTACAGGCTCTGTTTCAAGAGACCATGAAGGATTAGCAAATTAGGCTCCTGAGGAGAAGTGAGAGTGGTAAAAGTGCAATTTTCATGATGGTGATATCACAGATGGGTGTAAAACATGTCTGGCAGTGCTTGCTGGGGTCCAAAATATGAAAAATTGAACAGAAAGGGATTTTTTTAGCTAGTTTCCCTGGTTGGCATGCTGAAAACAACAACATCCTGTTTTACCTCCAAAATTTACTCCAGAGTATCCACTTTACTTACTGGGAGCAGTTGAAGATCATTAAATCCTTTCATACTAGGTTATACCCTTTCAAAATTATTCCTGTTATGAAAATGTTAGGTCCAAAACAAATTTCCCTCACATGGTGATCTCAACAAATTGCTGTGCAGCTCCCTGCCTCCAGTTCTGTGCACAAATTAGTCTCTCAGATGTTTGTCAGAGCTGGGCATTTAATGCCTACTTAGGCCTGAGACACTGCCAAGTGGTTGATTCTGTGGCCTTGAAAATGACGCATAGCCCGGCTAAGGTTTGTTGTTTAGTAAAACACAGATCTCCTAGCAGTTTAATAAGGCTAATGTAATCCGTTTAATTTGCCTGCTCTGCAGGGACAGGTATTTTTTTAGTTGAGGATGTTTTGTGTCTTCTAACAGAAGCCAGTGGGTATGCACAAACTTTTCATATGTAGGCACCCTTACATTGAAATTTGACCAGTTTAGCACAAAATGAAGTGCTGCTTGTTTTTGTTTGAGTCACCAGTCTGAACTAGATCAAAATAAACTGTGACATATAACTGCGTAACAATGTAGACAACCATAAATGTTTGTGTGATAAATTACGCTTACCTGAAACACAAGTCCAACAGAACAAATAGTTTAACACTTGCTGAGTGCAAATAGGACACCAGCTTAGCCCTATTCCCTATAAGTCTGTAAGTCTGCTTATGTGTCCCTCAGGGGTCAGTAATGGGACCAGTGCTGTTTAACAGCTTTGTTGGAGACATGGACAGTGAGATTGAGTGTATCCTCAGCAAGTTTGCTGATGATACCAAGCTGTGTGGTGTTGTTGACACCCAAGAGGGAAGGGATGCCATCCAGAGGGACCTTGACAGGCTGGAGAGGTGGGCCTGTGCCAACCTCATGAAGTTCAACAAGGCCAAGTGCAGGGTCCTGCACCTGGGTCAGCACAACCCCAGGCACAAATACAGGCTGGGGGGAGAATGGCTGGAGAGCAGTCCTGAGGAGAAGGACTTCGGGGTGGTAGTAGATGAAAAACTCGACATGAGCCGCCAGTGTGTGCTGGAGCCCAGAGAGCAACTGCATCCTGGGCTGCATCAAAAGAAGTGTGGCCAGCAGGGCCAGGGAGGTGATTCTGCCCCTCTGCTCTGGTCAGACCCCACCTGGGATACTGTGTACAGTTCTGGGGTCCTCAGCACAAGAAGGATATAGACCTGTCAGAGAAGGTCCAGAGAAGGGCCATCAAGATGATCAAAGGCCTGGAGCACTTCTGCTATGAAGACAGGCTGAGAGAGCTGGGGCTGATCAGCCTAGAGAAGAGAAGGCTCTGGGGAGACCTTATAGTGGCCTTCCAGTACTTGAGAGGGGCCTACAGGAAAGCTGGGGAGGGGCTTTTCATCAGAGAAGATAGTGATAGGACAAGGGGTAATGGTTTTATGCTGAGAGGGGGGAGGTTTAGGTTAGATATTAGGAAGAAATTCTGCACTATAAGGGTCATGAGGAACTGGAATAAGTTGCCTAGGGAGTTTGTTGATGCCCCATCCATGGAGGCTTTTAAGGCCAGGTTGGACGAGGTTTTGTGCAGCCTGGTCTAGTGGTAGGGTTCCCTGCTCATGGCAGGGGGGTTGGAACTTGATCTTTAAGATCCCTTCCAACCTTAATGATTCTGTGACTCTGTGATTATTTTCCAATTACTCCTGACCCATTTTTATCCTCTGTGTGCAGAGGAATGTGCAGAGCAGCCTTGAAATACACAGTGTAGTTAAAGCATACACTGGGTACGGGGCTGAAGTTGGTGTAACATTTCCTTGCTTTACCTCTTACCTGCCTATGCTCCACAGTTTCCTATTTACATACTGTGCTGAGAGACCTTGTCGATGCTGTGTTGTAAACAGGACCATTGGAATGACCTATGCTAGAAGTAAACCTGTCTCCAGAAAGAGCTGTATGGCACAGGCTGTAGAGTGGAGTTAGGAGGGCTGCAGAGCTGGGAGGTACTGAGTAGAACATGGGAGAGGGAGATCCTGTGGGTGGCTTTTTCATGGGACCCCTCACACAGGATCACTCACTACTCCCTGTGCTCTTTGGGAGTATGCTTATGCTACAATGAAAATCAGCAGCTGCAGAGAACTTTTGAAAATCAAGACATTGTAGACGCTTGTAAGACAGCTTAAAACTATGTTTGAAGTGGGCTAGTACGTATTCATGTTCTCTGCTAATTGGGAACTTACTGAATCTTTATGTACCACATTTTATTACTAAGTGGCACATTCAACCATGAAATCCCTCTACATGTACCTACAGCATAGTATATTCTGTTTGGAAATGAAATTATGAAAGGGGCTTTAAGTGTCTTCTGACAAGGCAGAGGGAATCAGAGGAATGGTACAACTCCAGCAGAGGAAACTCCATGTTGGATTAGGAAGGTAATGAAGGGAGGATGTTCAGAGGACTCAGGCCTTCAGAGATCTCCAAATAGTAGGATGATCCTCCATTAATTTAACATGTCTTTCTATACCTTTAAGAAATGGAGCATGCATATTGTTATGGAATGGCATCTAAAACTTAAATTTCTCTTCCTCCATTTCTTATCAGTGACAAAGTTATTCAGGAGAGATGAAATCCTAATATTAACAATCCATTTCTTCTCTTACTTTATGCTGTAGGAGTATTTTTTTGGTATTTTTGTAGAAGAAGAGATTAAATAAATATACAAAAGTACATTAAAATAGGAAGAAAAAAAAAAAGAAATAAGAGAGTCCACAATACTGTTGCACAACTGGGCAAAATCTGTGACATTTGCAAGCACTTTCATTAATGGACTTTTGAGCTAACTCCATACTAATGAATTAAGCAGTGCCAGCAAATGTTCTTGGGACTGGAAGTTGATTGTCTCTACCCTCAAGTTGACCTTGGCATGTTTTGCCCTGGCCAAAAAAGTGCTCTCTTGAACAATTTGTGCTGAGGTTTTGGGGCTAGCATTGACCGAGTGCTTGCTGGCCACCAAGTTTGGACACGGCCACCTTGTTTTGGAGAATGAGAGAGACAGTTAGTAGTGACAGGTATGATGGAGTGCCAGAGATTGGAGAAATGTGTACTATGAGTAGCTTTACCATCTCTGGCTGGGGTCCTTGGGATGCAGCAATACTTGTAAGCATTTTTTCCCACCATCTCCAAGAAAAGGAGTGGCACTGACTGATCATCTTCCCTACCTGTTTCTTACAGCAATGAGTTAAGAACTTACAAATAACAGCAACAGCAAACATCTCTCAGACTTTGCTTCATCATGCACTGTTTGCAGGTGAGGAAGTGCTAAAACTGACCTTCCAGGCATCATCTTTGCTCGATGTAGTCTCACAGTCTTCTCCAGTCTACAGAGGGGGCACCGTCTCTCCTGTCGCTACAAAGCCTGGTGCTCCAAAAAGAATGAGCACAGGTAAGAAAATTTACAAAAGCAAATTTAAAAGATCTGAAAAGACTGCATGATTGCCTGGGATACTGTTAAAGCACGGTGTTTATGAACATTTACTGTTCATACTTGGTTTTCCCAGGAACAAAAGATGATGCTTCTATTCAGGGCTATAACTGACTGGATTTAGTCTGCGTAGCACCACGCAGAGGATGGCAGCCTGGGGCTTCTGAAGAGGGAGGCTTCAAGGACTGGGTGGAATTTCTAAATAAATTAGACTTGGGCAGTGATGAAGGAATTCAGAAGAATCAATACGTTGTTGGATGTGTCTTTTCTACAGAGTTACACCGAACATGCTAAAGGAGCAGAACCTCACCCAAGCTGCTTCAGTGCACTTTTGGACTCTGAAAATGGGTTAAGATGCATATGAGGACATGACCTTATTTTGCAGATACTGGGCACACAGGACAGTCCAGCCAGAGCTACATTACCAGTCTTTTCACGTTTAAGTAGCTACGACGCTCCCTGCGTTTCTGCCAGCATCGTTGCCCCGGTTCAGATCCGCAACAGTTCCCGACTTGCCTCAGAGCCCCACGCCGCCGCGCCTCGGCGGGCTCTCCAAGCCTCTCCAAGTCCCTGCAGAGCAAAGCCTTATCGAGGGACGGGCAGTTCCCGACAGCCGAGTGCCCCTCTGCGCCCTGCTACAGGCAGAAAACTTCACTCTCGGAGTTTATTTTGTAGGATGTCGTCTTCGTCTGGCAATCCCCCGCCGCTCCCCAGCTGCATCCGCCCCAAGGCGCGGGGTGCGAGGGCTGCACCCGTGGCTGCAGATGCGTGGATGTGTCCGTCTCGCCGCCTGCCCGCCCGCCCCGCTCCCCTCGGGCCGGCCTCGGGAACGCCCCTGCGGGTGCCGCCGCCGGAGCGGGGCTGGCGCGGGGGCAGCGGCGGCGTCTCCCTTCCCTCCCCCGCCCGCCGAGACGCCTCCCGCCCGGCCCTGCGCACAGCGGCGGACCCGCAGGGCTGCGGGCAGCGCGCACCGAGCGCCATGGCGCGGACCCACAGCGCCGTCCGGCTTCTTCTCCTCCTCCTCCTCCTCCTCCTCCTCCTCTGCAGCTCCGCGGCCGCCGGGTACGTGGGGCCGGGTGGGCCGGGGGCGGGCGGGGGCGCGGGGCGTCGCGCCTCCCCTCCCCGCCCGGCGCGGAGGCTGCGCAGGGTGTCGGGGCGCTGGCCCGGGGGCTCCCCCGGCAGCTTGTCCCAAAAGCGGTCAGAGCAGCGGTGCCTCCTCCCCGTGCTGCAGAGCCCGGGTGCCGCTCGGCAGCGCCTGGCGAGCGAGCATCACCTCCAGCCTGGGCAGCAGAGTGCGGCAGCAGAACTGAGCAACACGTATCCTACCGTGTTACGTGGACGCAGTTACTTTTTGGGGGATCGTGTTTCACTCTTGCCCTTTCTCTCCCTGCCCGTTTGGATTTTCTAGACCTACGTTCCTGGTGGCAGCTCCCTGGAACATCAGGCCTGGAGCAAACGTGACTGTCGGGGTGGCTCTGCTGCCGGAGAGCCCAGCGCAGGTCACCGTCAGGGGAGAAGTGATCAGAGATAACAAGACCATCTTGAGCAGGGAAATGGTCTTTGAGAAAGGTAAGAGAATGGAGTTGGCCTGGAAAGCGTTTAGATTTGCCTTCTTCCACAAATATTTTGTTTCTCCCAAAATATCTCAGCTTCTGAACAGTACTAAAAAAGGAACTCTGTTTTACCAAGTAGAGGTCACTTACAGGAAAATAATCTTGTACTCTGCTGGCTCTGTGTGTACGTGGGTGCCTGAGCTGGACAACGAGTGGTTGCATGGACATGCAGCTCATTGTAAACTCTAAAAATAATCGGGTTAGTAGCAAAGAGTGATGGATGTGCAGTGGCTGAGGAGCTAGGAGATGCTCTGGTCAGTGTACTGGGGCCACTGAAGAGTTAGTAGAGGAAGAAGTGCTCACTGGTAGGCTTGGTAAGGTGCAAAGTGGAAGGAAGTGGAATAATGGTAAGGGTGGAACAAATAAGCTGACAAAGCATCTGGAGCTGGCTGCCTCTCACGCCCTAAGGAACAGAGAACCTGATGACAATAGGAAAGTGGAAATGACTGTGTCAGACACAGTTATTTGAAAGCTCTGTGCATTGGGGGAAACAGAAATTGTTAAGGATCAAGACCTGAATTGTGGGACGGGTTGGTGATTGAAGTTAACCTGAGAGCACACTGGTTTAATTTATGCACCAGTAGAGGATGTGGTGGCAGCTAAGTCCTGCTGTAATGCACTTTCTTCCTGTTGGTGTAAGCTAATTTTTCTGCTGATGTCTTATAGTTAAGATATCTTAATTGGGAACATCACACCTTCATTTCAAAGCTTTCATGAAAGCCTACCTCACTTCACAACCTGTAGAAACAGCTGAGGCTTTGAGTGTGATGGAGTGGCCCCATGATGCAGAAAAGCATATCTGATCAACACTTTTCTTGCTACTTCAAATATTCTGCAAAAGTTTTCCAGAACTATGCACTGGCAAGTTTTACTTCACATGGAGTATTATTTATCCACCCTAATTTTCTGTTGTTATCAGGTATGTGTCCTCCAATGGCCAGTGTAAAACTGTAAACTTGAGGCAAATTTCCTATAGTGCTGTGTTTTATGTGGGGGGAGAGAAGACGGACCGTTCCCCACGCTAATTTAAAAAAAAAGGAAAAAAAAGAGTATTAATTCTTTGTTTACATTTATACACCTGATCTCCTAGTGTCCAAATCTAACAGTAGTAGTTGTTGGTGATGTATGCCTAAGGCAATTACTTTAGGAGGATGGATTTGCTAGCACCTAAATCTGCACGCAAATAAAACACTGGCTGTCATGCCTACGATCTTTAATCTTACGTCTCCATAACACACTTCATGCCATATTTAGATTCTGCTTTTTCAGAAGTACAGACCAAGCTTGTTGGACCAGATATAGCAGAGGATTCAGTAGTGTATAAGCCAACATTCTTACTCTGTGGAGAAAAAAACTGTGATATATTTATTATGCTATTAGTAGTGAGCTTGCCTTTTTAAGTTCACAATTCTTCTCCAAACCTTTCCTGGCAGTATTTTGATAGAAACCTAAAACCAAAACAAACCCAAATCAACTGATTTGTTGTTTTTAGAAGAAATACTGTCTTGTCCTTTTCTACCTCTAGCTATACTGGCTTTTATTTCCTGCTTCAGTTCTGCTTAACATCAAGTTCAGGGAGGCTTACATGAGTTTCACCCTCTCTGTTGTCCTTTTCAACATTAAAAAGCAGACAAGCAACTGGTAACTCCAAGCATGTGAAAATATGTGAATGTCTCTATCTGCACAGCACACAATGATGCTTGAGTTGGGAGTTGCTGAAGTCAGAGGGAACAGAGGGTGATTAGGAACAGATATGACATTGTATCAGACTGAGTACAGTAGAGGAAAAAGGAGAAATGCTATAGTGCATTTCTTAAAGTGCATGGATTTATTGTTAATTTTAAATCTTTTTTTCTGTCTTTGAAATATATATTTGAATTTCCCATGCTTTTTAATTGGTAAATGAAACAGCAAGAAAATAAGGTGCTGAGATTCAGTATATCCCCTCTTGCTAAATCTTAAAGTTTAGTATGTTGCCATCCATTTTTTTTGATTCAAGTTATATGCTTTGTTAGTCATTTGTTCTCTGTGAACAGAACTGCTATGGGCCAGGAGCAAGGGAGCTGCCCTAAAACAGAGGCTGTAGTGTTGAAGGGCTGTATCTGAAGGTGCTACAGGAGTGGTTCATTTGTGAATAGAGCTACTGAGAGAGAAAGCAGTTTGTCAGAATAATATTCTAAAGCTTTTAATTTTTCACTGAAGAACAAAACAACTTTATGATAAAGTATGTAGTGATTTTGTTGTAGCTGTGTTAATCTAAGAATGTGACCAAAGGAGGACTGGGGGAGGTTTTATTAGGCCAGCTGTTGCATTTGAAGCAAAAAATCCAAACATATCTCCAGGCACACAAGATCTTCTTCAAATGACATAATTGCTGCATATATTACTGCCCAGAAAATGTTGCTTTATCTGTGACTTGGGCCCATTAGGTTACAGAGGGTGACTAATACAGTGGTATTACTGTTTCTGTGGTGCACAAGTTTGATGACTTTTATTGCCATGTGTCTATGAAAAATAAGTGTTAAGGGAGACAGGGTGTATCTGAAGTTGTTGACTGTGCTGGATATTCATAAAGCTGGAACTGATTGCCTACCTTGGTTAGGCTGCAAATTCAGTGGCACTGTTGCCTAAGCTGGCTCAATTCTGCTCTGTATTTTTCCTTGCATGGTGACAGCAAAAGCAGGGGATTAACTGCTTTGCAAAACTGCTCTGACTGAAAAATAAAGCTTTTATTTTCTTGAATATTTTTTTAGGCAGACAAATTCCCTGGTTCAGTGTGCAAACATTTGTTCTGATGGAACTGGGAGAGGTGCAGGTTTGGGAATTGGATGCTGGGACAGAAGACAGGCTGAGGAGGGCATTTTTATTAGTGCTGAGTACCTAAGTGTAAGAGCTATTACATGTCTATCTGGCAAAGTGCATCTGCAGTTGCTTAAAGTTAACAATATGTTCTGGTTCTCCAGCAGAAGCTTAATATGGTACACGTATGTACTGGTCTACATTTCTGAGCTAGCTCCATAAAAGAGCTTGTTGAATTAGAGGCACAGTTATTTTTTCTTTTTATCCAGTAACTTTAGCTTTATATAAGAAATAGATTGCTTGTGCTGTGATGGTTGATGAAGTGTTCACCGTTTTAATGTTACTGGAAGTGGGATTTTGTTATCTGAGTGATTCTTGGGAAATAGTCAGTTAGAGAAAGGCTTTAGCAGTGGAGGTTGATTTACATTTTTATTGTGCTTTTCATATAACAAAGAGAACATAAATATGTTTATTAACAAAGGGGATAGTTGGGATAGTTGGTATTCTTTGAAGTGAGAAAGTGTACATACACACACATTTCAAGAAATGCTGGTATTTTGAGCTTGGCTCATTATTCCAGAATCCAAAAGTACTGTAGTGAGGGAGATTGTTTAAGACCAATGTATTAGTACAGAAATTAAGTTAATTAGATTAAATGTAGTGAAAACAGACTGACTGAATTATTGCAAGCAAGATGTTGCTGCTACAGGTAAACTTTCTGTGAACACACACAACCAAAAAAGAGGGTCAGTGCGTCACCAGGGGAGAATAGGTTTCCATTGTCTCTTGTGTACTCCAGAGCAACACAAAGCACTAACTAAAGCTGTTTCTGTGCACTGTATCAGGCCTTGACACATTTTCTATAGAGATGCAGTATCAGAGAGATCCTCACCCTGATCGAAAATGACTGCAGAAGATCACAGTGGCTTATGTGCAATTTGAGCTGTTGGGTTTTCTGGATCAACAACAAAAAAAAGTAATGATGGGAATAAGAGACAGGCAAGTTAAATTTTATGCACGAATGGCTTGATTTTCAGTGATTATAGTCAAGGGTGACTCTTGCCATGCATATTTATCCAGGCTTTGATCAATAGAGATGTAGTTTGAATTGGTGAGAAGTGTTGTCTTACAGGGTGTGCTACCCAGACATTGCAGTGTGTGCTAGTGTATGAGCAACTTTAGACCTTAATTGCAAGAGTTTCTGAAAAGTTTTATTCTTCCTTGTTGGTACTAGGATGATTTGGAAGGAGTAAGTAGCTTATAAGTTAGAAAACCAAGTAAGTTGTAAGAAAACTTCTGTGTGTAATAAATTGTCATCATTTACTCGACTGCCTGAACGTTTTTAGTTCTTAACAATAAGATTTAATTACAACTTCTGGTGTTTAAGGTACAACAGCATGTATATAAGGCACAGTGAGTGAGAACTTCTTTGTCAATGGAAGAATCTGGTTTAAAATAGCATGCAGAGTTTGGGTTCCCTTTAAATTACTTGTACGTGTTAATTAAATTTGCACTGCTTTTCTGTACTTCTGAGGGGAGTAAATGTACTTGTAATAAAGGTTGTTGAGCTAGAGCGTGATAAACACTCAGCTAGGATTTATGAGACATGATAGAGTTTGTGAGAACATCTGTCAAGCTCAGACTTGTAGTGATCACCCATGTAGGCAATGGGAAATCTGCTTTTACCGGAGGGCATGTTTTGCATACTTAATAATGTGGTTCTGACCGTGTAAGTATGGGAAACAGTCAAAAACATTAGGAACAGTAAGTTGTAAAGTAACAGCTAAGTGGGAACGAATGACTTAAGTACAACCGTTCCTTTTGTTAACCTTGAGTTGCCTTATTTCAGAATAAAATGACTGACTCATTGGTGACCACAAAATCTGTGCTGAAAAATCTGTGGGGTAAAGGGTTTAGTTTAGGGGCAGTTTAGTGGTACAGCTCCCCTCTGACTAATTCTGCATCATTGCTTAAAACAGCAAGAGAGCAGGAGAGCCATGGTTTTGCATCCGTAATCTCCACCTGGTTGGAGCCAGGACACAAGAAATTTTCTGTTGTGTCATGAAAAATAATTTGTCAAATACTGAGCACATGCAGATAACCTATTAAAACCAGAATGAAGGAAAAATTTTGAGGAAGAGGGTGTTGGGGCTGGATCCAGAGACAAGTAGAAGAGAAGTAGAGTAGTTGATCCAGAGATGGAGTAGTAGAGGACACTCTGTTGCGGACTTTTTTATATTGCTGGAGTACCTATAAGAAAAAAATCACAGGTTTCTGTGCCTATTGTTGAGTCCACCCTGCTAACAGGCCTGCTAAGTAGTTTGCAGAAAAATGGAAGAAATTCCATCCAGTTCTTGAGCTTTATCTTATTGAGTGGATGCTGTTTGAGACTTAAGGGGAGGAGTCCTTGTGTGCCTCAAGGCTTGTGTGTGCATATGCAAGGTCACTCTGGTCACCATGTTCTTCACCAACATCCAGCCAAGGAGAGTGTGACAGATCGAGTGCTATAGTCTGTTTCACATTGTCTAGAGAAGGCTGGAATAATTCATTCATGGCATAAATAATGGGAATGTGGCAACTCTTACAGAGGAGGGAATATTACCTGTGCCAGTGTGGGATTCCCCATTGCTACTGTGAACTGGAGGGGCTTTACAGCTTTTAGGAAAGAGGGAAGAGAGAAAAACAAAGTAGAGGGCTGTGAATTTGGGGAAAAAATGATGCCAATAAATAACAGGAATTGGGAGGGGAGATGCTATCTGAAACAAGAAGGAAGGAAAGCAAAGGGAGAAAGCTGTTAAGTGACTTTACCCCAACACAGCAGAAGGGTAAGAAGTAAAGTAACTAAACACGATTTTCTCACTGGCTGAATAAACAACAGAAAAAAAGGAAATCTGTGTGTATAAAATGAAAATGAGATCAGATTACAGAGGTTGAGCTTAAAGGAGTAGCAAGGGTAAGAAAGGGCAAACCATGAGTAGGAAAGAATGTGAAGGATAATAAAGAAGGGTTTTAAAATATCATGTTGGTAGCAAGAAATCTACCAAAGGATGTGGCTTACTGCTCTGATGAGAAAGGCCCTGGTCAGTGATGCTCAAAGACAGTAAGTGCTTGGTCTTCACCGCAAGGATCAACTAACTGCTATGGAAAAGAGTTAAGAAGGCATCAAAAGGGGAGGAACAGGTTAAAGAATACTTTGTTAAAAAAGGTGTTTAGGCTTATTCTGTAAATTGCCTGTAGAATATTGGGGGAATTGATTGAAATAATTTTAAAACTCCTGGTGAAGTTTTGAGAGTATAAGTGAAGAGAGACATTCTGGAAGGCTGAAAACCTGCAAATAGAATGTGTTCCACCATGGGCTGGCAGAGGTTGTAGGTAGGGAGGCAGTGGGATATCATTATATTTTGACTTTAGTAAGGCTTTTGTTATTCTGGCATGTGATATTCTGACAACCCAGCTGGGGAAGTGGGGACAGCATGGAACTCTTACTAAATATGTTTGTGGCTAGTTGGAAAACAATATTCATGAAGTAGGTTCACTCCAACTGAAAAACAGTTGCCCTGAAACTGTTGTTCAGTATGACTGACTTGGGTGAAAAAGGGAGAGTGTTTTTTAGATTAGTGAAAAAGTGGCAAGGATGCTGGGAGGAAAGATTAGATTTTGAGCTGATTTTGGCAAAATGGGAAATGATTAGAGGAAAAACTAGTGTGTGATTCACTTGGTCAACTGCACACTTCTGCTTTTGTTGAGGAATAAATAAGCACATGTTTACTGGATGGGTAATTAGGTAATGCAGCAGTCCTGCAGAAAAGGGTGAGTGTTAAGGGAATGGGTGATGGTTTAAAGGTACCAAAAGGTGAAAGCTTGTAGGTAATGCTGTGGTGCAAAAAAAGACTGCAAACACTGTGCTCAAATGTATACACAGAAATATTTTCTGTAAGCTATGAGAAAGTATTCTAGTAATCTTCACAGCTCAGATTAGTCTTCCTGGAGAATGCTGTGCCTGATTTGGGGCACTCCTCATGGAGGCTGTGAACCAACTGGAGAAATTCCAGGAAGAGGGAAAGATTTGAGATGTCTCAGAAGGCAAGTTCAAACCAGACAGAAGAATGTGGGCCTTTATGTGAGGTGGAAATAAACTGTGAAACTCCATGTCCCAGGTGTTGTGGATGGAAAATGTGATTGCACAGATTCACGAGGCAGAAGTCCATCAAGGGCTGATGCAGTAGAAAGACACCAGTTTTGACTTCTCAAGCCCCAAGCCTCAGATTGTGTAGGCTGGGAAGAGTACCCAAGGAAGAGTCACTGTGGACTTGTTCTGTTCTTATGCTGTTCAGGTGTCTCCTTGACCATTGCTAGAAATTGGACATTGGGCTAACAGACTTCGCATTTGACCCTGGGAATCTGTTCTACATTCTGGAAAGCATTTGAGGAAAGATTGGAGGAACTGGGATGAAGTGGCAGAAGTGTGCTCTGCACCTGGTTATTACCCTTCAGGTATATAAAAGGTAGCTTTAAAGAGAAAGTGGTATGAGCTTACAGTGGATGGGTGATGTCCTTAGTGGTATCTAATTAGAAAGAGATCCAAGCTGAAGTGCTGAGAGTTACAGAAGTACCTGCAGAGGCAGAAAGCTGTTGGGAAATCCATGGGTCTCCAGTCATACACGGGTGACTTCTCATGAGACTCCCATGACTATCTGCACTGGCAGCATTGCTGGTTCCTGTGTGCTGCTATCCCTGACTACTTGTTTGTGAAGGCAGAGCCGAGATCCTATTTGCAGATGTTGAATAGCACGTGGCAAGAGATGGTGCTGGTTAACCTAGATTCACTGTAGTCCAAATAAGTATGTGTGTAGAAAACATGGCCAGAATTTCCCTCACTGCTCCAGCTTCCTGGAAGTGCAGCTGTGAGGTCCAGATGCTTATTTTGTATAGGTAGGGATTTATATTGGCTTTATTTATTGATGAGAGAAGTCTCTGGTAATATTTTTGTATATCTAAATAATTTTGTGGTCTCAGAAAAGTTAAGTGGCTTTGTCATCACAGACTCTGAATGCATTCCAGAAAAAGGAAGAAAACCAATATGCAAACAAACCTTATATTCATACACTCCCTCTAAGAGGAAACATAAATAGTTCATTAATGTTTTATTTGCAGTTGAGAGATGACAAGTATGGAATTTTGCTCCAGTTACAGCAATTGATGTGATGAGGGTGGTAATAATACCACCAAATCTCTGTCCTAGACAGGCTTAGCCACATCTTGATTTCCCTATATTCTAAGTAGGAATAAAAACTGCAGCTGCTTTAAATTGCAGTAATAGTGGCTTTGTCATCAGAATGGATAATAATGATGGCCAGTAGTGCCTTGAAAGCAGGATGTGCAGATGTGTGTGAGTTTGTGTTTGTTTATAGTCACCAAGGGAAAACCAAGTGAATGAAATTGGTTTCCCATTTAGTTGTGTAAAAGGCTTAAGTCTGTGATTAATTCTGAACTGTTTGCATAGTTTCATAGGCTGGATCTGATGTCAAGAAAGTTTTCTCTGCAGTATTCAAAACTTGTCTTGCTACAGCTGTATATTTAAATTCATGGAAATACGGTTGTTTGAGTATGGTAGACAGTGATAATTTCATGTGTGTGACAAAAAGTCCATGGATTGCTCTTAGAGGCTGATCTTGGGAAAAAGTTAAAAAGAGCCTGTACTTGTGTTTAAGCATCTGTGGTGGTAGCTGCTGGATTGCATTCAGAAAGTCCCTGATTATAGAGATGATTTAGTTTTAGAAATATGGAGCTCTTTTGTTTTCCTACCCAACAAGATGTGTCTCAGATAGACCACAGAGTGTTTTAAGTATTCTGTTCTTGCAACTGACCGCTCAGCTGAAAGTGGTAATACTAGCATAATCCCTAGTGTTTGTATTTTTACCTTAGAAGACTCAGTGGAGAATTGAATCTCTTAATTATGACTGAAGTCTAAAAAGAAATTGGAAGGGCCAGTCTGCAGGAAACTAGGTGCTTGCTTGTGGAAGGGATTGTGGATACGTCAGGGCAAGGGAAGGGTCACCCAGTATTGGCAGTGTCTGTCTGTCTCTCTGAGGGGGTGGGAGGTGGTGGTATTCCTCAGGGGTGGATCTAGTAGCGCTGGTGAGAGAAGAAGGGTGAACCAGGAAAAGGGACAAGCAGGAAGGTACCACCACTCCTTTGCCGTGTGAAGTAGGAAGGCACAGGGAATGCCATGGTGAGGGGCAGGGGAAAAGGACAGCAGCCCTTCTCTTCATGCCTTCCAGTAAATCTGTATCTATTTTGTGGTTTCTATGGTTGGGCTTCCACCACTCTTCTGATTATGGAGTAAAGCAGTTTGGAGAAAAACTTCTGGATTTGGCTTAATAAAGTTTTTTGTCATGAATTGTCCTGATTGTCAGGAAAATACATATCACTCTGCATTGCAGACTGAAGCTAGAACTTGCTGGCAACCGCAGAGTTTGGTAAGAGTTATTCCTCCTGTGCCTTTACACCTTCCTCCATGGGGTGTCCTGCCTCTCTCTCACTTTATAATTTCTGAGTGAATTTAGCCTGCAAAATTGCAAAAAGTACTGAAAAGGATAAGGGGGGATAGAAACAGGGAGCATGGTAATGAGTGAACTCAACAGATTTGTAGGCCTTTTATGAAGAAAAAACATTTTTCACTTCTGGACTGTTTAGGCCTTGGTATTTTTGCTTTTTTTTTTAAACATAAAAATAGTATATATTTTGGATAGGAAGAAAAATCTGGAAGGACATCGAAGAACATAATTTTTTATGTCTCTGATGTGAGTTTTTTCAATAGGCTCTGCAGTAGAAAAAATTCCATTTACCGCTGCAAAGAAAATGCTTTTCTGTAAACATTTCCTAAGCACGGATATGTGAACTTAGCTGCCAGAAGAAAGACATGGCATCATTTCAGTAAATCAATCTGAAGTGATCCCAGTTATATTTTTCCATTCTCACACAAGGCTAAGAAGGAATGAGGATGTAGGTAGAAAAAGTTAAGTGAGAAAGTCTGTTTGTGGCAATACCTGCCACATGAGCTAGAATGCAGAGCTGAGACCTGAGTTTGTGGAAATTAAGAGACTGGAGTGGTGCTCCAGTCTGTATTCTCCCAGCTGATTTATATTGGCACAAGCTCTAGCTCACTGTGCCAAGCCATATAGGCAGTTTTCAGGAACCTCTGTCCTTTTAGAGCCACAAAGATGATTAAGGGAGTGGAACATTTCCCTTATGAGGAAAGGCTGAGCGAGCTGGGTCTCTTTAGTTTGGAGGAGACTGAGGGATGACCTCATCAATGTTTACAAATATGTTAAGGGCGAGTGTCAGGAGGATGGAGCCAGGCTTTTTTCAGTGATGTCTAGTGATAGGACAAGGGGCAAGGGGTGCAAACTGGAACATAGGAAGTTCCATGTAAATATCAGAAAAAACTTCTTTACTGTGAGAGTGACAGAGCACTGGAACAGGCTGCCCAGAGAGGTTGTGGAGTCTCCTTCTCTGGAGACTTTCAAGACCCGCCTGGACATGTTCCTGTGTGATGTGCTCTGGGTGATCCTGCTCTGGCAGGGGGGTTGGACTAGATGATCTTTTGAGGTCCCTTCCAACCCCTAGATTCTGTGATTCTTTTTGGGGAGTGGAAGCTGAAACTTTTACGTATAGGCCTAGTGCTGGTGGTGTCAGCTCAGGAAGGGGTAGCGTAAGTTTCTGGGTTTGGGTCAGGCCCATGGAATGGGAAGAATGGAAGATGCCATTGTTTGTGCAACTTTCCGTAAGTCAAAAAAACCATGCATTTGTTTGGCTGTGTCATTTTTTTTCCTATTTGCTTTGCTAATAGCAAGACTATCAGATCTTCAGAAAATGTCATGGTGGCAAGATACATTAAAAAGATGAAAATTTTCTGCTGCCATCTATACTGGTGACATGTCACCACAGTGCCTTTGGTTCCTCTTCTGCTGGACTCTGCTAAATGCCAAGAACTAGGAGGGAAAGGAGGTGGTACAATGTAACAGTGTTTCCATGCAGTATTTTTTGAATGAACACATTATGAACTTCAGGAATTCTGTGAGAGAAATGGTTTTGTGACTGGCAAGGAAAGATACTTTTTCTGGAAGGATCATGTGACTTCTGTGGGGATTCTTTTGATTGTTTTTTAACTTTCCTCAGGATGAGTCTGGAACGGTCTACTACATTTTCCCCCCCCCTGCATCTAGAGCATGGCTTCTAATCCCTTATGATAGCAGGGACCTGGGCTCTTGCCTGGCTGGTGCCCTTTGTAGTTGTGCTGGTTAATCTGCTGCTGTTGAGAGCAGATGTGATGAGTCTGGAGGAAGCGTTTTGTGCTCTGTGATACTTGGTGCAAGTGGTGTTGCTGTTCTGGGCTCCTTTCTAAACCTGCGTCTACTGCCTTGAGTCTGTTACCTATAATTGTTGGGACCCGTAATTAAAAATGAATGGGATCCCTTGCAGAGATGTGTCCAAGGAAGGTGACAAGCGTTGCCATTTCTGGAGACTCAACTGATGTAGAAGTGTTACACACTGGATGTGGGTAAAAATGTCCAGCTGCACGATAGCAGATCATCCACCTGAGCAGTGCCATGCTCCAGCTGTTGGACCATTGTTAGCTCCTTATAAGCCTGACATTGCTGTACAATTAAATATTACTTTAATTCATCAAGTAGATGGAAAAATGTGGTGAATTTCAGCAATTCAGCATTAGCATGAAGAGAATAATTTGCTTGAGCACATCCAAAGCCATCTCTGGGCGTAGCTGAGCAGAGCTCCAGAGGATGATGGCAGCTTGGCAATCTATGAGAACATGGGAAAATCTTGCATGACAGGGAAGTTCACTGCAACACCGAAGAGTTTCGGATCTGCCCAGGCTGCTCAGTTTCTAAGAAAATAATTACGTAGTGACATGAATTGGAAGACTACCTCATGCCCTGGAGCCTTTTATGATTTTCACTGGCTAGGAATGAGGCGGCTCTCTGGGCTTTATCAAGGCATCTTTTTTGAGAAGCACAAAGCAAAAATGACTGTAATTCAAATCTCCCTCGTCCCCAAATGGTTTCCCCCCTGCATCATGGCTGTATCTGGCTTAGACCTGATATTAGGTCTCCTGGCTTAAGGTTTCTGTCATTTGCATGCTAGTTGTTCACAAAATAGGTGGAGGCAAGCAGGCACTGCCCTGATGAGAAAGCTGGAAAGTACCTGCTGTGTGAGATGAAAGGTTGCTTTGAAAGCTGTGAGGTGCTGTGCAGGGTGGTGCGTAGCGGTCACCTGCGGCGCCCTGCCCCGCGCTGCCTCTGTGCTGGCCTGTTTGCACTGGTGTGGGTAAAGATGGAAACAGAGCTGCTGTGGTGTGCGCTGTGGCAGGAATATCAGATTTGTGCTTCGGGTCTCCCAACGTACTGAAGTAATTTCTCTGGCTGTTGCTACAATCAGCTGTGTTGGAAAGATTAAAGCTAGCGTGGCAGTACTTGTCATGCATATCCCCTCAGATGTGTGTGATAAATGAAACTAAATTCCTGTTCCTTGTTAATAACTGATTATCAGCAGTGACAAAAGTGTGGGGTTCTTTTGGTGACACAGTGTCATGGGCGTACAAAACCAAGCTTTAGCACAGCTACAGAGGGATGAGAACTAGAGAAGGGTTAGGCTTTTAGTATACAGATAAGAGAAATTTCAGGAGGTAGCTTTACACCATCTCTACTGTTGTGAGTTAGCCTATATCCACCCTCCTTTACCAGTGAAATACTGTAATATCTTAAAAAATTGAAATCTTCCTAGTTAACAGTTCATCTCTCCTAAGCTAGGAAGACATAAATTTCCTTTAGCTAAGCTAATGGAATCATAGAATGGTTTGAGTTGGAAGGGACCTTAAAGACCATCTAGATGCAACCCCGCTGCATGGACAGGGACACCTCCCACTAGATCAGGTTGCTCAGAGCCCCATCCAGCCTGGTCTTAAACACTTCCAGAGAGGGGGCTTCCACAACTTCCCTGAGCAACCTGTTCCAGTGTCTCACCACCCTCACAGGGAAGAATTTCCTTCTAATATCTAAATCTCTCCTCCTCAAGTTTTAATCCATTACCCGTTGTTCTCTCACTGCAAGCCCTTGTAACAAGTCCCTCCCTGGCTTTTCTGTAGGCCCCCTTCAGGTACTGGAAGGCTGCTATGAGGTCTCCCTGGAGCCTTCTCTTCTCCAGGCTGAACAGCCCCAGCTCTCTCAGTCTGTCTTCAGAGCAGAGGTGCTCCAGCCCTCTGATCATCTTCATGGCCCTCCTCTGGACTCACTCCGACAGCTCCATGTCCTTCTTGTATTGGGGGCTCCAGAATCAGACATGATACTCCAGGTGGGGCCTCACGAGAGCTGAGCAGAGAGGGAGAATCACCTCCCTTGGCCTGCTGGCCGTGCTTTTGATACAGCCCAGGACATGGCTGGCTTTCTGGGCTGCGAGGTGGCATTGCCGGTCCATGTTGAGCTTCTTGTCCACCATCACCCTTAGGTCCTTCTCCTATGTACTGTTATCAGTGATGTCTCTTTTAGTGCAATTGTTTGGGCATGCAGTTGTTTGGGTAGGTGTTGGGAATAAATATGTCATTGAGTCCAGAGGGATTTATATCGCCTATGATTTGGAACTGCAGGACTGTGTAATTCCTCTCCTGTAGCTGAGGGTTGTCTTGTAGCCTTGTCTCTCAAGCAAGCTTAGCAGAGCATGGGTCTCCTTTACACCATGCAGTGGGGCAGGGTGTCCTCTCCACATTTTGCCTGTGACTGTTGCCTGGAAGACCCCAAAGGCTGGTGGGGTTGCTCAAAGTCAACGACTGCATGGGCTTCTTCTTGAGTGAAGAGGAGAGAGGGATGATAGGAAAAAAAGTGTGGCTTTAATGGTAGCATAAACATGTTGTGGAAAGAACTGTGTTGCTTACGGCCCGATGGCACTCATCACTGTTAAGCTTTTGAATACCAGAATGAAGTACTGGAGTGTGCTACCCACAAACTTAATTTGTAGGATGTGAGTCATTTGGTTTAACCCAGGTTATAATTTGAATAGATGGTAAATGCTGGATGAGATTTTTCCTTTAGTGCTCTGGCAGCAGCCAGGGCAACCTGTGTTGAGTCCATGGAGACTTCCTTCTGTTTGCCACTGTCAAAGGAAATAATTCCTTGATGTCACAGTTTACTGCTGGGCCAGCAATTAAATGAATGACAGGGCCCTCTATTAAGCCCTCTCCCTTCCCAGAAAAGGAAATGAAAGTGAAAAAGTGACTTACAGTTTGGAAACTAAATTACACAGTTTTAATGAAAAGCAATAATGATGAAAAAGAAAATCATGAAATATATATAAATGTATAGAAAACCAAAATCATGCTCGCCCCAACAATGCTCACGTCACCACCGGGGCTGCAGGGCAGCCCCATGGAAGTCTTGGCCTGGACTCCTGGAGCCAGCAGCAGACAGAACCTGGATGCAGGAATGCAGAGATTGAGGAATACATGGATCGGGATCACAGGTAGATGAATGGACAGAATCCTCCCAGGATGCTGGCCATGGATGAAGAGAGCTTGAACCTCGTGGTCCGTCAGATTTATACTGAGTATTATGTGATGAAATACTTCATTTAATCAGTTTTGGTCAGCTGTCTGATCTGCTTCTCCCCACAGGAGGGTTGCAGGTGTGATCCTTTTGCCTCCCTTTTGTTCTGGAGCATAAGAAGTGTAGCAGAACCAAGCAGTGGACTTGGTTCTACATAACATTCTCCAGCGATAACCATAAACATTGGGTGTTATCAGTCCTAGAAGCAGACACGGACTGAAAAACATGCTGTTAATTTCAGAAAGTGTAGTTACTTACAAGAGACTTAACTGAAAAGGAAAATCACTAAAAATAAAATCGATGTGTCCTGGCTCAAACCAGGAAATTTGACTTTAAAATGACCATTTATTGGAGTTTGAAGGTCAAGTGATTGCTTCATCTTGCTTCTATGTCCAAGATCAAGGACTGAAATTGAAGAAATTAAAGATCTTTCCTTTTGCTTACTCCATGAAACAAATGAGTAGAACATAGGTATAAACTCATTGCCTTTTAGGAGATGTGAAAGACCTAACTGAATGGAATCAGTGAAAGAAAATATGAGTCAATACAAGTCAGCAATGTGCCCTGGCAGTCAGGAGGGCAAACCATATCGTGAGGTGCACTAAACACAGCAGAACCAGCTGGTCAAAAGAGGAGATGATGATTTATTTAGCATTGGTGAGGCCTCACCTTGAATGCTGTGTACATTTCTGAGCCCCCCAATTCAAGAAGGGTGTTAAGGTCCTTAAAGGCATCTAGAGGAGGGCAACAAAGCTGGTGACAGGGCTGAGCAGAATGTCCTGTGAGGATCAGCTAAGGACTTTGGGCTCATCTAGTTTGGAGAAAAGGAGGCAGAGGGGTGACCTCACTGCTCTCTACAGCTTCCTGAGCAGGAGAAGTGGAGAGGGAGATGCTGAGCTTTTCTCCTAGATATCCAGTGACAGGACACATGGGAATGGTTTAAAGCTGCATCAGGGGAGGTTCAGACTTGAAATTAGGAAGCATTTCTTTACTGAGAGGGTGGTGAAACACTGGAAGAGGTTTCTTAGAGAGGTGGTCAATGCCCAAATCTGTGAGTGTTTTAAGAGGCATTTGGACAATGCCCTTAATAACATACTTTAACTTTTGGTCAGCCCTAAAGTGTTTCATAGCAGTGAAACCACCAGGTAGGAGGATACAGCTAGAGGAAATGGCCAGGATGAAGGCAGTTTTTGCCATTTTGCCTTTCTCTGATAGTGTGTAGTTTAGATTTTTTCCTTTTTTATTTATTCTAGAAATGTTAGTCTTAATAAAAATGATTACTAAAACTAATTACCTACTAAACTGCAGAGGAAATTAGTACAAAATATCCTGAGTTTCTCTTACATGTGAAGGAGTTATGGAACTATCTTTGCAGAAGCAGGATTCTAAGGTCTTAGGGCAGTGGTACCCAAGAGGGAAGTAATTCTCAAGGACAGCAGTGCTGAACCATGCTCTCCTTGTTCTGGTGGCTTCCTGCTGGGACACCTTTGGCCCCCTCAGACTATTATTTAAGTAGAGCACTGCATTTCAGTTTTTCTGGGCTGTTCTGCTCTGGCTGGTTCTTTTAGCAGGTTTGGTGTGGGAGTGATTGTTACGGAGTTGCTGAATCTGGTAGCCTGATGGTGAGGGGATTGTGTCTCTGGAGTATTGTGACTCCCTACTGCTGGTGTGGCTCTGGGCCTGTGGTGATGTGTGTGTGATTATCTGAGTGCTCCCCTGGGGTGGGGATGAGTGTTATTTGGGTTCCTCCGCTTTCCTTTGTGCTCTTTCATGTGTCTATGGAGATGAGCTGCTTATCCCATAAACTAACGGTGGCTGAGAGCGGCCTTGGCAGGACTTGGGGAAAATGAATGTGGGGAATGAGGTGTTGAAGATGTATAAACACAGTATGTCAATACTGACTAATGCAGCAGTTACTCCAGGCTGTATATTTTTCAGTTTGAGGTACAGATGGTTGGCAGCAATCAGCTAGCTGATAAGCATGTGGGTGCTTGCCAGCTGGTCACAGCCCATTGTGTGTGTGTTGGCTGGTTCATGTGCCCTGAGCTCCATAGTAGCTGCATCAAGGGAATCTGGTTGTCTACTAGGTATTATGGACAGGTATTATGGGAATGGGGGGGGATCATTGCTCTTCCAATTAACCTGATAACGCTGATGTTTTGGTAAGTTTTTATGAGATTTCTAACAGTGTGGTATTTCTTCTTTTTTATTCAGATTCCTTTGGGACTCTTGTTCTTCCAGTAGTAAGTATTTCTTTCCTCCTTCCTTAGAAAATGTTGCCTCTCTTAAACTTTTCATCAGTTGGTGTTGGTGAGATGATGTATTTTGTATGAGTTCCTAGCTATTTTCGCATTCTCAGATGGGTGTGTTTTCTGACCAATAAGCCAAGGAGTTTTGAGATCGATTACTCTGCAGCTTGTTACAAGTAATTACAGGATTTGGGAGCTGATTTCCAGCATCAGCACAAGCTGTCATAAAATTGAACACAGAACTTTGCTTTGTGGGGTTTTTTTTTTGACTGGTTGATACCTACATCTCTATTTCACGCACACCATGAGGGCTAATTTGAGCTGAAAGAATTGTGCAAAGCAGTGCTTGAGAAGCATTAAAATAAAATTGTATTTATACAGTGTCATCTGAAGGATTTGGAAATGCATGTGCAGTGAAAGTACATATTAAGCTAACTAGTGAACAAAAATATGTATTATAAAATGATGTGTTGAGTATGAATCCTTAATTTATAATCCTGAATCATCATCTTGAAAACCCAATCTAAAGAATTATGTACTTGTATCAGGAGAAAAGTTTTGCCAAAGTCTTTGTTTTTTTAGACATCTGTAAGTCTGAGTCTCCATAGATCCAGTGAGTTTAAGTTTTGATCTCAAATAACTGTCTATCTGATGAAATAATCTGGAAATGTTTGATAGATGGATAATCAGTGAAAATGAACAGCTCAGTGTTATGAAGACTACTAGGCTGAAATGCATTTTTATGAACTGTAAATTAGCAAACACAGAAAACTCAGTTAAAAAAAATAAAATTAAATTAACAAGTTCCTTAGTATAATCTGGCCAGGCCTTAAAGTGTTCAAGCACCTAAAACTGAGTGAGGTGAATTCCTCCCTCTCTCACCACTCTCTGAAGTGATGAAAACTGACTTTTTTTAATAGTAAGATGTTTTTTACTATTGTGTAGCCATGGTGGACTTGTGTTTTGGCCAAAGTATAGCTGGCTGGTAGCAGAAGATGGGTAATGAGTTTATGGTTTCAGCCATCGTCTTTTCCAGAGGTAACAGTAGCTTCCTTGTCTGAGGTGCTCATGATGGTGCCTGATGTGATACAGGAGGTGTCCTTTTTCTCTCTTAGATTAGGAGTGCCAAAATGGGGATAATAATACCATTCATCTGGGGGGATGTATTGGCTAAGGTATAATGTTTTGACAGCAAGTTCTACTGCCTTGCTCATATTTGAGTTGAGAAACAACCATTAAGAGAAGGAGTTGGTGGGGCTGAGGTAAACAGTTACCATTATTGTAGCAGTGACCTCCTGCAAGTGTTGTATTGGTTCAGTTCCTGTTACCTTAGATCTGTGACCAGGAAAGTGGGTTGTTTTGTACCTCAGGTGTCCTAATACACTGCCATGGCAGTGCAAACTTCATTACTTCTGGCTTTTACATCAAGGAAGGTTACAAGAGACAGTTTTGTCATCAAGTTGCAGGAAGTAAAGATTTTTTGAAGCAGAAAAAGTATAAAAATCGAGAGAGGAAGCCATGCTATCTGTCATTATTGATGATAGGAAAAGATACAGAAAAATAGATGAGGTCTCTAAATGGCATTTAAAAACTTTTAAAGGTGAGAACAAAGACAGTCCTTGCAAGTATGTTAAAGTAATGCTCTAAGAGCACAATTTGCTGCTATGATGAGATAAAATAAGCTTATTTTACCCTCATTTTGATTTGGAATGTTAATAACGTTTCCAGGACTTCTTGTAGGGACTCCTGTCTGCTTTTTAGGGAATACACCTTCTTTCTAAATGGTAATATTTGTAAATGAATTAATTTTGAGGTAATATTTGGCAGATGCAGTAACTAAGGCTGTTCCTTCTATCTAATATATTCCAGAATATTTGGCTTGGAAGTCAGAAAGTGTTGAAATATGTGAATCATATGTTCTTGGCGATGTGTATACAAAAACCTGCAGTTGAAGAAAATGCAGAATGTGTTTCAGTGTGGTGCTTTGCTCCTAAAATTTAGTTATATAAGTCCAGATTTTAAGAGGGGGAATATCTTCTTCTTGTGTAATCATGCACCTGCTTATGGGTGAAAAAGAGCCTTTTTTTTCCCCCTTCCTGGTTTTTTTTTCCTTCCTTGTTTTTAAAATGAGAAAGTCAACAGAGAGGGATGGAATTTTACTGATTTCTCTTTATAGGTAAAGACAAAGAGAAAGAAATGTACTTGATATAGGCATTTGTGTCTACCTCATTTTCTGCCCTGTGACATTTTTGCCCTGCTTGGAAATTTCTGTTACCACACTGTGTGCTCTTAAATGAATTTTGACGGCACGGCAGCCTTTCATTAAAGAGCTTGGTAGGATACTTTTGAGGTGCAGTGACTGGTGAGTTAACAGCTGTAATTTTCATTACCAGTGCGAGAGGAGCGCTTCATTTCCATATGTTATACTGAAAAATGCAAGCCTGTTTTAGTCGTCTTGACTTCAGAGGTTGTACTCTAGATTTACTGCTGTAACTTCAAACAGAAGCATATGAATCTTCAGCTTTTAGCAGGGCTACTTGTTGGAACCAGTTGTATGTTATTTTAAAACCTTTTTCTTGAAAGAGACACTCCTAAGCAGACGGCAGTACAGAAGCCGGCATCTGGTCTAGGATGTCCCTGGCATCATTTGTTGTCTGTGTAGACTATGGTCAAAGTGAAATTCCTGTGTCTTGCAGCAGTTCTGCTTTTAGCCTTTTGACCCCTGTGGCTAGGATTCCTCCCACCTAACTTTAGGAAATTAACTGATGCATCTCACTTACGAGCTCTAGATTTCCTCTTCCACTGGACAGAGACCTGTGCATGGTTATTCTGATTTTACATGGTTTAAATGTCCTTGCCAGTGATGTCTGTCTCTGTTTACTGCCAGCACTGGAGGAGCCTTCAGTGTCTATCCTAAACGAATTAACCATAGAAAATGTCTCTGCTTTTATTCCTTACTATTTTGGAAAGAATAAATATTTTATTTCCTAGATCAGTTGCAATATGTGCTGTCATTATGAATCATTAAATTGAGATGAGTGTGGTTTCTATTGAGAAACAGTACCTCACCTTGTAAAAAGAAATGCAGGTTTTTCTTACTGTCCTGCTCTTCTTGCCCACATAACAACTTCTTCAGCTCTTCTATTTTTGGAAAATTCATTACAAAAAATGAAGTCAGAAAAAATTAGCCCCCAAAAATTCAACCCAAGAAACCTCTAGATAATTGTGAAAAGAAATGAGAGAGTACGAAGTGTGTGTGTGAGTCTGTGAATGGTATATGAATACACAGGTACTTACATTATTGAAAACCTGATGACTACTCAAAATTAAGTGCAAGTATGTTGAAAAGTTGTTTCTGCTAACACATTCTCAGGTAATGGTTGAAATTACACTTTAAAGCCCTGAAAACCTCTTTCTCTTTTTAAGAATTTATATAAGTTCACAAGTTCAGGAATATGTGTGATCTTTGTGTCAAATGTTTTTGGAATAGTAATAGCTTCAATAATATTTTGGATAGTTAACAGAGAGTCACTATTTTCTTTTTAGTTGCCTTTGAACAGTGCTTCTGGGAGTTATGAACTACTGGTGGAGGGCCATGCTGATGGCCAACTCATCTTCTCGAACCGTACCAGCTTGATATATGTGTCAAAGACCATTTCTGTATTCATCCAGACTGATAAATCTATGTATAAACCAGGACAAGACGTGATGTTTCGGATTGTTACTGTCTATCCTGATCTCAAACCTTACGAAGCATCTCTGAATATATATATCCAAGTAAGTGTCCACAGGAACCTGGTTATACATTGGAATTTGTCATATGTTCCAACTTTATGTGACAAATAAAGATCATATATATTGTTATCTAAATCTTGCTAGCAGGACCACTTGTATTTAACATGCAGCCTGACTTTTCTCCTAGGACCCTCGGAAGAAATTGATTCAGCAGTGGTTGATGGAGGAAGGCGATTTGGGTGTAGTTTCAAAAAAAATTCAGTTATCAATGTACCCTCCACTAGGAGACTGGACCATAAAAGTGGAAGTGAACGTGAGTATTAATATTGACAAAACACAGAGAAATTTCGTTCTCATGATAGATGTGAATAAAATTGTGTTTACCATTAGTAAAACCAGAAATATGCATGGGCCATGAGAAGAGGAAGTCCTTCCCTCCTGGCAAACCCAAGATATTATGCAAACCTCACAATATTTTTAGTGGCTTTGCAAGAAAAGATACCAAAAAAAAATAAATAATTTATCCAAAGGTCTGTGTTTTTATTAAAAAATAAAAATTTTATTTAAAAAGTAAGGGGTTTTAATTTTAGTATAAAAGAAAGGTCATATGGAGTACTTTTTATTTTTATATGAAATGCTCTTACGTTTAATTTGTAAGTGGATTTGCAGGAATTAATTTAGCCCTGCTGTGCAGCCAATCACTGCCTCAAGAGGTGTGGAATCAAGGACTGTAATCTATAAATCTCTGCCTAGTTTCAGGTGTGTTTCAGCAATTCACAGTGACTGAGGAGCTACTGAGGAAAAAACTGCAAAATAGAAAGGATGAATAGCAAAGCAGAACTATTGCATAACAAAACTGGTATGATCTAGTTTGCATGTTGCTGTTAGTAATAGTTCTATCAGTCCAATTCTTTAAGCTGTACACTCCTCATACGCTGTGGAATGTGTTGCAAAAGTAGGTGGATGTTTAGCTCTTCAAAACTCTGTGTGTCAGGTTTATTCAGCCTGCTTTAAATGCCTGAAATTTGGGAACTGCGTTTCTGACTTGATTTGGAGTGGTTGTTCAGAGACATTTAGCAAGTACAAACAGGACTGCTTGATGTTCCATAATGAGTGAGGTGATGGAGTAGAAAGCAGAAAAACTCATGTGATTATGTATTACTTGGGAGTGATATTTACCAGTACCAGTTATGTGCATGATAGATTTCTATACGCTGAAGTAAGTGAGGGTTGTGCTCAAGTGAGTGTCAGGACTGGAATTGTCAAACACTTTCTCATGTGGGTGTGGAATTGTTACTGTTGTCTTTGGTGGGAAAAATGTTCTAAGTTGTCTATGTGCTCGGCTGCCCTTTCCACATCCCTCTACTGCTGTTCAATAGCTTCTTGGTCATGCTGAGGCAGCTGAGAACTGAAGTGTGCCAGGGAAGTGACCCAGATTGAAAAGCATCTGTTTTTCTTTGCCTAAACCAGACCAGCTCACTGATCTGGTTGACAGCACAGTCCCACTCACAGCTGCATAGGTGCTTTTCAAGAGGTGGGGAAGACATAGGGAAAAAAGGCTCTCGGCAGTGGTGGGTTCCTTCGACAGCCAGGCAAAAGTGTTTGTGAAATTTTGCTTGTGCTTTCTGTGGAGTCTTGAGTAATCCTGAAGTCAGGAGGACACTGCTAAAGAAACTGCAGCAGCTGTTTTCAGTATCTGAATAGGAGTGCCACTCCCACCTGGAACAAAACCAAAAAGAAGAGGAAAAGAATAATTGCAAAATGGGAAGAAAAATGCACTAGATTAATGCGGGCTAATGAAACAGCCGCAGAAAACAGACTAGTGAGATGAAAAGTTTGTAGACCATAGGAGATGGTATTCTAAATTTTAGCCATCTAGTGTGTACTGCAGAAGGTTAATGAGCATGGAAAACATATGACAGAGCGGGAAAGTCTATTAAGTCATGAGTAACAGGGAGAAGACAAATAAGGAACATTTTGTTCACTGTCTCTTCCAATGCGTAGTTAGAAGGTACCACGTGAAGGAGGTAAAGAGAAATTTCAAAACAATTGAAAAAGCATAACCAAACTGTAGAGCACAGCTCTGGCAGGTGTTGTCATATGAGTAGTGAAAACCCAGGTGGGATAAAAAGATATCTGGACAAATTCACAGAAGTACAGTCCATTAAGAACTGTTATCTGGAAAGCCTTGAGGCTCAGGCTGGCACAGTGCCACTGCTGGCTTCCCTGGTTGATGCAGTTCTCTAGGTGTGAACCTTGTCTGCTGCCAAAGACTGTACATTTATGCTGGATCTACTGTGGTGCACTCTTACCTAGGTTCTCTTTATCATATTTTATTAAGAACATCTAATTTCCCCTACTATTAAATTTTTAAAGCTTAGCATTTTAGCATGCAGTGTGACATTGAACCCAGTGTTTGGGGTTCTTAGTAGAGCTCTAAATGCTTCAGCAGCATGAAGAATATCCGGGGGCTTGGATAATGCCCATCATACTAGGATATCTTTATTCACCACTGTTGAAGAAGGCAGTTCAAGGTACAAAGTACTGCAAAATGGTGTTGCTACATTTAACAAAATGCTCTTTTGGGAAAAGGTAAACTTGGGAAGAACAGAAGTGAGATTATTTTTTTTTTCATTGACAGCAGAAACAGTTAATGTTTAAGAAGCACTGCATTTTATAAGTGAATAGAAGGGGAACCAAAGAACGGGTGCAAGGAGGATGGAACCAGACTCTTTTCAGTAGTTCCCAGTGACAGGACGAAGGGCAACAGGCACAAGCTGGAACATGGGAAGGTCAATTTAAATATGAGAAAAAACTTCTTTATAGTGAGGCTGACAGAGCCGTGGAACAGGCTTCCCAGAAAGGTTGTAGAGTCTTCTTCTCTGGAGATATTGAAGACCCACCTGGATAAATCCCTGAGTGATGTGCTATAGGGGATCCAGCTTTAGCAGGGAAGTTGGACTAGACGATGTCTAGAGGTCCCTTCCAACTCCGACAATTCCGTGATTCCATGAACTGGGAGTTATCAATATAAATGAAACTCCGAGCTCTTGCCTATCTGTAGAAAATCTAAAGATCCCAAAGAAAACTTGATCATTAATGAAAGTATGAAAGTTTTTGAAGTTTTCCAGGAACAGAAGAAAATCCAGTAGTGACAGAGCCCAGTAGCATTAGGAAACTAATTATGTGGCAGAGATGGAATCGTTTTATAGGAGTGACAGTTCTGTGCGGTGAAGTGAATCTCAGTGTGGGGAGATTTGAGAAGACCAATGGGAGATGAATTTACACAACAGAAAGAGTAGTAAGGTAATATGGGACACTCCAGACCTGGTAACACTTTTTTCACTGTACAAGATCCTTATGAAAAACAGCAGTGTATGTAAGGCCTGTCAAAGAAGGTGAACAGATTTTTCAGCAGTCAGCAATCACACAGGCCAGGCTGTTTCTAATAAACTGATAACAAAGTTTGTGGATAGAGTTGAGGAAGAAAGCTCCATTGTGGGAGACTGCGGAAGTCCCATCTGTTGACTGTATATGAAGGGATCAAATGAATCAATGGGTTTATTGATTACAGTGTGTGAGTGCTGTAACAGGTTTTAAAAGGCTTTTTAATCTAGTGAAGAAAGGCATAGCATGACCAAACTAATAGAAATTGAAACCAAACAAATGGATCTTTGGCTTTCATCAGTGGGGCTCTTAATCACTGTAGCAAAACAAACAAACAAAAAAATGAGTGAGGGCTTTTCTGTTGCTCGGTGTTTTAACATCAGGAATGGAAGACGCATTGTAGTAATGCAGGTTGCTGAAGCATCTAAATACTTGAGTAACCAAACCTAGATAAAAGCAGGTCAGGCTAAACGGTTCCTTCTGTCATTAAACTCTTTGAATTGAGAATTAAAATAGAGGAGAAAAGAACAGTATATTATATGAAAAGAAAGAAAGAAAAAAAAGGGTTGTAGGCTTTGGGATCCAGAAAAACCTGGGTGTTCTTACAATTCTTATTCTGTGGGAAAAAACCAGCAACCTCAAGCCCCACACATAGAACCTAATGTTGTTTACTTTCAGACTCCTTTTCCTCTCTAATTAACACCCTCTCTGCTTTCATTTTCAAATTCTATTTTATCTACAAAGCAGAATTATTTCTACAGCATGTTCCTAAACAGCATCTTACATAGGGTAAGGCTCTCCTGTCCAGAATATATTTAAAAAATTGCTGCAATATTCATGCTATTACACTTGATCTTGTCTAGGGGATTGTCTCAGAGGCTTGCTTTTCTGATAGCATGCCATACCACTGCATTAATGAAACCTGCAAGAACCTTGCAGAATAAAGGAAAAAAACTCTTCTGATGGGAAACTTTTTTTAGTTGTGAATGAGCTTATGCCCTGAAATACAACGTCATATGGGATGGCATTCAGTTTGAGGTTAGAAACAAATGGTTGTCTGTATGTAGGTGATCTGGTGGAGATTTAGTTGGTATTCAGTGAAAGCTAGTGAGTGATCCTCACCTATCCTTAGCTAGTAATGCTAGCATTGGGACCGCATGGAATCCAGCACAGCTCATGGATGTACTCAGGGCTTTAGGGCTTTAGGAACATCTCAAGGAAAACCCAGGCTGATCTCCACATGACTTAGCTATCCTGGTGCCACGACCTGAGCTTTCTAGTTAAATAGTACACAGTCCAGCTTTTTCATCTCAAGTTTCCCTCTTGCTTTCAAGTGGGTTGTTAAGTCAGTAAATAACTTTTCCCTTCCAGTGGTTACAGATCAGTTCCCAAGTGTACTGAGTTTGGATTCCTGGAAGTGCTGCCTCTGAATCCTGTTTTAAATCAGGTTCTGGCTGCTTGGTGCTGTCAAACATCCTGTAGTACTTTTTTTAATAAAGAGTTCAGGTGTTAGTACAACTATTCCAAGAAAACTCAAGACAGAGTAATTACAGTCTGGTTCCCAAGTCTCCACCTTGTATTTTAGTTGGATATCTTATATTTCCTGTTGTGGTGCCTGGTGTGGAAGGGCCTTTCGTTGCTTAGTTTTAGTAGTAGGCATCTCTGCACAGGACTTGTTCCTAGCTATAAGGCATTTTGTAATCTAATGTATGGAAGCTGTTATTTGGAAATTTATGGTCAAATAGTGAAGAGTAGTAATGTTTCAGGTGCAACAAGGGCTTTCTAAAATATTGTTGAAGAGTATGATATTTTTTTAAAAAAACTTCAGGTATAAAGCAACTTTCAAAATCAACTAAGGTTGATTATATACTTTACATTTTAACTTTTGAGGTTTGATATCTGTTACAATGTATCCACAGTGAATTGGGTGATGTTTTAATGCTAGGTCAGCTACAGATTTTGCGTTTGAGCCATCGAGTTTGAGGTTATATAACTGCTTAAAAAAAGCATCACCCTCCTTCAAAATCAGACTGTACCTAAACTCTTTGGAATTGGCTATGTATTCACTAGTTTGCAGATGAGTACTGGTATTTATTCGGGATCTGATAGTGTGAATACTGGTGACATCGGTGAGACTGCTTAGTTTCTGCAGTCTGTGCTGATGGATTTGAGAAGTCCAGGCATTCATACTGAATTTTATTTCAGGGTTTATTTCTTCTTGTGAAAATACAGCACCAAAGTGATCGTGAAATGCTTCTGTTAGTTCTGTCTGGATAAAAATCTGTTTTATTTAGCTGCAAAGCAGAAGCTGAGGAGTGTTTCTGACACAGGCCGTGAGGTGGCAGGGCAGCCACAAGAGTATGTGCCAGCAGGGAGCTTTTTCAAGGCAAAGGCCTGAGGCCACACCCGGAGTCTTTTCTGATGCTATAATTGGTGACACATGTAAAAGTCAGAAACAAATAAAAAAAATGGACTTAGGCTAGATTAGTTTCCGAGACTTTTGAATGCCAAAAAATAAAAAATTTGGGGGGAACAATTCCTGCATTCTTATTTGTTGGATTAGACCCAAGCGACTTCAAACTGGACCGGTTCATCACAGCAAAGCAAAATCTGGACTGTAATTGTTAGTGATTCTTAGGTGTCAGGGTCCACAGCATCTAAAGCTCAACTTAAGAAAGGCTTTATCATCCTCATGTTGTCAGAATATTTATATGAATCTCCTTTTGGCACAGTTTCTTAATACTCCGGGCAGCGTGCACAGAATGTAATAGATGTTTTGCAGTTTAAGGAATGCTGATTTAAAGCAAAATGCTAATGGGCTGGGAGCGTGAGTGTGTTTAAGAAGCAGGAGAAGGCAGACAAAAAGCATGCTAGAATAAAGCAGAGCTGGAAACAAGTGGAATAGGAATGGTGTTTTCCTATGTTAAAAAAAACCCAAAAAAACCCCCCAAAACCACAAAAAAACCCCACAACCAAAAAATCAAACCAAAACAACAAACAAAACAAAACAAAACAAAAATTCTTTGTTGGGTTGTGTATATGACTAACTGCTTGTCTCAAAAGCCACCACTCCTGGAAACTGGCTTAACAACTTCCAGTCCAAAATATTTGAACAGTACTTGCCAGAGAGACAGCCCTGCCCTGAGGAACTATAATGATACGAAGTGAAGTGCAGTTACTTGTCATATTCCAAACCAGTTTGGCTGGAAAGTGTGTGTTAGCGGGAAATCTGGCTTGGTGTTCAAATAATCAGGCTGACCTAGTAGGGTCTTTTCCTTCCCCTGCACTTTGAAGCATAGCTTGCTTTCTGCCATAAAAGTTGTCATTTTAGAGAAGATGCAGCCAAGAGCACTAGTCTCACTTCAATCTCCATTTTCTACTGCTTACGATTTTCTTAGCTTTTAATTCTTTATTTGTTGTTTGTTTGTTTTTTACTTCTAAGGTCATGTGAGACAAAAATATAAATTTTAAAGGAGATGCTTTTTCATCCTGCCAGCTGGTTCATGATTTGCTTAATGGCACAGGCGACACATATATGTGCTTAGCATTTTAAATAAAAGATGTACAGAGAACCAGACATGAGATAAATTAACTACAGGTTATTTTCCTAAGATACCTGTTCCTAAGATTACCTGATTGGAATCTGATTATGGACTGTGTGTCAGTGCTGTAGCATTTTGTGTTGTAAGGATGATGATCCATCCAAATGTGCAGATTCTGCACATATCTTTTCAGACCTAGGAATATAAATATTGCAATTATTTCATGATTGGTGACTTAATAATGAAATTGGTAGCAACCTAATTTTTACTTTGGTGTAAGTCTTTTGCTAGGAAAAGTTAATATAGAGTTGTAGAGGGCTTGGTCTGAAATGCCTTATTTGCAAATTTGTTGATCAGGTAAGAGTTATAATTGTTTCCAGCTTTGATCTTCGTCCTAGGGTTTTTTCCCACAGAAATTGCCAGTATATCCTCTCTTGCCACTGACACTGTCTGTCATTCCTGCTGTCTGACATTCCATGGTAAAAAAGGCAACCTGACAATATGTTTATCCATACTCATACTCCTTTGCCCCACATTTCAAACTATGCTCACTGAGATACTCCAGCACATATGATGACTTGTAGTGGTGGTATTGTTCTCAGCAGTAATTAAAGTGATAAGACTTCAGAGCTCCACATCAGCATAACCTCATCATGCAGTTGAGCAGCAGCTGGCAATATTAACCTTTCAAAATAGCCACCTCCTCATGACAGTCTGTTGCCTGTCTTGATCTTTCCCATTTTCCAGAAGAGTCTTAAATGAAGAGACAAATAAGGCTTTCAAAAGGAGCCTCTCCCTTCCTGTCCTTGGGAAGTAGAGACTCGTTCACCTTCTCAGCCCATTCTGCCAGCCCAGCTGAGCTCAGATTTTCCTCTTGGAAACTCATTGCTCCAGTGTAATCCGTGTGTCAAGCAGATCTGCTGAGATTTAGAGCTCCAGTTCCAGGCACTGGTGGTAAATCACCTCAAGCCATTGCCCTGCTGATGACAGCTTTTAGCATGATGCTGTAAAAAGTCATTGAACAAGGGTTAAATGTCTGCAGAAAAATTATGTGCATGCTTGGTCAGAATTACTTGCACTTTAGCAAGGAAGAACATGTGAATGAGGCAACCAAAACCAAAATTTATGTGGCTGAGTACCATGACGTTTTAGGTCAATTGTCATTGTATTGAGGAACAAAAAGAGCAAAAGAATATTTAATATTAAGAGAGTGAAAAAAAACCTTCAAAATTCATTTCCCAGTGTTATGCCATATGTGGCCTAATGCATCACATCTCAGAGATGTACCAGCATATGCTTTCGGATACTCTTCTGAGGAAAATCAGGAAAGAAGAGAAAAAAATAGAAAAAGAGGAAGGAGAGAACACAAGTAACAATATATTGCATAGGTGGGGGTTTTTTTGTGGTGTTTTTTTTTTTTTTTTCTCTATCGATTTTTAACAAATAAGTGAGATAGGAAGATATAACCCAAGAATTTTTCTGCTGAAGTAAGTATGCACTGTAGACTGTAAAAAAAATGTAGGTGCCCTTTGAGTAAATGATGACTGTTAAGATTATATCTGCTTTTGAAATGTTCTTGTCCTCTGGAGAGACATTGTAGGAGCTTCCCTTTTGCATAAAGATACTCAAGTTAATTTTAATAAAGCTTCTGCTGGTGACTCAGTTATGGTTTTGTACTAGCTAGTTGGATATTTGTTTTTTTTGGTGTGGGGTTTTTTGTTTGTTTGCTTGTTGGTTGTTTTTTTTTAAAGAAACCAGTTATGTGCAGATATCCACAGATCTGAAGCTCTCTGAGCTCTTCATTATACATACTTATGATCTGCCACATATGAGCTTCCTGCATCCTTCCATGGTGGCAGTAGATGCTACTGATTCCTGTAGGAGTTCCGTATCCGTAGCTGATAATGGTTGAGCCATGATTTAAAATCACATCGTTTCAGAAATTGTAATTTAACTTGAATATATGTGGGATTTGGTCTAGAAGGTTAAGCTTGCTATTCTAACCACAGTTGTATGTATGTTCTTATACGTGGGTTTTTGTGGTTTGTTTTTTTCTCAATAGGGCCAAGTTCATTATCAGAGATTTAAAGTAATGGAATATGGTAAGTGTTACTTAAGGCCATTTGTTAGTGACCAAAATTTGTAACTGATTCTCAATTAATTCAGAGTTAAAAGAGATTAGCTTTCCTTGACTAACAAGAACCTTTTGAAGACTTCCAGAAAGCCTAATTTCCAAATCTCTTTCTTCTCTGACCCTTGACTCTCCTGGGAAAAACAAAATCTTGCCAGCTGCCCCATTTAACTTGGTAGTTTTAATGACTTACTACAGTAGTGTCTGGATGCCATGCAACCTTTAATATACTTACCTTAAGCCTATGAGATGCAGTTCCTGTCCCAGTTTTCACAGAATTGTGCAGGCAATGTATTAATCCCAAAATATCTGTGTAATGTCTGATAATGAAGCTTGCTGATGATTCTGTGAAGACTGAATAGGCTGAATGTTCTATATTTCAGCTTTACAAATTTGTGTACAGGCTGCTTTTATGATGCTTGGTGTTCTCCTTTCAACAAGAAGTCAGTCTGAGGCATGCATATGGTTGGGTTAAAAGTATATCTTACCTTATATTCCTTAGGAAACTGGAGAAGTCCTTATGACATTACATCTTCCGCCCGTATCACTTAGAAAACTACATTATCTCTTACTTTCTGCAATTAATTATTTATTTTCTTTTTTAGTTTTACCAAAATTTGATGTTACAATAGCAACACCACTATACTACTCTTTGAGAGAGGAAGACGTAACTGGTGTTGTCACTGCAAAGTAAGTAAATAATTGATACCATTGTCACCTTCACTCATAAGAATATTATTTTGGGCTTTAAGTGCTGGAGGGAAAACTTAGGTTTAGAGTGCTAAAAAAGTGGTTTATAATCTAAATTAGTTGGCTAGCTTCCACTTCTAGCTACTGGATTTTGTTGTAACAATGTTAGATCTTCAGACTTGTAATTAGATTTTTGGTTTTGTAAAGGTATTTCTAGACTGTTGCCAGGATATTTTAGCTACCTTCTTCATAAAATTTATTGAGTCTTTTGCTTATAATGTAATATTTTGAGGCTTTTTTAGTTCTTATGACTCTCTAATGGTGCTCTCCAGTTTATCATGTCAGGATCTGTTGGGAGTGTAACTGTATTATTAGATAAGTAGGAAAATTATGCAAGCTTGTGTGCATGTCGTTCTTGATCCAATTTATCCACAGTGTGGGTTTGAAGTATAGGCTTCTCCTGCCCAACAAAATATCTATACCTGTTAGTTAGTGAAGAGTTTCTCTTGAGAAATTCAGGAGAGACCTCACTGCAGACTGCTGTATAAACAATATTTTATTTTTCAGCTGAACAAAAACTAGATAAAAAAATGTAATGGGCATTAATCTCAAAAAAGAAATTAGTTTTATCTGGGGAAGAAGAGAGCCAGGTAGAGTTGATTAACAAGCCAGATGATTGATTAACAAGCTATTTATATTAAGTGTTTGAGTAACTGGACTTTTGAGTAACAGCTTCTTTTCCTTGAGGGAATGCAACCTGATGATGTAAACCATCTACATTTTTCCTAAGGAGCAATTTTTTTTTTTAAAAAAAATGTCATCAATTTTTTTTTCCTCATTCTGTTTTGCTTTTGGAATCTATTATATGCCAATGTGAATTTGGTTTCCAAAGTTGTTTTGGTCTTCCACAGGGTACTTAGCTCCTTCATTAGGCCCTCGTAAAGTTTTTGGAAGTGTATCTGTCTGCTGCAATAAATCCAGACTTGGACGTCATTGAGTTGTCTGAGACTGAATCTCAGCATTGCCAGTTTTACTGATACATTGTAATTATTTATAGGAAGTGACTTCATTCCTGGTGACTGCTTTTATAGGCATAATGCCTCTTTATACAAAGAGTTTATAAGTCCTTTACACTTGCAGATGTCATAAAACCTTTTTCTTTCTTATCTCTGGAGAATTATTAGCTTAAGTACAGGGACACGACCCAATGGCAATTTATTACTGTAATTAGGTCTACTTGGAGAGGCTGAATTCAGATGCAAGACAGTGTCAGAGTTCTTCCTGTAGCTGCACTAGTTTGTTATTATTTCTTTCTGCTTTTCAGCTTTGGTATTTCTTAAGTGGTTGCCAACCAAATCCATAATGACTTGAAGTACTTTATCACATCTGAAAGCATAAATAATGATAAACTAGAATGATTTTGGGTGTGTTCCCCCCACCTACCCACCTTTATTTGTACTTCTCTAATGTCTGAATCTGATAATGTAATGGCTACTCTTATGTATGACTTTGAAACACTTTTTTTTGTTTGTTTATTAGGATTCACTACCTTTAGATGGCTAGTGGCATTGTAAGAAGTGAATGCATTACAGTTTTCACTTTCGTCATAGCCATAAATTATGTTTGCCATGTGATAATGCTATGGTTTCTTTGCACTGTCATTACTAAATAGTTTGCATACAAATATCTTCATAGGTCTCATTTTGTATTTTCAGCACTTGGGAAACATAACACTTGAATTTCCAGGTTCCGTTTTAACTTCACTGTATGTTAGCTATGATGCTGCATTGGTGTTCTGTTCAATAACTTGCTTCCAGCATAGCTTCTTATAGTTAATTTTTCTACATTGTACAGCTCATAATAACAGTAATAGGTTTATAGAGCATGTGTGAAGGAAAAAGCAACGCTTTCCACTTGCTTTGTATCTTCCTCAGGTTTTGGACTCCTGATTTTAGTGTCAATAAATTGGTCTTAGTATTGAAAACTCCATATATCAAGGTACAAATGTGTTCTAGCCATATTTGAGACCAGGGAAAAAATATATTAGTGGAATCTTTTACCTTCAGAGCTGTTCAGGAGCCCAAGCCCTGGACGTGGTGCATTGTTTGACTTTGACTGGCGTGTTTCAGGTACACGTATGGAAAGCCAGTGAAGGGAACTGTAACAGTCACTTGCCTTTCTGTCTCTTACTGGACAAACAAGAGAAACATAACAACAACAATGGAGGTGAGTCTTCGGTTAGGGATTTGCAGTGTTGTAGACTCCAAGGCTGAGTCTCCTTTTGTAGGGTAAATAGGCCTGGGACCGTTATTGAGCTCAGCTGGCATAGTCTGTGCAGTGACTTTCATGGAGAGTTAAACTCTTTTAATTTCTAGAACAAAGTAGCTGTAGTCAGACTGCCTACTGGGAATGATTCTTGGCCTCTGTGGTTCCATGAACTGTTCCTAGAAGTTATTTGGGAGAGTGCTAATTGGCCCAGGTAGGAAAACTTTCCAGGAGGCACTGCAGCAGTGTAGGTGTTGGAGGGCCTGTGTCCAGGAATGCTCCCTGGTCCCATGTGTGCCCCTGCACACTCAGCCCTGCGTTACAAGGCCAGAGGAGACGAATGCAATTGTCTAAGTGGAGCTCTAGCATGGTAGACACCAAAGTGTTTTGTGTTCTACCTACTAGTTGCCTAAAAATTATGCTGGAGTTGCCGTACTAGATGTAACATGGAACACGAATTTATAAAGGTCTGCAGTTTTGATCTGAAGCCTTAAAAATGGCATCCTTTTGCAAAATCAGGCATCCTTTTGCAAAATTAAAACAAGTTCAATTTCTGCTAAATGGTGTGCCTGTCATTTTCCGTTGGCTGACATTAGCAGCTGGCTGACTTCAGTGCCTTCAGCAGCACTGAGCCTACAGAAATTCTGAGCTAGGGTACAGCTCAGAATTGGAGAGGGTATATCCCCCTCCTCTGGCAGCGACCTGTTAGCTGTATGTTTTTGTAAAGCCCAGGCAGCTCTGCTCTGGCCACATAGAAATAGATACTTCTAGATATTAGAGAAATTGTATAAAGTAACTTTTTCCATAAGGCATTGCTGACTCTAAAAAGTAGTGAACTTCTACTGAATTTTATAAAAATGGTTACTGAAAGCAAAAAATAAAGGTCAGTGTTCATTATTTTCTTGTGTTGACACTCCAGGATCTGCATGTGGGGAGAGCTACAGGACGTAACTGGAAATCAGCTGTAGTAAATTAAAAGGTGTCCTTGACTTTCCTGGCTGAACTTTTATTATTTTTTTTCTTTCTACATTGCAGATAGATGGATCTGTGAATGTAACCTGTAACAAGCTTATGTTGCAAAACTTGAACACTGATCAGTCATGGCATCAAGGTGACAGTGATTACACAGAGCCAATAGAAATTATTGCGGTGGTTACTGAGTCACTCACAGGTATGTGGCTGGGTGGTGTCTTCTGAGAGAAATCCAAAGAGTAGGTGGTGCTGGAAGAGGTTACTGCCATGTGGAAAGGCTTGGAGCACTAGAAAAGCAACATGTGCTGATGGGAACATGAACCATCTACATGTAAATACACTACCTGAAAAAATGTATTATCTTAACTGTTGCTTGCCCAGATATTACATAGTGTAGCCAGCTGTTAACTCAGCTGAAGACAGGTCTATGCTAAATGATTTATTAAATAACCAAGAAATATGTTCAGATGGAGTCTTAAAGTCAATGACTTACCACTTCTGGTGAGAAGAGCATAAAGAGCATAAAGAATTGCTAGCATTAGCCTGGGTTTTACAAACTGAAGCTTAATCATAAACTTACCTTGTTAGTTTGTAAACCACACCAATAGAAAGAGTTCTCTGGCTTCAGTTGCAAACTGAGCCTATTTTTGTGTTCATCTTCCACTGCATCTTGCTTATTGGAAAAAAATAATTTATACAAAATTTCTGTCCATCCCAGAAACTTCTACAGAAGTCTTGGCAGGGTGAAGTTGGCTGAGTTGGGATTCATAAGTTCTTTCCTTTTTTGTCAGTCTGACATAGTCTGTGTGGAATAGAGCACTATGTGGTATGCCTTACTTAGCGTGGTGGAAGACAGCACCAGTACTTATACCACCTGTCTACTGATCCTTAGCTGGAAGGATGAAGCAATAGGAGTGGAAATGATGAAAAATACAATAAAATTATTTAAAAATCATGGACAGTAAATAGTGTTGTTGCTAAAGTAATATGTATGCTAAAAGCATGTTGTCTAAAAACGTACAATTATTCAACAGGGAACTCCCAAAATTCAAGTGCCATCATATTTCCAAAGCAGAGTGACTATTTTATTGAATTTATGGACTACACTAGAGTTATAAAACCTTCTCTGAACTTCATAGCTACCGTAAGTTCTTTCATTTTATTATGATCTGTGTATGAACAAATGTTATTTCTTCTGTATTTTTGCTTAGGTACCAGTTTGCTTCAGATTTTAAAGTATAATTTACAAATTTGTTTTCAAATTGCCTCGTTTTGATGATGCATACCAGGAAATACTAAACTTTGATGAACGAATGGCTAAGAGACTGGTGCCAAAGGCAGGGCTTTGGCTTTTTTGATCATGGGCTGCTCTATGAGACACCTGGCCTGATGGTGGCAGGTGGGATGCACCTGTCCCAGAGGGGGAAAAGGCTTTTGGGGCAGGACTTAGCAGGGCTCATTGAGAGAGCTTTAAACTAGATGTGAAGGGGGAAGGGGAGAAAACTGTGTCTGTTGGGGACAAGCCCAAGAGGAACATACCAGGGCCTGTAGGAGGATGGGCTAAGGAGGATTTAGTCCCACCGATGTGCTCTACTTGCTTCCTGAAATGCCTGTACACCAATGCACGCAGCATGGGGAATAAACAGGAAGAGTTAGAGGTCTGTGTGCGGTCTAAGGGTTATGATCTGGTAGCAATAACAGAGACATGGTGGGACAGCTCACACGACTGGAATGTGGCCATGGATGGCTATGTGCTTTTTAGGAAGGATCAGTCGGTGAAGCGAGGTGGTGGAGTTGCTCTTTATGTGAGAGAGCAACTAGAATGTATTGAGTTTTGTACAGGGGCTGATGAGGGGCAAGTTGAAATTCTGTGGGTAAGAATTAAAGGACAGGGTAGTATGGGTGACACAGTTGTGGGGGTCTACTACAGACCTCCTGATCAAGATGAGGAAGTTGATGAGGCTTTCTACAGGCAGCTGAAAGCAGCCTCACAACTACAGTCCTTGGTCCTCATGGGAGATTTTAACTATCCCGATATCTGCTGGAAGACTTATACAGCCAGCCTTTCACGGTCTGGGAGGTTCCTCCAATGCATTGATGACAACTTCTTAATGCAAATGGTGGATAAGCCGACTAGAAGAGGAGCGCTGCTGGATCTTGTACTCACCAACAAGGAGGGCCTTATTGAAGCAGTGGTGGTCAATGGCAACCTTGGCTGCAGTGACCATGAGATGGTGGAGTTCAGGATCCTGTGTGCGAGGAACAGAATTTCCAGCAGGACCAGAACCCTGGACTTCTACAGAGCAAATTTCGACCTCCTCAACCAATTGTTAAGGGAAGTCCCATGGGACAGAGTGCTAGAAGGTAAAGGGGCTCAAGATAGCTGGACAATATTCAAGGACCACTTCTTGCAAGCACAGCATCAGTGTGTCCCAATGGGTAGAAAATCTAGTAAGGGAGCTAGGAGACCAGCATGGTTAAAAAAGGAACTGCTGGGGAAACTCAAGTGGAAGAGGAAAATCTATAGATCATGGAAGGAGGGACTGGTCACTTGGGAGGAATATAGGAATGTTGTCAGGGAATGTAGGGAGGCAACTAGGAAAGCTAAGGCCTCCTTGGAACTTAACCTTGCAAGTCGGGTTAAGGATAGTAGAAAGGGCTTTTTCAAATACATAGCCAACAAAGCTAATACCAGAGGCAATATAGGCCCACTGCTGAATGAGGTGGGTGCCCTGGTGACAGAGGATATGAAGAAGGCAGAGGTGCTGAATGCCTTCTTTGCCTCTGTCTTTACTCCTGCAGGCTTTTCCCATGAGCCCCAGATTCATATAACCCCAGAAGTAGTCAAGATAGGTGAGGACATAGTAGATGAGGATTGGGTTAGGGATCAGTTGCATAATCTGGACATCCATAAATCGATGGGTCCGGATGGAATGCATCCAAGGGTGCTGAGGGAGCTGGCGGAGGTCATTGCTAGGCCACTGTCCATCATCTTCGGTAAGTCATGGGTAACTGGAGAGGTGCCTGAGGACTGGAGGATAGCAAACGTCACTCCAGTCTACAAGAAGGGCAAGAAGGAGGACCCGGGTAACTATAGACCGGTCAGCCTCACCTCCATAGAATCATAGAATCATAGAATCATAGAATCCTAGGGGTTGGAAGGGACCTCGAAAGATCATCTAGTCCAACCCCCCTGCCAGAGCAGGGTCACCTAGAGTACATCACACAGGAAGGCGTCCAGGCGGGTTTTGAATGTCTCCATCCCTGGAAAGGTAATGGAACAACTTGTCCTTGGCACTATCTCTAGACATATCAAGGAGATGGGGGTCATCAAGAGCAGTCAACATGGTTTTACCAAGGGTAAGTCATGTTTGACTAACCTCATAGCCTTCTATGAGGAAATTACTAGGTGGATAGATGATGGTAGAGCGGTAGATGTGGTCTATCTTGATTTCAGTAAAGCATTTGACACCGTCTCCCACAGCATCCTTGTAGATAAGTTGATCAAGTATGGGTTTGATGATCAGGCAGTGAGGTGGATCAAGAACTGGTTGAAAGGAAGAAGTCAGAGAGTTGTAGTCAATGGGGCAGAATCTAGTTGGAGGCCTGTGACTAGTGGAGTCCCTCAGGGGTCGGTACTGGGACCGGTGTTGTTCAATATCTTCATCAACGACCTGGATGAGGGCACAGAATGTACCCTCAGCAAGTTTGCTGATGACACCAAGCTGGGAGGAGTGGCTGACACACCAGAAGGCTGTGCTGCCATTCAGAGAGACTTAGACAGGCTGGAGACTTGGGTGGGGAAAAACCTGATGAAGTTTAACAAGAGCAAGTGTAGAGTTTTGCATTTGGGGAAGAAAAACGCCATGCACCAGTACAGGTTGGGGGCTGACCTGCTGGAGAGCAGTGTAGGTGAAAGGGACCTGGGGGTCATGGTAGACAGGAGGATGACCATGAGTCAGCAATGTGCCCTTGTGGCTAAGAAGGCCAATGGCATCCTGGGGTGTATTAGAAAGGGTGTGGTTAGTAGGTCAAGAGAGGTTCTCCTCCCCCTCTATTCTGCATTGGTGAGGCCACATCTGGAATATTGTGTCCAGTTCTGGGCCCCTCAGTTCAAGAAGGACAGGGAAGTGCTTGAAAGAGTCCAGCGCAGAGCCACAAGGATGATTAAGGGAGTGGAACATCTCCCTTATGAGGAAAGGCTGAGGGAGCTGGGTCTCTTTAGTTTGGAGAAAAGGAGACTGAGGGGGGACCTCATCAATGTTTACAAATATGTAAAGGGTGAGTGTCAAGACGATGGAGTTAAGCTTTTTTCGGTGATGACCAGTGATAGGACAAGGAGTAATGGATACAAGTTGGAGCATAGGAGGTTTAAGATGAATATCAGGAAAAATTTTTTTACTGTAAGAGTGACAGAGCACTGGAACAGGCTGCCCAGAGAGGTTGTGGAGTCTCCTTCGCTGGAGACATTCAAAACCCGCCTGGACGCCTTCCTGTGTGATGTACTCTAGGTGACCCTGCTCTGGCAGGGGGGTTGGACTAGATGATCTTTCGAGGTCCCTTCCAACCCCTATGATTCTATGATTCTATGATTCACTCTAGAAAAAGATAAAGTGGCAAGGAATGCTGTCATGTTAGCAGGATATATTTGAGTATAGTTTGTGTGTATTGTGATGGAAGAAAAATCTTTTCAGTTTCTAGCAGATTGTTTTCCATTAGATAACTGTGCTTCAAAACAAGTATAGTTACTGAGTCCCAAAACTCCTAATAATATTTGTATATGGAAGTGTGTACACACACACATGAATATATGCTTTATATAATGCATATACATATGACTAAGCAGCTGTTATGAAATTCAGTAAAACTCATCAAGCCACATTGCTCTCAAGCAAAAGTGTCTTTTCTGCCTTCTCTCCTTTCTCGTAACAGCTTCAGTTCTCTCATGGAAGTAGGTATCTTCTTCATGCTGTCCATAATCTGTGTTCAGCATTTCTACATTTAGCAGAGCTTGCATATTTGCATCACTGCATTTTGCTTGAAAAGTGGAATTGATTTCTGTCCTTGTTTGAGCCTTTAATTTGTAGCAGTCAGGCTAAAGACCAATAAAGTAGACTGAATATGCACTTTCAGTGTTGATTGGCTGAAACCATAGCTTTGTGCTAGCCTGATCATTTAGGTCTTTGTTTTTTTGTCCTTCTGATTTTCCATGCCAGCATCCTAGTTTCTTCCAGCTCTGACCTACTTCTTCCTCTTCCAAAGATGAGCTGAGTGAGAGGTAGCTGAAGCATTCAGCAATGCTTTCAGCTGGCAGAGAAGGAGGAATCAGTTATGCTCCCAGAGGAGTGTGAAGGAACAGCTGCTGCTATTAATAGTAAGTGGAGGTCTGCCTATGTTGCACAGAGAGAGGACAGGAAGATAATGACAGAGGAGGAGAGGTACTGAGTGACAGACCTCTGGATTGAAAAAGAAAAGGGGAAAAACATTAGTTTTGTGCTCTTAAATGTAGAAGTTGAATTTTTGGAATGGAAGGAGAATGGTTTTACTATGGATGAGAGTCTGCTTGAATGTGGAAATAAAAGTTTATTTAAGTTGTAGTGCTGATTGATAGATGCTGGAGTGAAGAAGTTACAGACTGTCAGTTTTGGGCCCTTTTGGAGTCTTCAGCTCATTTGATGAATCCATGAAGACATCTGACTTGGTATCAGCTCTGCTGATCTGGCATGTTTTTCTTGACACGATGTGATGTTAGGTTGTCCTTTGTGGTGGTGGTGAGATATAAATGATAAAATTAAGTATTCAGGCTTTAGGTAAAGATATGCATAATTCACCTGACAGACAAGTATTTGCTACGAGAAGAGTAACTGGGAGAGCTGAAAGGCTGGTCACCTTTTGGGTTCCATCTGCTTTGCATTTCTTATTTTTTTTACTCCCTGGAGTTATGAATAATTTTGCTCTTGGCTGACTTACCTACCTGCAGTTTAATCAAAGGATTAAATATAAAGTTACTGATGTGTCAGAAATGTGAGGATGCCCTTGTTTTTTTGATGTGATGTGAGTGCAAATATATTGTTACCTGTTATGTGTTGTGAATTTTAGACTACTTGATAGGTGTTTTCTTTCTTTTTGTTTTTAGCTAAAGGTGATGCGTTCTGACAGCAACCAGCTGACAGCTGAGGAGAGGCGGAATCTTGTCACTATCACTGTACAACAGTCAGACCTGCTTTTTCACCACTCTTCCCTTTCTCACCTTGAGAATGAGGCAACAGAGGAGAGAAATCTGACAGTCCATGTCCTGAATTACACAGTCCCAGAAAATGGAATTATTGATATTGAGTTTCCAATCCTGTCTAATACAAAAACTCTGAGAGTTCAGGTATTGCTTTGTAATATGTTGCTTTGGAACAGCAACACACCAAATCAAGTGGGCTGTGATCAATGGTATACTGTTTCTGCCACTTGCAACAGCTGATACTTCATCTACTGTTAATTTCCTTACTTTATATTCATGTTAGAGCTGGAATAAAAGTGAATGTTTGAATGTGATCTAAGTGCTTGCGCCAAGATAGCAAGGGAAAAAAAGCAGATACCCAAAGCAAGCAGTTAAGTGACCTTGTACTGCCATTAAAGCCAAGATACTTCTGTAAACAGTAGCATGTGTGAACATAACACAGATTTTGCTCTTTTGTTAAGAGCTTTGTTTTATATTGTTTTGTAGGCAGAGTTCCTCAGCAGTAGGACCGACATAGGTGTTTATGATGTGTTCAGCTCTCCCAGCCAGACTTATCTCCAGGTTAAAACAAAGAGCCAGGATATAAAGGTACAGTCTGAGAGAAAACTTGCCAAGATAAGAGTAGTTCAAGCTACTCATCATGTTTCCATGCTCATCCATATAAATCACATGCTTTTTCTAGGCTGGGAAGCCCTTTGAGCTGAGTGTTGCAAGCAACAAGCCAGTGAGAGAGTTCCACTATCTGGTAAGTTACTGGTTTTAGATACAGGGACAATCCAAGATGACTTTTACTAGCCTAAGTGTTTGGTAAAACTTACTACAGTCAGTGGAATGTGATTGAACATTAGAGAGATTCAGTATTTTTAATTGTTTTAGTTTCCCCTAGAATGGTCATTTTGAAAGTTTACCTACCATTTAGCTACCTAGCCAAAAGGTTACAAGGTGTAACTGTGAGAGCAATACTGTCTCTGTGCAGAGCAGTCATGATGGGAGAAGGGGCAGGGGTGTCCCAGGAGCAGCCCAAGCTGGAGCTTGTCAGAAGGTCCTGCAGAAGCAGGTGGCTGGTGGAGCCTGTAGGCAGATTCAAGGCTGTCAGGGCCAAACCTGCAGTCAGAGAGAAAGAAGACTTGCCTGCTGAGTAAACAGATGTTCCAGTGGGCAGGATAACATTTGTTAACAAGGGAACTTCAGAGGGAGCATTTTAAGATACATGGCTTGGCTAGTGGCTTGTTTAATGGCTCAGCTGGGTTTAAGAGTTTATTATACATCATCATTGGTATTCCATCCTGTCCTTAACACATGCATGTCTTGTGCACAGTCTACACCTTAATGATAATGACAACTGCAGTTCTTTTCCTTTCAGAGACTTTAATAGTAAACTGGTTAAGGAAAACCTCAGGACAATATAAAACATAGGCATTTGTGTATTTCCTGAAACAGAAGATTTAAAAAATCAGGTGCATGCAGTCAAAGGCAGAGAAGTATCCTTCATGGCTGTGTCTTCAGTAGTAAGTGGTATGGTCCAATAGAAACAGGTGTAGAGTGAAAAAGTTGATGCTGAGAGCCTGAACTCCATATGTTTTGAGTAAAATGTAAACCTGTTCTTAGCTGGTACATGTTAGTGGGCCTCAGTTCATATTCTCCATGGTGCAAACTAAAGTGTAGTTAGTTGGGGTGTTTGGGAGACTTGCTTTTAAAATTGTATTCCTGATCCAAACTCAGATGCTGTTATAGATGACCCTTATAACCCAAAGATATTACTGTTGTATTTTTATGTTCTCATAGCAAATGTTGTGCTATGCACTCTTTGTAATTCTTTACTTGACCATAGTGATGCAGAAATTAAAACATTTTAAAAAAATAATTTTCTAATATTTAAATATGACATTGCCCCCCTGTTTCATACCTAGTCTCATAGAACTGTTCAACCACTTAGGAAATTAAAAAAATAAATAACAACTATATGTCTTTTGTTTTAATGGCTATTTGTAGAAGGAAAGGCAGAGCTTATGACATATTGAGATACCAGCGGACTGCTTTAATTTTTCCCTTTCAGGTGCTATCTAAAGAACAAATTATGGCTTTTGGCTCAAAGGCTGCAAAAACATTCACTTTAACAGCAGAAAATTCCTGGACTCCTTTGGCATGTATCCTTGTGTTCTATGTTGATGAACTTGGAGCAGTTGTAAATGATGCTATCACTGTCCCTATTCAGCCTGATTTGGATGACAAGGTAACTATACTGGACTCAAGTCTGAGACCATGTTTTTGTCTGTTTGTTGTGTGGTAAAAAGTGCTTTAGACTGTAAATGTAAAATCTTCCTCATTGAAGTTCTAATCTGAGGTCTGTGTAAGTCCTTGGAAAGTCTTGATAATAGTGGCACAGTTAAGGTCCAGTTATAAATATGGGGCTCAATGTCTTTCACAGAAATAGACACACGACATCTCTTCATGTTTTTAATAGTTTGGTCAACTACTGAGCCAGATTGATCTGGTCAATATAGTGGAAAGATACTGCTAAGTGCTCTAAGTGGAACTGTAAACATTTATGATGACCTTGTTCTAGCCAGGCAGCGATGCACAGGTCCACAGGAAGCCCAAACACAGCAGTGTTCTGAGGAGACTTTGCAGAAGGACCTTCCTCTCATAAGCTGTTGTTCCTCTTGGATTTCCTTGTTGAAAAACAGAGGCAACTTCTTTTGACTGTCATCAGTGGATGTGATCAGTGTTCTGTGTGGTCATGCATACTTTAACTGAAAAAAGCTTGAAGTGTGGGAAAACTGCTATATCAGCAATTAATTGATTTTTCCAGCTTACTTACAAGGATGAGATTTGGTCCTTTGTGAAAGTTAAAGCCTCACTGTGAACTTTTACAGGTGAGACTACCCAAGGACTTATGATATGTATAAATTTTTCTCCCCCTTCTTTAATACTTTTAACCAGACATCGACAGGGATGCTATTTGTCTTATTCCTGCAAGCAACATTTCTCCATTTGCTTAATGATTTATCCAAACTCAGGATATGAGCATTGTTGTCACAGGATAAGTGGAGAGGCAGGATGGTGAGGGAGCTGCGCGCACACATTTGTTGATTATGGCTATTATGTAGCAGTGTCTGAAGAATCTAAATAAAGGGAAAACCAATCGATAATTTAGTTAAAAATTGGAAATTTTAGGGTAGAGATAGGAAGATTTTTCTAACCACGAAGATATAACAGTTTGATTCAGGCTTCTGGAAACAAAAATCTTTCCATTCATTGCAGTGTTCGCAAGTCAGACTACAGTATATTCTGTGGCAATGGGATAAGGCCTGATCTTGAAAATACCAGTTTAATTAAATGTAGTTCATGAATGAAAAACACGATCCTAGTATATATACAGACAAGATAAAAAATTGAGACAATAAATTTTAAGAATTTAAGATCAGCATTACCGTATGTGCTGTAAAGACTGGATAGTGAAAAATGCATGATAAGGAAAAAAATGATATTAAAGGCTTCAAAATTTCAAATTTCCCCAGTTGAATACTAGCTGTTGAAATTAAATACTCTGGCAAGCTACTTTTCTCTGTAAATGAGTTGGTAAAATCCACTGTACAGAGCTGCAGTGCCACAGTGTTCTTACCCACAAACAGTCTGATAATGTACAGTGAAACACATGGGGCTAATCCTGTTTATGTTGGCAACATTAGTGTATTTGCTGTTGCTCTCTGATTTTCATGCTGAATATGAAAGGAAGATGATCACTACACAGATGTATCAGAGGAAGGGTATGATGGGGCTACAGATTCAGACATCTAAATACATGTATTTACATGTAGGTTCAGGAATCAGTTGCTTGAATGCAGACATCTAGTGTCCTTTCAGAGGCCACAGGTTATTCAAGATGTTATCATAGGATGAATGGATGTTTCACAGGTCTTATGGGAGACCTATCCCATTCTGGCATAGGAGCTGAGTGTGCTGTGGGACATCTGAAGTGGTTCCAGGTACCATCAGGTGACTAAGTCTCTATATATGTCAGTTATGTGTCTAAAGTCAGTTTATGAAGAATCAGTTGTCCAAGAAGAGTGTGGTTTTAAGTTACTCTTCCTGGACTCTGGTGCCTGCTCTGGAATGTTTATGTGTCCTGTTTGGCGGCACCAGCAGACACATCTTGGATACCTTCAAACATCTCAGATCTAAGTGCCATGTAACTGAACCCCACCCACAGCCAGTTCAGCTAGTGGAACCTGTAGGACTGTTTTCTTCATCACTGCTTGGATTTATGCTTCATGATGAGCCAGACTTCTATCTAGTCTCCGTTATTTCTTCTGCCTCTGTGTAAGATGAGAGCTTAAACACTGGACTGAAACATGGACAGCTAAGTGTAGCTAAATTAAGTGTGGAGCTGAATTCTATGTCTAGACTTTATAGAAGAGGTATTTTGATGAGGGAAAAGAGTTAAATTGTTTATTTAAAACAGACATTCTGCATTGTCATCTGGTACAGTGGGAATGGGACACATTAGAAATACCATAGAGCAGGTGACTCTTTCCCTCTTCAGTTCCTGGTGGAAGGTAGACTGATGCTGTAAAGCCTATTTATTACCTTCTTCCTTACTCATGCATCTATTACATATATCCCTTTTCTGTATTGATCTCACTGTGGAACACTTTGGTGTAATCTTTGAGGGGTCATATTTTTTCCAAAATAATCTTTCCCTAAATATGTTACATTCTGTGTTGTGCATTCATAAACAGCAAATACATTTCTTTTACTGCCCCCAGCTGTAGAAACTGGTGTGTTCTTGTGACTCAAGAGGTTGCTGCTGGTTTACTAAGACCTGGTGGAAAAGACAACAGATCTCAGTGCTGAACTGAGCAGCTAGGAGAGCAAAAGAGCAAAATGAATGCCGCAGTGTTTTCCCAAAGGTCCTAGGAAAAGCAAATCTGGAAACCCAATTATAGCCATTTAAGATAAGAAAATGTTTCCTCTGAGTTGTTAGTGGCTGCAAATATCACTGTATAATTTAAACCGGTTCTGTTTTTAACTTTTTTCTAGATTAAAATCTCTTGGAGCAAAGATAAGGTCAAGCCATCTGAGAAAGTCTCACTTAAAATTAGTACTACAGAACCAGAATCAGTAATTGGACTTGCAGTTGTTGATAAAAGTACAAAGCTTCTAGGAGAAAGTAATGACATAACAGAAGATTCTGTAAGTAAATGGGGAAAAAGGGTTTTCATTATTGTGTATATGAAAGATGTATATTTATGGAAATATGACAGTTTATATGCTGAATGAGTAGTGTTCTTTGGGCAGGATTTTTAGTCCTTAATTGTGCAAATATTTTTTACTTCTTCAAGTAGTTCAGCAAGATGAGTGGAAAAGACTGAAAGGCTTACAAGGTAATAGGCCCAGCATTTCTAATTTCAATTGACACTTTATTGTTCTTCCATTTGATTAACTGCTAAGTTCACACTTGGCACTTCTTTCAGGAAAGACAAAAAAAAAACTTCAGAAAAACTTCCTAATGATTTTGTGCTTTGTGGTCTTTGAAAGAAGAAGAAAGAAGTTTATTTTCTGAAGAGCAGAATAAATTATTCATCTTTTTGGGTTCCCTTTACTTGCAGAAGATCTAGTGCATCAACAATTTGAAAGAGCTGACAATATATATCATTCCTAAAGTACTCAAATGGCATAGCCTAAGTGCAATAGTGTATCAGTGAATTGTGAGATCCTATTTTAGGCTTATATAGTCTTGGTCACTCTTCCATTATGAAATCATTGCAGCCTAATCCCCTTCATCCTGTCATGGATTCTTTTCTCTTTGACATGAGATGCTGTGTCATGAGACCTCTGCTTGAGGTACAGCTCTATGTATTAGCATCCACAGCAGGGAAAGTTTCGAAAAATGTGTTTGCATTCACTCTTTGGATGATTTTGTTTTCCTTGTCTTAGATCTTCCATGAGCTCAATTTATACAACACGGTGCAGTATTTCCCTCTGGTAAGAGGTTCTTATGGTGTCTTTCAGGTAAGGGTTTTTTGTTCTTGTTTATTTTGTTTTGGTTTTTTCTTAATTCTAAACTGATATTTTTTACTGCTTAGTGATTTGCACATCACTTGCTAGAAGAAAATGCTTTTTTTGGACTGTAGACAATGTACTG